>NC_137069.1:26984477-27004477 GCF_032717465.1 Coenobita brevimanus
AAGGGTAGGGGGATAGGATGGAGAGGGGGATTGGATGGGGGAGAAGAGGGGAGGGGGATTGGATGGGGAGGGGAATAGGATTGGGAGGGGAATTGAATGGGGAGGGGGATTGGATGGGGGAGAAGAGGGGAGGGGGATAGGATGGGGAAGGGAACTGGATGGGCAGAAGAGGGGAGGGGGATAGGATGGGGAGGATGGGGGGAGGGAGAAGAGGAATGATGAGAGGACAGGCAAGGAGAGAGAGAGAGAGAGAGAGAGAGAGAGAGAGAGAGAGAGAGAAACAGGAGGGGGGAGGAATTAAAAGGTGGGGAGAGACTGAGATTGGAGGAGGGAGAAAAGTTTGGAGGAGAGAGGAAAAGTGGAGTGAGAGGGACTAGAGAGAAGGAGAAGTTGGAGGAAAGTGGAGGGAGGAGAAGAAGAACAGGAGCAGGAGGAAGAGAGGAGGGAGAGATAGGGGACGAGATAGGAGTGGAGGGATACTGGAGGGAGAGGAGAAAGATTACTGAGGAGGAATGGAGCAGAATAATCTATATTTATCAGACTAAAAGTAAAACAGGGGATAATCAGGCTACATAACAGTAATAATGATGATGATGGTGATGCTAATAATAATAATAATAATAATAATAATAATAATAATAATAATAATAAAGCTTTCGGTTATCCACATATCTAACAGTCCTACCATAAAAAAAACAATGCATTGTTTTTACTACTGCTACTACTACTGCTACTGCTACTCTTACCGGTACTACTTAACAACAATAAGTATAATAATAATAACAATAATAATAATAATAATAATAATAATAATAATAATAATAATAATGATAATAATAATAATGAATTTTAAAGTATCAAAATTATTTTTTAGAGTTAGAGGTCAGAGATAATCCTTCATTTCATGTTCCTCTGCATTCTTCATTTTTCCTTCTCCTTGGCTTCCTTCTTGCCTCTCCTTCTTCCTTCTTCTTTTCCTCCTCCTCATTTTCTCTCCCCATTCTCTTCCTCCTCCTCCTCTTGCTCCTCCTCCTCCTCCTTCTCTTCTTCTGTTTCATCTTTTTCTTCTTCCTATTCCCATTTCTCTTTCTTCAAACTTATTTTTTCCCCCTGCGTCTCATCTCCGGTTTTAATCTCTCTCTCTCTCTCTGTTTCTTATTACGCTACAGTATCTTTCTCCTGCTTCTTATCCTTATACTCTTCCCTCTTCCTCCTCTTCTTTCCTTTTCCTCTTCCTTCTTCCTTTCCCTTCTCTTCCCTCTTCCTCCTCCTTCCTTCACCTGCATATCCTCTCCAGTTTTACCTTCTGTCTCGACGATTCCTTTTGTCTTCCTCCTCCTCCTCCTCCTCCTCCCCCTCCTCTTCCTCCGTCTCATCTCCGTCTTCCCATCCTCCTTCCCTCCTCTTCCTACTTTCCTCCTTTCCTTCTTTCTCCATCATTTTCTTCCTCCTCTTTTTCCTTCTCTCTCCCATCTTCCTCCTCTTCCTTCACATTTCTCCCTCTCCTTCTCACCTCGGCATGTTGTCTTCTTTCTTAATATCACCTATCTTCTTCCTCCTCCTCCTTCCTTCCTTCCTTCCTCCTCTTCCTACTTCCTTCTTCTCCTCCTCCTCCTCCTCCTCTTCCGTCTCATCTCCGTTTTTCCTTTCTCTCTATCTTTCCCTCCTATTCATTTTCTTCCTCCTCCTCATCCTAATCCCTATTCCTTCTTCTCCTTTTCCAACTTCCTCTTTCTCCTCTTCCTTCTTCCTTCTTCCTGCTTTTCCCTTCCATCTCATTTATGTTCTCATCGTCCTATCAACATTTTCCTCCTCTTGTCCCTCGTCCTGTCATCTACCCGTCTTCCTCCCTATTTTTTTCTCCTCCTCCTCCTGCTCCTTCCTCCTCCTCTTCCTCTATCTCATCTCTATTTTTCTCCTCTTTCTCAATGCTTCCTATTACCTTTCCCCTTCCTCCCTCCCTTCTCCTCCTCTTCCGTCCCTCCCTTCTCTTCCTTCTTCCACCTTCCTCCTCTTTCTCCTCCTCCTCCTCCATCTTAATCCTTATCCTCTTTCTTCCTCCTACTCTTCCTTTACCTCATCTCCGTTTTTCCCTCCCTCAGTGCTTCCTATTACATTACCTTTCCCCTTCCTTCATCACCTTCTCCTCTTCCTTCCTCCTCTATATAAATGATATTGATGAGGGTCTAAATTGTAAAGTATCCAAATTTGCAGATGATACTAAAATAACCAGTAAAGTCACTTCAATATTACAGTGGCAGCAGTTACAAAATGACCTTAATACTTTAGCAAGCTGGGCAGAAAAATGGCAAATGAAATTCAACACAGAAAAATGTAAAGTACTTCATATTGGAAGTAACAATGTCCATGCAAATTACAAAATGAACAATATTCAGTTATCAAGTACAGACAGTGAAAAGGATCTTGGTGTGATAATATCAAATGACCTAAAACCAAGCAAGCAGTGTACCGATGCGGTTAAAATTGCAAACAAGCTAGTGGGTTTTATTGGAAGAACTTTCGAGTTTAAATCGGAAAAAGTCATACTTGCCTTGTACAACTCGCTAGTGCGCCCCCATCTTGAGTATTGTGTGCAATTCTGGTCTCCGTACTACAGAAAGGACATTGAAAAATTAGAGAAAATTCAGTGAAGAATCACAAAAATGATACCACGACTTAGAAACAAACCATATGAGGAACGCCTTGAAGAACTTAAATTATTTAGCCTAACGAAGTGCAGGTTAAGAGGGGACCTTATTGAAGTTTTCAAAATCATGAAGGGATATGACAACTTAGACATGAATAAATATTTTGATATAGACCGGTCTAGTCAAACCAGAAGTAATGGCTGCAAAATCATGGGAAAGCGATTCCAATCCCACAAAGCAAAATACTTCTTCTTTAACAGAGTTGTAATTATCTGGAACAGATTACCCTCAGATACCGTGAACAGTATCTCAATTGAGACATTCAAAAACAAATTAGACAAGTATTTGCATGAAAATCCTCAGCTGACTCTTTTTCTGTCCGAATAACTTGCTTTTATAGCTACGGTACATGTAAGTTCATGCCCCTTTAGTCTACAAGACACCCAATAAACAATGTACCCGTACATAGTGTTGCGTCACGATATTATACGTTTTCAATTTATTCAGTGCAAACAAAGCAATATAAGCACAGATTAGGATCTGCACAGATAACCCTGAGTTAACGGTCACTACTCTTTCTTTTGACCTGTGATGGGCTGTGGATCACTGAGGGTCCCTGTTAGTCAAGTGACCACCATCGGGATTTTTTAATGTACCAGGGGTCACTGCTTCAGGATGAAACTTGTGTAATTGTCCCATATGAGAGAGTTCCCTGTCTCAGTGGAGTGAACGGAGCTAGGGCCTGATTGACTGCTGCCTACCTTAAAAACGCCAGGCAATGCTGCCGCACCACCCCTAAACATCCACACTGTGCAGTCCCCTCGTGTCTACAGGACACCCCGTAAACTTAACATAGCGTCACGTCACGTCATTATACGTTTTTCGATTTACCCAAAGCAAATGAGGTAATATACAGTAAGCACAGATTAGGATCTGCACAGATAACCCTGAGTTAATGGTCACTACTTTTACTTTCGACCTGTGATGGGATGTGGATCACTGAGGGTCCCTGTTAGTCAAGTGACCACCATCGGGATTTTTTTAATGTACCAGGGGTCACTGCTTCAGGATGAAACTTGTGTACTGTCCCACATGGGAGAGTTGCTTGTCTCAGTGGAGTGAATGGAGCTATTGCCTGATTGACTGCTGCCTACCTAAAAAGAGCCAGGGAAGGTTGCCGCACCACCCCTAAACATCCACTCTGTGCATTGCACATCCACACTGTGCACTGTGCAGCCCCCTTTTATCTAAGACACCCGTCTTATATACTTTTCAATCTCCCCAATGCAAAGAAAGCAATATAAGCACAGGTTAGGATCTGCACAGATAACCCTGAGTAAATGGTCACTACTCTTACTTTCGACCTGTGATGGGCTGTGGATCACTGAGGGTCCCTGTTAGTCAAGTGACCACCATCGGGATTTTTTTAATGTACCAGGGGTCACTGCTTCAGGATGAAACTTGTATACTTGTCCCACATGGGAGAGTTCCTTGTCTCAGTGGAGCAAACGGAGCTAGGGCCTGATTGACTGCTGCCTACCTTAAAAGCGCCAGGCAAGGCTGCCGCACCACCCCTAAACATCCACACTGTGCAGTGTGTAGCTTCCACGTTATGTCCACAGACTTCCCATTAACTCAATGTACCGGTTTATAATGTCATGCCGTAACTATTATTTTATTTGTTTACTTTCTCTTTCAGGTTACTCTATCGGGTAGCTTATAGATAAAGTATTATAGAATGTGACTTTTCCTTTCCAGTGTTTCCTATAAAATTTCCATGTCAGTTTTTCCGTGCTGCATGGTGGTTTTTCTCACTTTTTCCTGGAGGGTTTGGTGGTGGGGGGATCCTTCTTGCTTTACTATCCTTATCCTTCAGCATGTAGAGTTAGATCTTGTAGTCATAGTTTTCTCTAACAAGCAGCCTCGAAAGGACCATAAGGTCTGTTGCTGTTTGCTTTCCTGTGTAATCCTGTGTAATTCTGTTCCTTCCTTCCTTCTCCTCCTCCTTCTTCCTCTTCCTCTTCCTTTACCGGTACCTCATCTCCGTTCTTCCCCTCCCTCAATGCTTCTTATTAGATGCACATTAATTTACAGGATATATATAGAGGGAATGGAGATTGTGTTGAAAGGAGCCTGATTGATTGTGTGTTAGAAGAGAAATCGATGCTGGGAAGTGTTGCTGATACGAAGGCAGTGAGAGGACGATATGGAGATTTGTCAGATCATATCATTGTGGTATGCAAGATCAAGCCGAGAGGAATGAGATGGACCAAGAGAGAGAAGAGCAGTCAGGGAGAAAGACTGAAAGTCGAGAAGCCGAGGAACAAAGAAATGGCAGATGACTACGGGGCCAAAGTAGAGGAGGCGTTAGAATCAGTGAATTAGAATGAAATGGATCTGGACAGCTTGTGGCATGCTTGTAGGGATTACTTAGTTAATGCTAAAGCTGTGTGGTGTGACAAGAGTAACAACAAAGAAGACAGGTACGGCATGGTGGGATGAAGAGGTTAAGTGAGCAGTGGAGGAAAAGAGGAAGAAGTGGCTAGAGTGGATACAGGACAGGGGTTCAGTTGAAATAAGAACTGAATATATTGAGAGCAAAGAGCACGAAAAGAGACTAGTCAAGAGGAAAAAGGAGTTAAATGATGATATAGGAAGAAAAATGAATGCAAATTGCTCTGAAAATAGGAAGTTATTCTGTAAAGAAGTGTGAAAATGTAAAAGTGACAGTGAAAAGAATTGTGAAAGTGTGAAGGATGTAAGTGGTAGAGTATTAACCCATGGGGATGAAGTAAGGGCGAGATTGAAAAAATATTTTGAAAGTCTGATGAATGGGAATGGAGACAGCAAAGCGACTGTTAACATGATTGGTTTTGGGGTTGTACAGAGAAGGAATGCAGTGCCAGGAAACTTGACACTCGCAGAGGCGAAGAACGTTGTGAAGCTGCTGAAAAATAGGAAAGCAGCTGGGGTTGGTGAAGTGTATGCAGAGATGATTTAATGTAGAGGAGAGAGCGGAATGAAGTGCTTGTTGGAGATATGTAAGAAGGCATGGATGAGTGAAACTGTGCCAGTAGAGTAGAAAGGGGCAGTGATTGTACCCCTGTAAAATAAATAAGGGTGAGCGAAGTGAGTGCAAGAATTATTGTGGCATAAGTTTATTGAGTTTTGTAGGGAAGCTGTATGGAAGAATTATTATGGAGAAAGTAAGAGAGATATCAGAAGTCTTTGTGAGTGACGAACGGGGTGGCTTTGGAGTGGCAGAGAATGTGTGGATCAAATATTTGCAGTGAGACAGATAGTGGAGAGTGAGAAGGACTATAAGGTGTTTATGGCATTTATGGATTTGGAAAAGGCATACGACAAAGTAGACAGAGAAGGATTGTGGAAGGTTTTGCGCATGTACGGTGTAGATGGTAAGCTGCTAGGTGCCGTCATGAGTTTTTATGATGGTAGTGAAGCATGTGTAAGGGCAAATGGGCATCTATGTGAATGGTTCACAATCAGTGTGGGTGTGCGACGAGGTTGTGTAATGTCCTCATGGTTGTTCAATACATACGTCGATGGGGTGATGAAAGAAGTAAAAACACGAGTAATGGAGAGAGGGATGTATCTGGTAATGAGTAGTGATGGATGGAATATCTCAAATTTGTTGTATGCTGATGATTCAGTACTATTTGCAAATACCGAACAAAAGCTTGGAAGACGAATGCAGAGTTTTGTAGATGTGTGTGAGCGACGCCTTGAGAGTAAATGTAAAAAAAAGTAAAGTGATGGTTACTGAGAGAGAAGGTGACTCCCAGTGTAATGTTACAGTAAATGGAGAGAGACTGGAATTGGTCATAGAGTTCAAATACTGGGTACAGTGATAGAAAAGAGAGGAAGATGTGCAATAGAAGTGGAAAGTAAAGTGACACAAGGAAGGAGCGTAGCTGGTGCTATGAAGGTCTTGATAAGAACAGAGGCTTGAGTGTCGCAGCTGCGCGAGGCTTACATGAAAGAGTGTTAGTTCCAGCTTTAACATATGGATGTGAGACAATGGTGTGGCATGAAAATGAAAAGTCAAGAGTAAGAGCAGTGGAGATGGGACTGCTAAGGAATGCGTGTGGAGTACAAAGAATGGCTAGGATACAGAATAATGTGATTCGTGAAAGATGTGGAGTGTGAGGAAGTCTATGGACACCAGAATCGAAGAGTGTGTACTGAGACGGTTTGGTCGTGTCTAGAAAATGGATGACAACAGAGTGGTGAAAAAAGCATATCTGAACGAATTTGAAGGAGGGAAGAGGCGAGGTAGACCAAGAAGATGGAGAGACTTGGTGGATGAGTGTGTGAGGAAGAGAGGTATGGAACTTGGTGAGGCTAAGGGACTGACAAGAGATCGAGATGGCTGGATGAGTTTTGTGCAGAGAAGTGGATGACCAGGGATTTGGCACCCCTTTTCAACGTAACAGCGTTCGGATTGGCTCTGTCAGATAGGTATTTGTGAAGCTACAGAACGTGGTGATTTTTGGGGGGGCCTATCAGATGGAGCCAGGATTTCGAGAGCTTGAATGATGAGTGAATGGAAGAGTGGCCAATTGAACTGGACAAACTTTGGCTGTCTGGACGGTGCTACTCCCCACCCTGCCCTAGTGTGGGAAAGGAGGTCCGGATAATGATGATGATGATGATGATGATGATGATGATGATTATATGAGAGAAGAGGGTGTAAGCTGGGGGGAGGGCATCGAAATGGCAGGGGACAGGGCGACATGCAGGCGATTTGTTTGTGACTACCCCTTACGGGATTAGGGCTTCTGGCCATTGATAGATTATTATCCATCCATCCGTCTTCCAATCCTACATTGCCCCATGAGGAGCGTAGGAGCCTGGGACCAGGCAAGATGGTCCTGACATTTGAGATGAGAGTGACCAGCCTCACTCATCCCTGAATGACATTCAGCAATCAACCCCAATCATCCCTTGGATATAAACTTTCACCGGCTCAGTCCGACTGGATTGCTGTAATTACCCACTAAACCACCAGGAGCCAAAAAATAGGTTATAAGGATACCACCCAGCGTAGTAAATGGTTTCCTCGTTTACAGGAAACCGTTGTCACGGGGTTTTTATAATATCACGGTAATTTTGAAATAAATGGTTTAAATATTATTTAAATTGATAATAATATTCAATAATATTGAAGAGCAGAGACAATGATTGTCTTGCTACATCAAGCAACGATTACTTTACGCTGGCTTGTGCACGATTCTCTAAGAACGAGAATTTATAAACTTTCTCAACAGTACACAGCAGAGACTAATTACTCACAATTGCTGAATTACTGTACTGTTAGCCTCTGGAGAAAGTTACATCACCCCTGACAATAAATAACTAATACTAATAATAATAACATCAGGTTCTTGCTGATGCATTAACTCCTGGCACAACGGATTTTAAGTTAATACAACAAGACTGGTCTAAGTACCAGTTATGAATAGTAAATGTTTATGCAAGCTAGGAGCTGTATGGAAAATAAGCTTAATTATGGAGAAATGAAACAAGATTTTTACTCTACATCAAGCTCAAGAAATAGAACTGTTAAATTTATTAATCACAAAAAATAAATTTAACATTACATTTCAAATCAAATCAATGAGACGCACTCGCTCACTCACACAGAAGCTAAATACTTACGCCTAGGAAAAACACCTTAACTAAGCTCTTAAAACTACAAAATACACAAAAGAAATACCAGTCGATGAATACTATGTATCACCACTAAGGTGGGAGTACTGGGATTAACTGTACTAATGGAGCTTGGGGTGCTAGCTGACCTCTCCACTTCTGAGCACAAACCCTTTCTCCGTCACAGCAAACACAAGACTGAATTCAAATAATGCCTAAGCAGGACGCACAGGCCACCGGAAGAAGGCGTGGCTAACGGTTGAATGAGCAGGGGCGAACAATAAAAAACAATAGTATCGCTCAGTCGCGCACTTAGTGACGTGCATCAAATCGGTCACCCCTGAAAATGGTGACGAATTATTTGAAAAGTATACCCCGAAATGGAGAGAGAAACGGTTAACTGAGCGATACACAGTGAGTTTTCCACTAATAGTTCGTGGCTTCTCACAAAAAGGAAATGTCGCGAATTGATTCGTGACATTACGCCCCATGAAAATTAAATCTTTCTTCCTTCAGAAGAATGATTTCAATATACATACATATAAATCCTAACTCAGTCACACAAGATTCACACTGTGGTGTGTGTGCTATCCTGCTGCAGGAGAAAGTCGCAGTCGTCAGTGAGCGGAAAAAACCTCGTATTTACGTTAATAGAAGCAAGCTTGAGGGAAAAACTCCGTGACGACGGTGAAAATCCTGTACTCAGGTCAAACTGAGCGAAAATTCGCTACATTTACACTGACAACTAATTGTTGTGTAGCGTGGTGTATGTAATACACGGTGTAGGTGTGACAGTTGTAGTGTAACTGTACCTACGTGTAAAATGACATAGTAAATATTATGGCGACGACGGAGGCAGAGGAGAAGAGGCGGCAGCGTGCGGCAGACGATCAGCTGGTCCGCACAGCAAAACTGCTACACCCATTGCTGAACCTGCAAAACCAATTGAGGTGGAGCATCAAAAGTGTCAATGAGACAAAATTCTTATTAAGTTACAATTACTCTCTCTGCCTAGCAGTCAGTGCTACGACGTACATTCGAGGTCGCCATTAATTATAGCACACAATTATGTTTCGACAAGTTGAGAATCCCTGTGCAAACTCGGGTCTTCCATAGCCTCGAACCGCACACGGGTCCTCAACCTGTGCCTCAACCTACAGTACTTATATTAATATCGGAGAGCTGAGAAACCTTGTGCAAACTTGGGTCTTCCATAGCCTCAAGTCGCCTCTGCAGAGTTCTCACTTCCCCCTTAACCTACAATACTTATATTAGTATCGGGGAGCTGAGAATCCTTGTGCAAACTTGGGTCTTCCATAGCCTCAAGTCGCCTCTGCAGAGTTCTCTCTCGAACTTCCCCCTTAACCTACAATACAATACTTATATTAGTACCGGGAAGCTGAGAATCCTTGTGCAAACTTGGGTCTTCCATAGCCTCAAGTCACCTCTGCGGAGTTCTCTCTCGAACTTCCCCCTTAACCTACAATACTTATATTAGTACCGGGAAGCTGAGAATCCTTGTGCAAACTTGGGTCTTCCATAGCCTCAAGTCGCCACTGCGGAGTTCTCTCTCGAACTTCCCCCTTAACCTACAGTACTTCTATTAGTACCGGGAAGCTGAGAATCCTTGTGCAAACTTGGGTCTTCCATAGCCTCAAGTCGCCTCTCAACTTCCCCCTTAACCTAAGGTACATAATATGTATGTAAAGGCCCTGGACATAATGTGTCCTGTGGGGCCAATGGGCGAGACGTCAGGTCTGCACCCACTTCACCACTACCCTGTCTCTCAACTGACTCAGAGATTACAGGTGTGGTTATAAATGGCACAGGAAGGGCATGTCCCCGAGTAGTGGCGATACTTTGGCACACACTGCAGGAACGGACAAAACTATCTATGTCCCGTCCCATCCCTGGCCAGAAAAAGTCAGCTCGGATACGGCCCTGGGTCTTCCTTTTCCCCATGTGACCTCCTGAGGCTGAACAATGACCCCATTTTAACACTGCTAGGCGGTACTTGGCGGGAACGACAAACTGCAGTCGAACCTCGCCCTCGGGTGTTCGTGACTCACGGTAGAGCCATCCTAGTTTACGAAGGAACTTGGCTCGACCTCCCCGTGAATACTTTATCACTCGACCCTTTTGTTTGTTCCGCACGGTAGCAAGTGTCGGGTCAGAATGTTGTTCTTGTACAACAAGTTGACTACACATCAGATCTTGCGGCGATTCAATGATCACTGGGGTGACACAGTGTGGAGCCTCAGCCATGGCTCGTGTTACCGCAGCAGCCGAAGTCTGAGTAGCGTCATCATCGGAGCAACTATCCTTGGCTCCTTGAATATTGCCTACTATCAAGTCAAATAGAGGCTCTGGCATGACAACTGCAAGTGTCGTACCAGTATAAAATGGAGATGCCACCTGGATACATGCCTCAGGGAACAATCTCACTGATCCATCAATAAGGCTTACATGGATCTGTCGACCTGTATACTGCTCAGGCCGAACTAGACTCTGCTTAACAGAGCAACCTGAGGAACCATTGTCTCTCAGGACCTTCACAGGAATGCCTCCCACAAACCCTTGCTGAACAAGGAAGGTACTGTCACCTGTGGGAGGGCCTTTGGAGGAAGCAGCTAGCCACTCATGAGGCTGCTGAATTGATGTGGCAAACATTGTGCCTTGTGAATTATAAGATGGAACATTGGCCATCTGTGGAGGGGGGTTCACTGTCACTGTGGGACTAGTGAACTGTGGGGAAGTACCCACACTGGTAGGGACGTGACCACCAGACTGCTGCTGAGGAATGAAGGCTGCATTCGCTTCCTGCCTCTTTTGAGTTGGTGGTGAAAAACTTTGTCCCGTCGGTCGGTTGCGTGGCTGATACTGCTGCTGGTTAGGGTACTTGTTGTACCTCTTCCACTCAGGTTTCTGAGTGTTTTGCCCCTGGTCCTTCCACTGCGGTTTTGGACCTTGACCATTACTCTGAGAACGGCCTTGGTGCTGGGATTCAGTCTGAGACGGCTTCCCAGACTTGGCAGTATCTTTTCTGCTCCAGGTGTTTTGCTTACGAGCTTGATACCCGTATGCAGTAAAGAATGCGTCAGCCTTCTCTGCCATTTGGCTGGCATCTTTCACCTGGCAGATCTTAAGCTGTGCTATGAGCTCAGCAGGCCACGACCTCTCTAGCTGTGTACGCAGCATAAGGTCAATTATCCCCTCACGCGTGGAAGGAGTTTCATCTTTCTCCATCCACTCATTTAAGTAGGCTGTGAGACGATCAAGGAACTGAACAGCTGTCTCCTTGTCTTGGAGACGAGCTCGCATGAACTGAACTTTGGCGTCGTCTACTGTGAGACCATACGCCTTAATGAGTGCAGCTTTCATCATCTCATATGTGAGATTGTCTCCACGAATTCTGTGGAGAATATCGAGGGCAGGGCCCTCAAATAGGCTAAGAAACTGAAGCCGCTTAGCTGCCTCATCCAGTTGATATAAGTCTGCCATGTCCTCAAAACGAGCTATGTACGGCTCGATTCGCTCGCTTTCCTTGTATGAAGGAAGCTTGATGCGTGGGGTCGCCAGGACATGTGCAGGGAGAACGCTCGTGGAGCTTTGACCAACTGCACCAGACGTGTCTGAAGCCAAGGAATCTCGCTTGAGCTTCAGCACTTCAAGTTCATGTTCTCGTTCTTTGTCTCGTTGTTCACGCTCGTATTCGCGCTGTTCTCGCTCTTTTTCTAACTCGAGCTCGTACTCGCGCTCCTTTTCGCGTTCCTCACGCTGTTCTCGCTCGTATTCGCGCTGAATCTTACGCTCTTCACGGGCATCATTCTCGCGCTGCTGCTCCTGATTATGCCGTGAGAGTATATACTCTTTAATTTCGGTTGGGTCCGAAAGACCCATTTCTTTGGCTTCCTGTAAAAATACAGTAGTAGCCATGGCGCTAATTTATTAAGCAAACCGAAATTGAGTACTGACTGCTTAGCGACGAATACTAATGACACAAGTAAAGAGTACAGACACAAGCTAGTGGTGACCAGTCTTATCTAGTTAACTGGCAAAAATAAATCAAAAATGTAAATGACTGGGAAGACTCAATAATAAACACAATGGGTACGCCGACTTCCCAGGAGCGAATAAAATCGTCTGGCGTTACCAAAAATAAACTAGAGTTAAGTACTCTATTGATTTATAAAGCAAAAACTCACTTGCTAAATTAACGGTAAACACCAGTAAGCTTGTGCCTATAAACTTTAATGATAAATACCTAAATATGAATGAGTGAGCACTATCTCGTGAATAGCTTTAGAGCTAGGAGTTAATATCCTGGAATGAGGTCGCCAATTGTCACGGGGTTTTTTATAATATCACGGTAATTTTGAAATAAATGGTTTAAATATTATTTAAATTGATAATAATATTCAATAATATTGAAGAGCAGAGACAATGATTGTCTTGCTACATCAAGCAACGATTACTTTACGCTGGCTTGTGCACGATTCTCTAAGAACGAGAATTTATAAACTTTCTCAACAGTACACAGCAGAGACTAATTACTCACAATTGCTGAATTACTGTACTGTTAGCCTCTGGAGAAAGTTACATCACCCCTGACAATAAATAACTAATACTAATAATAATAACATCAGGTTCTTGCTGATGCATTAACTCCTGGCACAACGGATTTTAAGTTAATACAACAAGACTGGTCTAAGTACCAGTTATGAATAGTAAATGTTTATGCAAGCTAGGAGCTGTATGGAAAATAAGCTTAATTATGGAGAAATGAAACAAGATTTTTACTCTACATCAAGCTCAAGAAATAGAACTGTTAAATTTATTAATCACAAAAAATAAATTTAACATTACATTTCAAATCAAATCAATGAGACGCACTCGCTCACTCACACAGAAGCTAAATACTTACGCCTAGGAAAAACACCTTAACTAAGCTCTTAAAACTACAAAATACACAAAAGAAATACCAGTCGATGAATACTATGTATCACCACTAAGGTGGGAGTACTGGGATTAACTGTACTAATGGAGCTTGGGGTGCTAGCTGACCTCTCCACTTCTGAGCACAAACCCTTTCTCCGTCACAGCAAACACAAGACTGAATTCAAATAATGCCTAAGCAGGACGCACAGGCCACCGGAAGAAGGCGTGGCTAACGGTTGAATGAGCAGGGGCGAACAATAAAAAACAATAGTATCGCTCAGTCGCGCACTTAGTGACGTGCATCAAATCGGTCACCCCTGAAAATGGTGACGAATTATTTGAAAAGTATACCCCGAAATGGAGAGAGAAACGGTTAACTGAGCGATACACAGTGAGTTTTCCACTAATAGTTCGTGGCTTCTCACAAAAAGGAAATGTCGCGAATTGATTCGTGACAACCGTTTGGCTTGTCACTTATTGTAGAGTCACCCACAGGCAGAAGGACTAGGAAAGAATAAATATTTTATTATTTTTATTATTATTATTATTATTATTATTATTATTGCTATTATTATTATTGTTGTTGTTGTTGTTGTTGTTGTCATTGTTGTTGTTGTTGTTACCTTGCTCCATCCCTCCTGTCCATTTCTAAAGTCGGGTCAGGTCACAGGGAGTCAAGTTGTGGGGGTCAAATACTAGAGCCAGGTCACAGATCTGGTCCCAGGAGGTCAGATTCAAGAGTCATGTGAAGGGATCAGTCTGCAATTTGTAAGGTCACATTGGGTAGGTCATGGGGTCTGATACTAGAGTAAGGTCAAAGGTCAAGTTAGGTCATAGGATTAAATAATGGATCAGGTTAAGGGGTCAAGTAATGGGTTCAGGTCATAGATCGTCAGGTCTTGGGGTCAGGTCACAGGTCAGGTCAGGTCACGGGGTTAAATTATCGAGCCAGGTCACAGGTAAAGCCAGGTCAAGGAATAAGAAAATGGGGTGTATCATGAAGCCAGATCAGTCAGGGATCAAACAATGGGATCAGGACACAAATCAGGTTAGGTCACAGGTTTAAATAATGGGGAAAAATGGAGCCAGGTCACAGGTCAGGCCAGATCATGAGGTCAAATAATGGGGCCAAACAGGTGTCAGATAATGGGATCAGGTCACAAGTCAGGCCTAGTCATGAGGTAAAAAATGAGGTCAGGTCACAGGTCAGGTCACGGGGTCAAAAATGAGGTCAGGTCACAGGTCAGGTCACGGGGTCAAATAATGGAGTCAGGTCAGAGGACAGGGTTAGGGGTGGTGGAATTCCTGGCCCAACTATTTATGATCCACTGACAGAAATGGCTGACAAGAAATATGGGCTGGGGGTCAGATTAAAGATAGTACCTGGTTGAGAGAGAGAGAGAGAGAGAGAGAGAGAGAGAGAGAGAGAATCCCCACACCATGTCTTAGAATATCCCAAACTTGGTTGGTATTTCTTGCCACATTTAATTTATGGTGAAATATAGTATAATATTTCCAGGTTACTGCTCAATGCATTATAACTTTTCTTCTTGCAGTTAGTCATGAGTGTGTGTGTGTGTGTGTGTGTGTGTGTGTGTGTGTGTGTGTGTGTGTTTGTGTGTGTGTGTTTAGCTTATGTATGCTTAGTATGTATGTATGTGTGTATTTATGTATTGGTGTCTGTATTTATGTATATGTATGTATGTGTGGTTTGTGTGCTTGTGTGTATAGCTTATGTAAATGTGTATGTATGTATGTATGTACTTCCTTGCTCCCCACTGCACATACAGCCACCCCATCCCTAACCCCATCTAACCCCTCCTTCCAATCCAAATTCCCAATCGTTACCCGAATCATTTTTTACCTTCCCTGGCTCCAGACTTGCGTTTCACTTCTTATAAATCATCTAAATTCAACTAACGTCTCCTTTTAGCTCATTCTTGCTCCTACCAGACGATTTCCTTCACCTCACTAGGACCTCTCGTATCAGTGGGGTTTGTTTAGGCCACGTCTAACCCCCTAAGGTCATGAAATCTGTCCTAAGCAGAATAAGTCCTCTGGAGATAAGAATGAAATGAAAATAATAATAATTATCCTCTTTTTTATGTTTTATGTGTTCTCTCTCTCTCTCTCTCTCTCTCTCTCTCTCTCTCTCTCTCTCTCTCTCTCTCATTATTATTCCAACACTCTCCCCCAATTTCACCCTCAAATTTTCCTCATCCATTCTGCATCCCACCATCTCCCCTTCCCCTCCCGTTCTTCCCCCCCCTCTCTCCCCTCTCCCTCGTCTGCAGCATCCCTCAGGCAGCCCTTAATGCAACCTAAAAGCAGCCACACCACCAAGTTACCCCTCACCTAAGTTTTAATGTCAGTCCCACACGTGTTAACAGGACACCCAGACGAGAAAGTGGCCTGTGTCTGCTGGCTCTCTCTCTCTCTCTCTCTCTCTTCCTCCTCCTCCTCCTCCTTCTCCTCCTCGTTTTCCTTTCTTCCTCTCCTGCTTCTTCTTCTGTTCCTTTTCCTTTCTGCTCCTCCTCCTCCTCCTCCTGACACAGTATCCAGCAAGACACAGGCCAGACTCGCTAACAAACAGCCTCCGCTTCGCCAAAGTCAGCAACATTTAGCTCTCAGTTACATATGATATTCCGAGTCGTATGCTCAAGACTGAAATCGAGAAGTGAGTTGCGGACGCCAAGAATTTGAGAGAGAGAGAGAGAGAGAGAGAGAGAGAGACAGACAGACAGACAGGCAGACAGACAGACAGATAGACAGATAGAGGGGGTGAGGCAGAGACGATGATGGTACGGATTGGGCCTTCCTATATGGTTACTGACTGCATATTAGAGAGAGAGAGAGAGAGAGAGAGAGAGAGCAACAGATGTTTCAGATGAGAGTTCTTTTTATTTTTGCCTAAGTTAATTTTTGCCTCAGTTATTCTATACTCATTTTACACTAACATGGCTAAAAATTGTCTTCTATCCTTAAGTGCTGAGTTTTAACAGCAAATTAATACTGGAATATGATGCAAGTCACGAAGAAGTGCTGTGGAGAGGATGTAGAACGGTAATATTGTCTTTTTCTTCCAATGCCTAATGTGACGTCAGCCACAAAAAGACGAAAATCTGAGCCAAGTTAAGGTGAAAGAAGTAGATATCAGCTTTTTTTTAAATTTTAGCATAAGAGAGAAGAATGTGTTTAATAAGTGTGTGTGTGTGTGCGTGTGTTTTCTGACTGGCGGAAAAATAAAGTTGAATGTGCATTTCTGTGTGTGTGTGTGTGTGTGTGTGTGTGTGTGTGTGTGTGTGTGTGTGTGTGTGTGTGTATATGTGTGTGTGTGTGTATGTGTGTTTATTCCTGTCTGAAAAATAAAGATGGTTGTGCATTTGTGTGTGTGTATGTGTGTGTGTGTGTGTGTGTGTGTGTGTGTGTGTGTGTGTGTGTGTGTGTGTGTATGTGTGTGTGTGTGTGTATGCATGTGTGTATGTGTATGTGCGTTTATTCCTGTCTGAAAAATAAAGCTGGTTGTGCATTTGTGTGTGTGTGTGTGTGTGTGTGTGTGTGTGTGTGTGTGTGTGTGTGTGTGTGTGTGTATGTATGTGTATGTGTGTGTGTGTGTGTGTGTGTGTGTGTGTGTGTGTGTGTGTGTGTGTGTGTGTGTGTGTGTGTGTTTATTACTGTCTGAAAATTAAAGCTAATTGTGCATTTCTGTGTGTGTGTGTGTGTGTGTGTGTGTGTGTGTGTGTGTGTGTGTGTGTGTGTGTGTGTGTAGTAATAATAATAATAATCATAATAATAATAATAATAATAATAATTGGTTTATTGGGTTAGCAGTGATACACTGACAATGTACATGGGGTTCACTTAACATAGTTTATGTTAAATCTAGGGCTAGACTGAGTTAATCATGTGCACGATGGATGGAATGGCGCTGTTCTTGTACCGGTCAGTCCTCGGCGCTCTGATCGGCACAAGCTTGTTGATGTGCCTTGTAGCGCAGCGTGGTGGGGGAGCGTCAGGTGGGAGGAAGTGTCGGTGACGAGTGTGACATAATAGCCCCCTCCCAAACTTCCCCAGTGCCTCCCGATGCCTCTCGGAAAGCCTTGGGAGACTCAGGGTAGTCAGGGCGTTGTCGTAGCCGTCATAGGCAGGGCCCAGGATGATCTTGCACGCCCTTTTCTGTGTCCTCTCCAGTTGCTGCTGTTGTGTGAGGGTGAGCGAGGAGGACCACGCTGGGGAGGCGTACATGAGGGTAGGGAGTATGAAAGCAGTTTAAACTTCACGTAGCTCCTTTGCTGGCGTTCCCAGTGTGTGTATGTGTGTGTGTGTGTGTGTGTGTGTGTGTGTGTGTGTGTGTGTGTGTGTGTGTGTGTGTGTGTGTGTGTGTGTGCTATTAGTGTTTTCCTATACAGGCGGCTTTACCAGGCTTGAGATATGGCCGCGATCACAGCCGAGCCAGCCTGAGCCGAGATACCGAGCCATGGCATTGTATTGAGAGAGAGAGAGACAGACAGACAGAGAGAGAGAGAGAGAGAGAGAGGAAAGTCCTCGTTAAAAATAATAATCGTGAGAAAGAAAAGTTTGGAGAGAGGGAGAGAAAGAGAGAGAGAGAGAGAGAGAGAGAGAGAGAGAGAGAGAGAGAGAGAAAATAATCGTGGGAAAGAAATCAATAAAAAAAGGAGAGAGAGAGAGAAGAAGAAGAAGAAGAAGAAGAAGAAGAAGAGCAAAGGAATGTCTTCGTTAAAAAAATGATCGTGGGAATGAAAAGTCAATAGAGAGAGAGAGAGAGAGAGAGAGAGAGAGAGGGAAAAGCCTTCGTAATAAAAAAAAAATCGTGGGAGAGAAAAGTCTACACACACACACACACACACACACACACACACACACACTGAGTGAGTGAGTGCATAGTTAGTGATGATCTTATGGATGAAATATGAGCCTAATTTCTCCCATAAGGACATCAGTTACTATTGTGACCCATATTGATATTACTATTTTTTTTAACCTTTTTTTTTAGGATTCTCTCTCTCTCTCTCTCTCTCTCTCTCTGCTCCTAGCATGGTCATTGTTCTATTTATTCTTGTTACAACCAGACGATTTTATTATTAGACGATTTCTTTTATCTGGGCTGTGTTTATCTGTCTGTATCTGTCTGTTTTTCTATCTAACAGTCTGTGTGTGTCTGTGTATCCGTCTGTCTGTCTATCTATGTGTTTTTTTTTTTTTTTTTATGCAAGGAAGAAGGAACCAAAGGCCATGAGCCCGCAGTAACAGTTCCCTCCAAGAGAAAAACAAAATACAACAGAGAGCCAAATTCAAGATCCGATCATTTTGAGATGCCTGGACACACTGCGTTTGAAAGACTGGAGATCATAGGCAGGAGGAAATACAGACAGAGGGAGACAGTTCCAGAGCTGACCTGTTGCATGAATGAAAGACTGGGAGTAACGGTTAACTCTTGCATTAGAGAGTTGGACAGAAAAGGGATGAGAGTTTGCTGCCAGACGGGTGCTACGCGCCCGTCGTAGAGGTGGAGGAATGCAAGCAGACAGTTCAGAGGAGCAGTGACCATTAAAGTAGCGATAGAAAAGAGATAAAGATGCAACAGTGCGGCGAAGAGACAGAGGTTGAAGGGAGTCAGTAAGAGGAGGAGAGTTAATGAGACGAAAAGCCTTTGACTCCACCCTATTGAGAAAAGCTGTATGTGGGGAGCCTCCCCACACATGAGAGTTGTACTCCACACAGGGGCGGATAAAACCCCTGTATAGAGTCAACAATTGTGCAGGGGTAAAGAAAGAGCGGAGTCGGCTTAGCACACCCAATCTCTTGGAAGCAGATTTCACAAGAGATGCAATATGATCTTTCCAAGATAAGTCCCGAGTAAATGAAACCCCAAGCATGTTCAAGGATGATGCAGGATTAAGCTGAATATTATTAAACATTAGTGGGTATACCTGTGGAAGATTTTATCGGGTTGATAGGTGTAAGAACTGAGTCTTAGAAGCATTAAAGACAACCATATTATTTTTACCCCAGTCAGAGATATGAGCCAAGTCAGACATTAGGTGTGCCATAGCCTCATCCCTTGTTTCTTGAAGTAACTGTTGAGATGGGCGTTGCGGGAACCGAATGGAAAGGTGAAGGGTGGAGTCATCAGCGTACGAGTGGATAGGGTTAGATGTACAGCTTAGAAGATCATTGATGAATAAAAGGAAGAGAGTTGGTGATAGGACAGAGCCCTGAGGAACACCACTGTTGATAGATCTAGGAGAAGAACGATGGCCGTCTACGACAGCAGCTATAGAACGACCAGAAAGGAAGCTAGCGATGAAGGTACAGATAGAAGGATAGAAACCGTAGGAGGGCAGTTTGGAAATTAAAGATTTGTGCCAGACTCGATCGAAAGCCTTTGAGATGTCAAGTGCAATGGCAAAGCTTTCGCCAAAGTCCCGAAAGGAGGATGACCAGGAGTCTGAAAGGTAGGTGAGAAGATCGCCAGTGGAGCGTCCCTGACGGAACCCATACTGACGATCGGAAAGAAGGTTGTGATAGGAAAGATGCCTTAAAAAATTTTTATTAAGAATTGACTCTAAAACTTTTGAAATACAGGACGTTAAAGCAATTGGACGATAGTTGGAGGGTTGGGAGTGGTCACCCTTCTTCGGGACTGGCTGAATGAGAGCAAACTTCCAGCAAGAAGGAAAGGTACAAGTTGACAGACAAAGGCGAAATAGTTTGCCTAGGCAG
>NC_137069.1:27011977-27061977 GCF_032717465.1 Coenobita brevimanus
CCAAAGCGCCATTTTTTTTTCTTCTTTTTTAGCCATTTTTTGTTTGTGCATTCTGAGCATCACCATCTGCTTATTTTCGGCAGGAATGGCCTAAAATTTTCTCACGACATTAAAAGAACTTATATCACGTATTCAGGTAAATTTTTTCTGTTGGACTTGCATTGTGAGAAAATTAATCAAGGAAACCTTTTTTTCCCTTTCCGAACGAGAATTTCTTAATTTTAAAAATTCAGTATCATTCAATTTCTTATGTTTTCAAAAAAAAAATATATATATATATATATATATATATATATATATATATATATATATATATGATTCTCCGAGGAATTATGATAGTCTGCCAGACGCAGAAGGTATTTAGTTCTATTTGTAAAATTGTAATGGGTGTATAAGTGGCTGGGGAATGGCTGGCAGAAGGAGGGAGGTGAGAAAGGAGAAAGAGATCAGTAGGATAGAAGTACTGGAAGCAGCGAAGATAAAAAAGGGGAAGGTCCCAGGAATAGATGGAGTGTGTGGTGAAATGCTGAAGCATGGGGGAGACAGTAGTAGAATGGATATGGAAGATGTGCAGACTGGCCTGGGAGGAAGGTAGAGTCCCGGAGGATAGGATGTCAGATACTGTATAATTATTTCCCTGTACAAAGTCATTGGGGAAATTGAAATGTGTGGTAAGCACAGGGGCATATTTCTTCTGAGTGTAATAGGAATAGTATATAGTAGGATACTTATTGGCAGAGTTAGGAAAATAACAGAAGAAATAGTTGGAGAAGAACAGGAAGGTTTTAGGAAGGGAAGAAGTTGTGTAGATCAGATATTCATCCTTAGGTCTTTAGTGGAAAAGTTTCTAGAGAAGAGAAAGAAGTTGTATGCAGCCTTCATGGATTTGGAGAAAGCATATGACAGGGTGGAGAGACAAAGATTGTGGAAAGTATTAAGAATATATGGAGTAAATGTTGAATGCTGTGAAGATTATGTGTGAGGGTGCTAAGGCTGCAGTACATGTGCATAGTGAACTGAGTGAATTTTTCTGTTTGAAGGTTGGGTTTAAACAGGGACTTGTCATTTCACTATGGTTGTTCAATCTGTATATGGATGGGGTTATAAAAGAGATACAAGGTAGGGCAGTGGATGTTGGAGTAGCCCTAATGAGAGAGGGCAGTGTTTGGAAACTTTCTATACTATTGTTTGCAGATGATACTGTGTTGTTAAGTGAAGACGAAAGAGAACTGCAAGGCTTGGTGAATGAGTTACGGAAAGTGTGTAAGAAACGGAATCTCAAGGTTAGTATAGGGAAGAGTAAAGTTATGGTCTTCGAGAGAAATGAAGTCGCTGAATGTACAGTGAGGTTGGATGATGAGGAAATGGAAAATTTGAGTGCAATGAAGTACTTGGGTTGTGTGATGAGTAAGAATGGAAGCTTGGAGGGTGAAGTGCTTGAAAGGGTACAGCAGAGAAGAAAGGTTGCTGGTTCTTGCAATGCAGTGATAAGAAATAAGGAAGTGAGCATGGAAGTAAAAAAAAAGTCGCTGCGTGATAGTATTGTAATACCAACTTTAACGTATGGAAGTGAAGCTTGGACCTTGTTGGAGGGACACAAGTCAAGTGTGAAAGCAGTGGAAATGAGCTATTTGAGAGGAGCTTTTGGAGTTACATGGAGAGACAGACTGGCAAATGAGGAAGTGAAGGAGCGTTGTGGTGTGTATGTGGATGTGATAGAAAGCGTTAGGAGAAACACATTGAGATGGTCTGGCCATGTGGAGAGGATGGAGAGCGAGAGAGTAACGAGGAGTGTATGTGAGTGAGGTGGAGGGGGGGAGGGGGAGGGGGAGGCCGAAGATAAGATGGAGGGATGTAGTGGACACTGGAGAGGTATATGAGAGAGGAGTGTATGAGCTGGGAGCAGGGCAGTGAAATGGAGGGAGACAGGGAGACATGGAGGCGATTTGTGTACGCTCACCCAGTACGGGATTAAGGCGTCTGGCAATAGAGACCAACTTGCCTAGCCCCGGGATCCTACGCTCCTCATGGGGCAACATAGGATTAGATGATAGCTGGATGGATTATTATTATTATTATTATTATTATTATTATTATTATTATTATTATTACTGTTGTTGATGTTATTCTTATTGTTATTATTGATGTTCCTTCCTTCACTGTCCTTCCTTTCTTGTTCCTTCACTTCATTCCTCCTTCCTTCTCTCTTCTTCTATTCTTCCTCCTCCTTTCCTTCACTCTCCTTCCTTTCCCTCTTCATCCTTCACTTGATTCCCCCTATCCTTCTCTCCTCCTGTCTTAACGTAAATACCCACAAAGTCAGATCACCAACTGTTTGGAACGGAATTAGAGTCTGCTATGTTAACGCACGTAGTCTACGTAACAAGTTTGAGGATTTAGAATCTCTAATTTAACTAGAAAATTATGAAATCATTGGCATCACAGAGTCCTGGATTAACACATCTGACCGTGACTTTCTAGCGGAATACTCATTAACAGGGTACAATATTTTCAGCTGTGAGCGACCACATCGAGCTGGTGGCTGTGTTTTACTATATGTGAAAACTAGCCTCCATCCCCTTGTGCTATCCAAACCCAGTATTACCAACATAGATGCCAGTTATGTTCAGCTAAGTATTAATTCACACAAAATAAATATGTCTCATCTATCGTCCTCCAGCACAGTCAACTGAGACAGATGAAAAACTTTACGATCAAATTGTGGAAATTTGTTGTCAAGAGGATAGCGTAATTTTTGGAGACTTTAATCTACCGGTAACAAAGTGGGGTGAACCACTGACGGCACACTCAGGACAAGAGCTTTATACGAATCTTCAAGAAAGCGCCCTTTCCCAACACGTAGAATACCCAACGAGAGGAAACAATATCCTAAACATCATCTTGACTACAAATGATAACCTAGTCAACAACGTTGAAATAGGACCTGAGTTTAGTTCCAGTGATCATCGAACTATACAGTTTAATAATACTATTGAAAAAGTAAAAGAAACGGAGAGCAAAGAAAAGGTCCCAGATTATCGTAGAGCTAATTTCAGCAGGCTCAGAGTGCTACTTGCAACTGCAGATTGGAATCAACTGTCTGAAACCGATGACATAAACCAAGCATGGGAAATATTCACCAAAAAATTTAATGAAGTGGTAAAGTCATGTGTGCCACTACCGTAAGAGACGTCCAGCTGGAAATAGTAAACCAAAGTGGTGGTTCAGTGAAATAAAAAGTAATTTAATAGCCAAAAAACAGGCATACCATAAATATAAAGCTACACAAAATAATGATAAATTACAGTACGATAATCTACGCCGCATATCGAAAAGGCTTATTAAACAAAGCAAAAGAGCACTGGAGATCCACATTGCTAATACATGCAAATCAAATCCTAAAGAATTTTACAGTTACATTAGAAAGAAAGAGGTTATGACTACATCAATAGGTCCTCTAGAAATAAACAATGGCAAACACACTGAAAATGAGGTCGAAATGGCAAACATTCTTAACGATTACTTTGCGTCTGTTTTTACAGTAGAAAACACCACCAGAAACCTACTGTTACCCACAAACCAAGCAAATAGCACAGTCCTTAGTAACTATGCTATCCATAATAACGATATCCTTTCAGCCATAAATAGTACGAACATAAACAAAACCCCTGGCCCCGATAAAATATCACCGAGAATTCTCAAAGAAGCAAAACATGAGTTACTGCTGCCACTCTCTGTCTTATTCAGTAAATCATTAAGCACTGGGAAAGTTCCACGCGAATGGAAACTAGCAAATGTAACATCAATTTTCAAAAAAGGAAATGAGTCGCACCCAGGAAATTACAGACCAATCAGCTTAACATCAGTAGTGTGCAAGTTAATGGAAAAAATCATAAGAGATAAAATAGTTAATTATCTAGAAGAAAATAATATAATTAAAGACTCGCAGCATGGATTCAGACATCGTCATTCATGCTTAACTAACTTACTGGACTTCTTCCATGATGTTTACAAATCATATGATGACTCAAGAGCAGTAGATATAATTTACCTCGACCTTCAGAAAGCATTTGACACTGTCCCTCACAAGCGTCTCATGAGAAAAATAGAAGCACATGGAATAAAAGGAAAGACGCAAAAATGGTTACAAGACTGGCTTTCAGATCGAAAACAGCGAGTTGTGATAAACGGAAAGGAATCCACATGGCGTAATGTGATCAGTGGCGTTCCCCAAGGCTCAGTACTTGGACCAACACTTTTTATTATCTATATAAATGACATTGATGGAGGTCTAAATTGTAAAGTATCCAAATTTGCAGATGATACTAAAATAACCAGTAAAGTCACTTCAAAATTACAGTGGCAGCAGTTACAAAATGACCTTAATACTATAGCAAGCTGGGCAGAAAAATGGCAAATGAAATTCAACACAGAAAAATGTAAAGTACTTCATATTGGAAGTAACAATGTCCATGCAAATTACAAAATGAACAATATTCAGTTATCAAGTACAGACAGTGAAAAGGATCTTGGTGTGATAATATCAAATGACCTAAAACCAAGCAAGCAGTGTACCGATGCGGTTAAAATTGCAAACAAGCTAGTGGGTTTTTTTTGGAAGAACTTTCGAGTTTAAATCGGAAAAAGTCATACTTGCCTTGTACAACTCGCTAGTGCGCCCCAATCTTGAGTATTGTGTGCAGTTCTGGTCTCCGTACTACAGAAAGGACATTGAAAAATTAGAGAGAATTCAGTGAAGAATCATAAAAATGATACCACGACTTAGAAACAAACCATATGAGGAACGCCTTGAAGAACTTAAATTATTTAGCCTAATGAAGTGCAGGTTAAGAGGGGACCTTATTGAAGTTTTCAAAATCATGAAGGGATATGACAACTTAGACATGAATAAATATTTTGATATAGACCGGTCGAGTCAAATCAGAAGTAATGGCTGCAAATCATGGGAAAGCGATTCCAGTCCCACGAAGCAAAATACTTCTTCTTTAACAGAGTTGTAAATATCTGGAACAGAATACCCTCAGATACCGTGAACAGTATCTCAATTGAGACATTCAAAAACAAATTAGACAAGTATTTGCACGAGAATCCTCACCTGACTCTTATTCTGTCCGGATAACTTGCTTTTATAGCTACAGTACATGTAAGTTCATGCCTCTTTAGTCTACAAGACACCTCGTAAACAATGTACCCGTACATAGTATTGTGTCACGATATTATATATTTTCAATTTATTCAGTGCAAACAAAGCAATATAAGCACAGATTAGGATCTGCACAGATAACCCTGAGTTAACGGTCACTACTCTTACTTTCGACCTGTGATGGGCTGTGGATCACTGAGGGTCCATGTTAGTCAAGTGACCACCATCGGGATTTTTTTAATGTACCAGGGGTCACTGCTTCAGGATGAAACTTGTGTACTTGTCTCATATGGGAGAGTTCCCTGTTTCAGTGGAGTGAACGGAGCTAGGGCCTGATTGACTGCTGCCTACCTTAAAAGCGCCAGGCAAGGCTGCCGCACCACCCCTAAACATCCACACTGTGCAGTCCCCTCGTGTCTACAGGACACCCCATAAACTTAACATGGCATCATGTCACATCATTATACGTTTTTCGATTTACCCAAAGGAAATGAGGTAATATACAGTAAGTACAGATTAGGATCTGCACAGATAACCCTGAGTTAATGGTCACTACTTTTACTTTCAACCTGTGATGGGATGTGGATCACTGAGGGTCCCTGTTAGTCAAGTGACCACCATCGGGATTTTTTTAATGTACCAGGGGTCACTGCTTCAGGATGAAACTTGTGTACTGTCCCACATGGGAGAGTTCCTTGTCTCAGTGGAGTGAACGGAGCTATTGCCTGATTGACTGCTGCCTACCTAAAAAGCGCCAGGGAAGGTTGCCGCACCACCCCTAAACATCCACTCTGTGCATTGCACATCCACACTGTGCACTGTGCAGTCCCTTTTTATCTAAGACACCCGTCTTATATATTTTTCAATCTCCCCAATGCAAAGAAAGCAATATAAGCACAGATTAGGATCTGCACAGATAACCCTGAGTTAACGGTCACTACTCTTACTTTCGACCTGTGATGGGCTGTGGATCACTGAGGGTCCCTGTTAGTCAAGTGACCACCATCGGGATTTTTTAAATGTACCAGGGGTCACTGCTTCAGGATGAAACTTGTGTACTTGTTCCACATGGGAGAGGTCCTTGTCTCAGTGGAGCAAACGGAGCTAGGGCCTGATTGACTGCTGCCTACCTTAAAAGCGCCAAGCAAGGCTGCCGCACCACCCCTAATCATCCACACTGTGCAGTGTGTAGCTTCCACGTTATGTCCACAGACTTCCCATTAACTCAATGTACCGGTTTATAGTGTCATGCCGTAACTATTATTTTATTTGTTTACTTTCTCTTTCAGGTTACTCTATCGGGTAGCTTATAGATAAAGTATTATAGAATGTGACTTTTCCTTTCCAGTGTTTCCTATAAAATTTCAATGTCAGTTTTTCCATGCTGCATGGTGGTTTTTCTCACTTTTTCCTGGAGGGTTTGGTGGTGGGGGGAGCCTTCTTGCTTTACTATCCATATCCTTCAGGATGTAGAGTTAGATCTTGTAGTCATAGTTTTCTCTAACAAGCAGCCTCGAAAGGACCATAAGGTCTGTTGCTGTTTGCTTTCCTGTGTAATCCTGTGTAATCCTATCCCTCTTCTCTCGTAATCCCTCTTTTTCCATTCCTTCACCTCTTCCTTTCCTTCTTTTTCCTTGACTTGGTTCACCCCTTCCTTCTTTCCTTTTATCCTTCTTTCCTCTTCCTCTCTCCTTCTGCCTTCCTTGACTCTCCTTCCTTTCTTTCTTCATCCTTCTCTTGTTCTCCCCCTTCCTTCTCTCCTCCATTCCATCTCTCTCTCTCTCTCTCTCTCTCTCTCTCTCCCTCCCTCCTTCCTTCTTTTTGCCTCCTCCCTTTCTTCACTCTCCTTCCTTAATCCTTCACCTCTCTCTCTCTCTCTCTCTCTCTCTCTCTCTCTCTCTCTCTCTCTCTCTCTCTCTCTCTCTCTCTCTCTCTCTCTCATCCCTCCTTCCCTTCCTTCACACTCCTTCACTTTCCTTCACCCCAAGAGCCATAAGCTTCTAAAAACATTCTTGGTCATGTCTCAATATTTCCTTTCCCCCTCCCTCTCCACCCCTACTCCAAACAATACGGTTGTTTATCATCAAAGGAAGGTGTGATTATTAATATTGGTTTAGAGAGAGAGAGAGAGAGAGAGAGAGAGAGAGAAAGGGGAGAGGGAGGGAGGGAGGGAGGTGTGTGTGTGTGTGTGTGTGTGTGTGTGTGTGTGTGTGTGTGTGTGTGTGTGTGTGTGTGTGTGTGTGTGTGTGTGTGTGTGTGTGTGTGTGTGTGTGTGTGTATGTGTGTTCATTTAAATTTCTGGCACACACTCTTTAATAGCTTCCCTTTAATTAAGATAGTATTCTCAAGCAATAAAAATAAATAAAATAAAAGCGCCATCAAACCTCCCATCTTTCTCTGTCTCCTCCCCTCTTTCTCTGTCACCCCCCACTTCAGTCCGTTCCTCTCCCTCCCCCCCTTCCTTCTCCCCTCCCCATTACTGCTCTTGCTTCTCCGGGCACTCTCTTCCCCTCCCCTTCCTTCTGCATTTCATCCTTCCTTTCCATCCTTGTCTGTCCCCTCTGTCTGTCCCCTCTGTTTGTCCCCTCTGTCTGTCCCCTCTGTCTGTCCCCTCTGTTTGTCCCTTCTGCCTGTCCCCTCTGTCTGTCCCCTCTGTCTGTCCCCTCTGTTTGTCCCCTCTGTCTGTCCCCTCTGTCTGTCCCTTCTGTGTCCCCTCTGTCTGTCCCCTCTGTTTGTCCCTTCTGCCTGTCCCCTCTGTCTGTCCCCTCTGTCTGTCCCCTCTGTTTGTCCCTTCTGTCTGTCCCTTCCGTCTGTCCCTTCTGTCTGTCCCCTCTGTCTGTCCCCTATCTTCCCTCGCACCTCTCCACTTCACCCTCTTTGTCCTCTTCCCTCCCCCCTCTCCTACCTCCCCTTCCATTCTGCTTTTCATCTCCCCTCCCTGCATATTTTCCTTCCTCTATCCCACCTCTTCCTTGTCTCTCCCTGCCTAACCCCCTCTTCTTCTTTTCCCCCTCCCCTCTTCTCCCTCCCCCCTTCCCTCTTCTCCCTCCCCCCTTCCCTCTTCTCCCTTCCCTCTCCCCTCTTCTCCCTTCTCTCCTTACCTCTTGTCCCTTCCTCCCTCCCCTGTTCTCCCTTCCTCCCTCCCCTGTTCTCCCTTCCTCCCTCCCCTGTTCTCCCTTCCTCACGTGCGTTTCATCCCTCCCCCTTTGATTTCTTCCCCCACCCTTCAATTCTCCCCCATACTTCGTCTGCCTCCCTCCACCTCACTCCCTTCCTCTCCCCTCCCTCATCTTCTCTCCTTCCTCATCTCCTCTCCTCCCTCCCTCTCTCCCTTCCTACCTCCCCCTCCCTTTTGGTCTTATTCCCTCCTCCCTACCCATATTTCTCTCTCGTCACTTTATTTCCCCTCTTCTCTTCCCCTACCTTTCCCCTCCTCCCCCCCATCTCACCTTCACCCTTCCAGTCTCTCCCTCCTCTTCCCCTCCTTTCTCTTTTTATCCCCCTCCCTTTTTCCCCTCCTCTGCTGTTCCTGCAACCCCTCCTTCCCCTCCTCTCTATCCACTCCCCTCTTCCACCCTCCCCTCTCCTCCTCTCCCATCTGTTCTGCTTCCTTCCCTTCCCTTCACCATTTTTTTTTCCACTTCTCCTTCCGTTTTACTGTTTTTGTCTCTCTCAACTTCCTTCCTTCTTCCCCTTCCTTCCCTCCCATCTACTCTCTTCCTTCCCTTCCTCTCTCTCTCTCTCTCTCTCTCTCTCTCTCTCTCTCTCTCTCATCTCTTCATCCTTCCATCCTTTCCTCTCCATCTCCTCTCCCTCCTCCCCCTTTCCCTTCCCAACTTTCCATTCTCTTCCACTCCGTCCCCCTATTGCTTTCTTTCCACACCTCTCTTTCCTCCCCATTCCTCTCTATCCTCCCCATTCCTCTCTTTCCTCCCCATTCCTCTCTTTCCCCATTCCCGTTTCCTCCCCATTCCTGTCTTTCCCTCAATTCCTTTCATTCCCTCCATTCCTCTCTTTCCCTCCATTCCTCTCTTTCCTGCTCATTTCTCTCTTTCCTCCCCATTCCTCTCTTTCTTCCGCATTTCTCTCTTTCCTCCCCACTCCTCTCTTTCTTCCGCATTTCTCTCTTTCCTCCCCATTCCTCTCTTTCTTCCGCATTTCTCTCTTTCCTCCCCATTCCTCTCTTTCCCTTCATTCCTCTCTCTCCCTCTTCCTTTCTTCAATACCCCCCCATTTTTCCTCCCCATCCTGTTTCCCTCCACCATATTCCTCCTCCAAGTTTATCTCCCCCATCCTTGCTGTCACTCACCCCACTATTCTCTCCCCAGTCCCTCCCCCACTATTACCCCCACCCTTCCTTCGTCCCCCTCATCCTCCCTCCATTCTCTCCCCATCCCCCCCCTTTCCCTCATCCCTCACCCTCCCTCTCCCACCCTTCCTTCCATTCTCCCATATTTTCTCTCACCCTATCCCCCTAGCCCCTCCTTTCACCCTACTTCCCCTCCCATCCTCCCTATCCCCCTCCCATCCTCCTGTTCCCCTCCCATCCTTCTGTCCCCCTCCCATCCTTCTATCCCCCTCCCATCCTCCTACCCCCCTCCCATCCTCCTATCCCCCTCCTATCCTCCCATCCCCCCTCCATCTTCCCTATTCCTCATCCTAGCCCTGCTTCCCTCTCATCCTACCTCCCACTTTCCTGTTTTATCCTACCCTCCCTTCCCTCCACCCACCTTCTTCCTCCACCCTCTCCTTCTCTCCACGCATCCTTCTTCTTTCCTTCACCCCCCTCCTTCTCTCCACCCATCACTCTTTCTTCCTCCATCCCCTCCTTCTCTCCATCTATCCTTCTTTCTTCCTCCACTTCCTCCTTCTCTCCACCCATCCTTCATCCTCCACCTCCCCCCTTTCTCTCCACCTTATCCTTCCTTTTCCTCCTCGTCTCCTGTTCATTCCATCCTTCCTTCCCTCATTTCACCGCATCCTTCCCCGTTCTTTCCTTCAGATCACTATATTTTTTCATCCCTCCTCCCCTCTCCTTACCCACCATTCCATCCTTCCTTCATCATCATCATCATCACCATCATCATCATCGTCATCATCATCATCATCATCCTCTTTTCCGTTCTCCTTCCCTGTCTCCCTATTCCACTCCCTCTCCCCCTTCCCCTCCATCTTCCTCCCTGTCTCTCCCCTCCCCTCCTCCCTTTCTTCCCACCTTCTCCTCACTTATCCATGCCCTCCTCCCGCCTTCTTCCCCTTCCCTCCCTCTCTCCCTTTCCTCTTCTCCCCCCCTCTTCACCCTCCCCTTCCCTCTCTTCCCCTCCTCTCCCCTCCCCTCCCTCCTTTCCTCAGTCATATCAGGCCAAGAGATTGATCACCTTCTCTCAAAAAACCCTGACTCACTTTCTTCGTGATGGTGAGGGAGATTGAGAGGGGGATATAGGGTGATGATGATGATGATGATGATGATGATGTTGATGATGATGATGATGGTGGTGGTGGTGTTAAGAGTGATGGTGGTGGTGATGATGATAGTAATGATGATGATGATGATGATGATGGTGGTGGTGGCGGTGGGGTTGGTGGTGATGGTAATGAAGATGATATTGATGATGTGCTTATGATTTTGATCATGATGGTGGTGGTGATGATGGTGATAATATTTTGATGGTGATGGTGGTGGTAGTGATGATTGTGGTGGTGGGTGGTGATGATGACGTAGTAATGATGTTGGTGTTGGAGTGAGAATAATAATAATAATGATAATAATAATAATAATGATGATGATGATGAGGAAGAGGAGGAGGAGGAGGAGGACATAATAAAACAACAGACAGACAAAGACAACAATCACAAGATAACTACAAATTCGCTAATCCATGAGACGCAAAAACAAGGAAAAACAGATGAAGGAAAGACAAATAAATCAACAAAAAAGAAACAAAGGCTGAATTATAAACGAAGGACAAAACAGACAAGAAACAAAAACATTCGACACTACAGCTCAAACAAAAACTAAACAGTCAGCAAACAGATAAACAAGACAATTAGTAAAAAGGCAAAAACAAGATGAAGAAACACTATACCAGACAAAACAAGAGAAACAAGCAAAACAACAAAAACAAAACAATGGAACTTCAGCACAAATAGAAACACACACACACACACACACACACACACACACACACACACACACACACACACACACACACACACACACACACACACACACACACACACACACACACACACACACACACACACACACACACACACACACACACACATTGATTGTTCGTGTACTAATTAGAACAGACATCGAAACAGTGTGAACAAGGGACAAGACTGAGGCAGGCTGTGGACACGTAGGTGATAAAAACTGACGTACACAGTATATTCGTACATACATACATACATACATACCTTTACACACATACATACACACCTACATACATACATATCCATACACACATACATACATACACGCATACATATATACATACATACCCTTACACACGTACAGTACATATACAGTACACATACCTACCCATACACACATACGTACATGCCCCTGTCACAAATGCGTATACATACATACATGCATACCTTTACATACATACATATTGAGATGAAGTGTATGGGGACGTAGGGTGTAAAAATGAATATATGAGAGAGAGAGAGAGAGAGAGAGAGAGAGAGAGAGAGAGAGAGAGAGAGAGAGAGAGAGAGGGAGAATGCATTGCGTAGTTGTAAGGAGGTAATTTTAGGTTTCACATTGGTTCTAATAAAGTCTCTAGGGAATTTCTCTCTCTCTCTCTCTCTCTCTCTCTCTCTCTCTCTCTCTCTCTCTCTAAAACGTCATTTGTTCTGTCCCTCACCCACTTTATTCTCCCCTAAAGATGTAATTAGACGAAAGCGATAGGGATATTTTCGTCTTTCCTTCTCCATGAGAGAGAGAGAGAGAGAGAGACAAAGGCGCTTGAACAGAGTAAACAAGAGAGGGAGCCATAAGAGTAAGCTTGAGAGAGAGAGAGAGAGAGAGAGAGAGAGAGAGAGAGAGAGAGAGAGAGAGAGAGGCCGATAGTGGTAAAAGTTGAGTGAGGCTGACTCTCGCACCACGGCCGGAGAACAACGTTGTGGCTAGAATCTTGTGGAAAGTGGCCTGAGATGTGTGTGTGTGTGTGTGTGTGTGTGTGTGTGTGTGTGTGTGTGTGTGTGTGTGTGTGTGTGTGTGTGTGTGTGTGTGTGTGAGAGAGAGAGAGAGAGAGAGAGAGAGAGAGAGAGAGAGAGAGAGAGAGAATTATTGTCGGAAAGAAAACACGAAAGGAGGAACGTTGGGAGGAGGAGAAAAATAATAGACGAGAAACGTAACTCCCCAGCAGGCTTGTGTTGTGGACGTGGTGTTGTTCTGTTACTGTCACTTGCATCTGAAAATTTTCGTTTATTAACTAGTGCTTGCTGCTTCGAATAATTTATATTATTTTTTTTTTTATTGTGGTAGATGGGGGCGCTCACCATCCGTTCACTCGATGAAGTGCTGCTTTGGATGTCTGCCCTTTCTTCTCTTCCTTCCTTCATCTTCTGTCTTTCCTTCATTCTTTCCTCTTCCTTCTGCTTACGGGTGACTTTACACTCCTTTTTCTACCTTTCCTTGCTTCATTCTTTCCTCTTCCTTCTGCCTGTGGGTGACCCTACACTGAGTGACAAGCCAAATGGTTTCTTGTAAACAGGGAAACCATTTAATACGTTGGATGGTAACCATATAATCAAATTATGGCGCCTGGTGGTTTAATGAGTAATTAAGGTGCTCCAATCGGATTGAGCCGGTGTAGGTTTATATCCAAGGGGAGGTTGGAGTTTATTGCTCACATAATGGCACTCAGGGATGAGTGAGGCTGGTCACTCATCTTAAATGTCAGGACCAACTTGCCTAGCCCTGGGTTCCTACGCTCTTCATAGGGCGACATAGGATTGGATGATGGATGGATGGATATATTATTATTATTATTATTATTATTATTATTATTACTCGCCGAGAGGCTGCCTCTGGCGTTCTCCGCTCGACGTCAAGCCACTTCCTATCTTCAGAAATGAGTCATAACTCGGGAACCAGTGGCCAGATTAGACTGGAAATTGTTTTATTCTTCAAGTTAGAGCATTTGAACGGTATCTTGCTCTAACAAAAATTTGCGCTACATGCGCCGTTTTTTCTGTGTTACGGCTACAAACAAACGAACAAACCAATAAACATACAGAAATCGGATCATTATAATGTAGATTATACTATACCATCATATTATACAGTTTTAGGAGTATAAGGAGGGAGGGAGGAGAGGCGAGAGCGTGATAATACAACAAACACGTCACTCTTCTCTCGTCATGCTGGTAATTTCAACGCTGAATCAAGAACGAATCCATCCCCTGCCTAAAAGCAAATACTAAATTTGAAACAAAAGACCAGAAATGAGTCATAACTCGGGAACCCGTGCCCGATTGGACTAGAAACTGTTTTATTCAAGTTTTAACGTTTTAATGGAACCTTACTCTAATAAAAACTGCGCTGCATTGCACCATTTTTCCTGTGTTACGGTAACAAACCAACATAATACAGAAATCGGATCATTGTAATATAGGTTACTATTATTATTATTATTATTATTATTATTATTATTATTATTATTATTTTAGCGTTGAGCATATGATTGTTATACAGTATTGCGATTTTCCGAAACAAAACTCTGATCTAAAAAGAGGTGGTTACCTCCCTAGCCTCTCTCTCTCTCTCTCTCTCTCTCTCTCTCTCTCTCTGGCATTCACCGTATATTTATGTAAAAATAGATTGGCAGACTGACAGACGAGAAAATGATGTTTGTGTGTGTGAGAGAGAGAGAGAGAGAGAGAGAGAGAGAGAGAGAGAGAGAGAGAGAGAGAGAGAGAGAGAGAGGGAGAGGGAGGAGAAAGAATTATTGTCGGAAAGAAAACGTGAAAGGAGGATAGTTGAGAGGAGGAGGAAGAAGAGGAGGAAGAGGAAGGGGAGGAGAAGGTGGGGGAAGAGGAGAAGGAAGAGAAAGATGACGATGACGATGATGATGATGATGATGATGATGATGATGATGATGATGATGATGATGATGATATGACGACGACGACGATGATGATGATGATGATGATGATGATGATGATGATAAGAAGAAGAAGAAGGTGAAGAAGAAGAAGAAGAGGGAGGAGGAGGAGGAGGAGGAGGTAGGGGAGGGAAAAAAGATGATGAGGGAGACAGAAAGGAAAAGGAGGGTAATGAAAATAAAGATAAAGATGAGAATGGAGGGGGGAAGGTGAGTGAGGGAAGAATAAAGAATAAACCTCATGAAGAAGCGACGAGGAGGAGGAGGAATGGAAAGAAGAGGAAGGGGAAGAGAAAGAATAAAGAGAGAGGAGGGAGAGACTGAAGGAGGAGGGAAATGATGGAGACGATGGGGAAAAAGAGATGAGGGGAAATGGAGGAGGGGAAAAGAAGAGGAAGACAGAAAGGAAAAAGGAGAAAAAGAGAGGAGGGAGTGAAGAATAAAGGAGGGATGAAGGAAGAAAAGAGGTGTGTGTGTGTGTGTGTGTGTGTGTGTGTGTGTGTGTGTGTGAGACAGAGACAGAAACAGACAGACAGACAGACAGACAAACAGAAAGAGAGAGAAAGAGAAAGGAAAAAAGCTGGAGGAGGGAGGGAAGAAGAGAGAACCAGGATGCCCTCGAGGTGAAAACAGAAAATATCAACTCGAGAAAAGAGAGCCAACCCAGGCCTTCACAGAATCTTTTATTTCTGGACATTTTTACCCGACGAAAAATTCTTTAAAGAAAGTCTTGCTAACATGCATCGAAAATAATCCATGTGTCATTAATACTTTTTTAAAAATCCAGTGAAAATATCCAGAATAAATATCCAGAAAATGTCCAGGAAAAAAATGTCTAGAAAACATGTCCAGAAAAATGTACCAAGAATATACAGAACTTATCCAGAAAAAATATCCAGGAAATATGTCCAGAAAAAAATATCCGGGAAAAATATAGAAAAAAAAAAAATAGGAGAAATATACAGAAATTAATAGAAATGTCCACCAAAAATATCCAGAAAATGTCTATAAAAATGTCCAGAAAAATATCGAAAAATATAGAAAAAAAATGTACAAAAATATACAAAAAATCCAGAAAAATGTCCTGGAAGAATATCGAGGATGAAATATCAAAAAATTTTCGAAAAAAAAAAAAAATGTAAAGAAAAAATGCAGAAAATGTCTAGAAAAAATATCCAGAAAAACATCCAGAAGAAAATCCATGAAAAATATCCTGAAAAATTATCCAGAAAAATATCCAAGAAATGCCCAGAAAATATCCAGAAAAAATGTACAGAAAATGTGTAGAAAAGGGTCAAGAAAAAATATCCAGTAATATCCAGAAAATATCAAGAAAAGTATCCAGAAAATGTCCAGAAAAAAATATAATTCGGAATGATGCCTTGAAAAATGTATTTAAAAAAAAAAATGCTCAGACAACGAAAATTCTCCCAGATTTCCATAAAGAAAGTTGCATTAAGAAAATCAAGATAATGCATGAAAATATCCAGAACAAACATTGGAATGGATAAACAAAATAAATAGATAAGAAAGTAAAACTGAATCTCATACAATGAAAATATTCCTAAATTTTAATCAAGGCAAAGATGTCCTAAGATAATAATCGAGAATATCAGAGAAAATCCAAAACAAGCCTTTAAATTAATGAATAAACAAGTATATAAATAAATAAATAAATGAAGTAACTAAATAGGTTCAGTTCAGAGTAACGAAAATATTCTCTGTCTTCCAGAAAATAAAATCGTTTTAAGAAAAATAACAAGAAAACTTAAGGAGAAAACTAAGAAAAGACCTTTAGATTATTAAATGAATTATTAAAAATCCCAAGACAATGAAAATGATCCCTGTCTGAATAAAAACTAATTTTCTTAACTGAAGCAGAATTATTAAGTGTATATATATATATATATATATATATATATATATATATATATATATATATATATATATATATATATATATATATATATATATATATATATATATATATATATATATATATTTTTTATGTGTCCAACTCTGGGCATAGGCTTCACAGCCTGCTCTCAAGGCCCAGTAGTCCTCCAACATACCATACACCTCTCTACATGTCACCACTTCGGCGCTAACACCCACCGTCCATATTGAATACATGCTAGGGCTGTCTCATACAGGACTGGTGTATTGGTATTAGCGGGGGTACTTTTATGACATGTCGGCGGGTCATCTGGTAGATCAGGAAAGTCTGCTTTTTATGAGAAAGTGTAGATCAGTAATAAAACACACACACACACACACACACACACACACACACACACACACACACACACACACACACACACACACAATCACACACACCACGAGAGAGAGAGAGAGAGAGAGAGAGAGAGAGAGAGAGAGAGAGAGAGAGAGAGAGAATAATTGATGACTTAAGAGAAAATAAAAATCAGCTTACGTAAAAAAAAAAAAAAGAATAAGTTTTTAGTATTCCTGCATCCATCAGTATTTATTTATTTTATGTATTTATTTAACAAGAACTAACTCAAAAGTAACTGAAGCCAAATTATTTCCTTCATACATATTTGATTTATCTCAGTTAAAACAATAAAATGCTGAAATTATGAAAAAAATAAAAAATAAAAAATCGAGCGAAACGTGTCCCCCCCAAAAAAAAAATCTCTTCCCATAAGTTTAGTGAGCAAAAACATATAAAGTAAATGGCTTAATTATTTCGAAAAAAGGTAATCAGCCCAGAATCATGTATATATAAAAATTTCTGTCGAAAAGGAACATACCCCGAAACAGCTAAAAGCATAATGTTTCATTTCTCACCCCATTCTTAGTTATCCTTGGAAAAATAAAAATATTGAGTTAATGGTAGCGGTAGTAATATGGCAGTAGTATAGTAGTAGTAGTAGTAGTAGTAGTAGTAGTAGTAGTAGTAGTTGTAGTAGTAGTAGTAGTAGTAGTAGCTGTAGTAGCAGTAATACTAGTAGAAGAAAATTGTAGTAGTAGTAGTAGCTGGAGTAATAGTAATAATAATAATAATAATAATAATAATAATAATAATAATAATAATAATGATAATAATAATAATAATAATTACAATTACAATTATTATTATACTTAATATGGACAAAACAAGAATTCTTCCCTCAAGGATGTGGGATGTTTTAATAATAATAATAATAATAATAATAATAATAAATGAGGATGATGCTTGATGATGATGATAATAAACTAGAAGAAGAAAAAGAAGAACCGTAGGAGCATTAGAGAAAGAGTGAGTGAGAATAAGAAAAACAGCAGATGAAGTGCCCACCATTCCGCTCGTCTCACACGGCACAGAAACTTGTGATGGAGAGATGAATATTTCTCGGGATGGAGATGAATATTTCTCGGGATGGAGATGAATATTTCTCTTCCAAGATTTTTACATTTCACACGAGGCGGACAGATGCTCTCTCTCCCACGGGCAAAAAGAGTTCTCAAGGCTTTTTCTGTGTCTTAACCGACGCCTTAAGCAGTTTCATTACTTTTTGTTTTTTATTATTATTAAGGAAGTTACCAGGGTTTTGTGTGTTTTTAAAATAAAAGAATTAACTGGGTTATATGTGGGTGTGGGTGTGGGAGGGGGTGTGGGTGTGGATGCGGGTGTGAGTGTGGATGTGGGTGTGGGTGTGGGTGTGAGTGTGGGTGTGGGTGTGGGTGGGCTTGGGTGTGGGTGTGGGTGTGGGTGTGGGCGTGGGTGTGGGTGTGGGTGTGTTGTTTTCCTTGATATGGACATTATTTTTTCTTCCAAAGTGTAAATTTTCTTCTTTCAGTTCTATTTTTTCTTCATCTTTTTCTTCTCTATTCTTTCCTTTTTTTTCCTCCTCCTCCTCCTCACTGGATATATATTCTTGTGAGGTCAGTAGGCTTCTTAACCCCTTTTCTTAACCCTCTCAAGACCACTATATATCTAGTAATTATTCCATAACACCTTTTCATAACCAATTTATTTGCTTATTACACCTTACGATCCTCTTCTGTGATACTTAAATCCTTCCAATAGCGGCATAATCTACTTAAATAATTTACAAGACAATATTAACCATCCATATCCAAAACTAATTCGCTAAAGAAAAGGTGTTAGGGAGCTTCCTTAGTCAGCATACTCTCTAGCCCTTATTCTCGACTATTAAGGTAGCTTCCTAACACCTTTTATTAAGCGATTTATTACATTTGAGTTACACGAATCCTTTCAATATCGCCTCCTGTTCCCTGTACTTCCTTCATTCTCTCTCTCTCTCTCTCTCTCTCTCTCTCTCTCTCTCTCTCTCTGGGGGCGCGGTAGCACAGTGGTAGCGCGCTGAGCTTGTGATCGGGAGGTCGCAAGTTCGAGCCTCGCCCGGGCTACCGTCGCCGGGAGGGGTAGCGTCCTCCTGTAACCCAGCGGGGCTATATGGCCTTAGTTGCCTAGCTCGGGGAATTCATTTCTCCATTTCTCTCTCTCTCTCTCTCTCTTAAATGAATATATATAAGTTATGTCTGTCTGTATCTATCTTGTTAGTTATCCTTTTATCTACTCTGTTCATATCCATCTATCCATCCGTCTATCAATATTTCCCACCATCACCCCATCTTTTCATATATCTGTCCATCTATCCAACTATCTATCTATTTTTCCCTCGTATATATCGTGTGCTGGCCCTCTCCACCCCGGTGTGCCTCGTCCTTCAGTTTTGAGAGCCCCATCTAGAAAGGCACAAAAAATCTCTCTCTCTCTCTCTCTCTCTCTCTCTCTCTCTCTCTCTCTCTCTTGCCTCCCTCCAAAAAACAAAGTAAATAAATAAGTACATAAATAAATAAAGAAGAGATAGGACGATAGAAATAAATTATCTGTCTTCTAATAATGGTATGAAATGAATGATTATAAATGATAAAATTGTGAATTATTTGTCTGAAAAACATCTAAAAAGAAGTGAATGAGGAGAGATAAAGATTGTAAGGGGAAATTGTTTTGTCTAAGAGAGAGAGAGAGAGAGAGAGAGAGAAACTCACATACATACATTCGTGTGAAAAGAATATGTCGATACGACACACCACACACACACACACACACACACACACACACACACACACACACACACACACACACACACACACACAGAAAGAGAGAGAGAGAGAGAGAGAGACTAAGAACTCACATACACTTATACGTGTGGAAAGAATGTCCATACGAAACACACACACACACACACACACACACACACACAATCACCCAGTAACTCAGTCCGTGATATCTGCTGCTGTTTTTATCCACCGGACTTTCGCGAAGCAGAGCCATATAAAATTCCGGATGTAGCGGATTTAAATATGTTTTTATAGGGGGGTAGTCTTTTTCCAGCTGCCGTACAGTAACAAATAGGACTTGACTGAATTAAAAGGAACTGCATGTCTGGCCTTGGCGGAGGTATGCGCTCTACTGAGTGCCATTCTAGTTATTATTATTATTATTATTATTATGGAGGTGGGTCCATTGGATACCGCTGCCTTCCATCAGTAGAGCTACAGAGAGCTGTATTACGGCTAACTATGCTATTGGTAAGGCAATCTTAATAGGGCTAACTACAATATTATATGCTTTGCTGTGAGCCTCTAGATTTCGTAGACTCTCTTGCTGTGAAGTGAGGTTGTTCGATTTTCCTGTTTATTTTGTCAGTGGAGTACATACTTAGGATATTCGTAGGCGCAAACATACAGAAATGACAATGATTAGATGGATGTGTAGTGCGTCCTTAAATGCGAGGCGTTGGGGGCTAGGTTTACAATTGAAAAATTGAGAGGAAGGATGGGACTGGAGTGTATTGGTGTTGTGGTGAGGAGGGGTAGATTGAGATGGTTTGGAAGGACGGATGGGACTGGATGTATTGTTGTGATGAGGAGGGGTAGATTGAGATGGTTTGGGAAGAAGGATGGGACTGGAGTGTATTGGTGTTTTGATGAGGGGTAGATTGAGATGGTTTGGGAGGAAAGATGGGACCGGAATGTATTGGTTTTGTGATGAGGAGGGGTAGATGGAGATGGTTTTGGAGGAATGATGGGACTGGAGTGTATTGATATTTTGATGAGGGGTAGATTGAGATAGTTTAGAAGGAAAGATGGGATTGGAGTGTGTGTTGTGATGAGGACGAGTAGATGGAGATGGTTTGGGAGGAAGGATGGGACTGGAATGTATTGATGTTGTAATGAGGACGGGTAGATAGAGATGGTTTGGGATGAAGGATGGGACTGGAATGCACTGGTGTTCTGATGAGAGGTAGATTGAGATGTTTGGGTATGTGGAGAGGATGGAGGAGACAATAGAGTGCGGAAAGTTAGAAGTGTGAACGTCGGGGGTGTAAGGTTGCGAGAGGCAGACCAAAAAAGACCTAAGACGAGGTCATAGAGTGTGACCTCAGGGATGGGGGACTGATAGAAAGGCTGCCATAGATCGAACAGCGTGGTGGTGTCTTAATAAACAGGACGATACGAACGAATTGAAAGACAACTCAAATTCATCTCCTATAGAACCGTGATTAAAAGAAATAATTTTGCATATCTTTAAATCAATTTCCCTCTCTGTTGGTCGTCTCCATTAACTTCAGGATATTTTTCAGGATATTTCAGCGCCAAGGCAACTCTCTCGCTCTGCATAATCCACTTACACGCATCAAAGGAACTTTCTTACGTTTTTTAAGATCGCCTTCACTCAACTTTGCGATTTGACTCCCCCCTCCCCCCACCCTTCCTGAGCCCTCCCACCCTTTCTTCATTCTCCCGCCCCTCCTTCACCCCCTCCACCCTTCCTTCATCCCCCACCCTACTTCACACCCCACCCTTCCTTCATTTCCCCGCTCTTCCATCACTCTCATCCCCACCTCCCCAACCCTTCCTTCACCACTACCCTTCCTTCTCCCCAACCTTTCTTCACCCTCCCACCCTTCCTTCACCCTCTGGACATATCTTCCAAGCATACTATGTTTCACGGTCAGATTTCACTTTATGAAGCTGAAAAAATCGTCAAGAAAAAAACGTTTAGATTCTTGAAAAACCGTCTAAGTAATCAGATTGCCTCTCAGCTTAGAGATTTCTTGCACCCCCTCTCCTTCTCTCCTTACGCGTCTCCTAGAAACACTAAACCACATTCCCTAAGTTTTTGTCTCACTTTCACGCTTTTAAAAAATCTGAAAATTGCCTGAAAAAATCGTCTGGAAAATCATCTGAAACCCGTCTGGAAAACAATGGAAAAGTCTTGAAAAAAGTCTGATAACCGTCTGAAAAACCGTCTGGAAAACGTCTGGTAAATCGTCTGAAAACCCAGTCTGGAAAATCGTCTGGAAAACTGTCTGGAAAACAGTGGCAAAGTCTCGAAAAAACTTTTGAAACCTATCTGGAAAAACCGTCTGGAAAACCCGTCTGGACCCTGTTAAAGCAAAAGAACACTTATATCATCTCAACTTGGCAACCCCCACCCCGGCAGGCTTCTTAAAGCAGTCTTACGGTCAGATTACACTTCATGACGCTGGAAAAACAGTCTGGAAAATGCGTCTGGAATTCAAATTACCTCCCACCCTAGCGATTTGGCTCACCGTCCCTCCTATACGATTTGCACAGCTACACTTTGCCGTATTCCAGGAAATTTCTCTCGCACTGGAAAAATCGTCTGGAAAAAGCGTCTGGATTCTGGAAAAAGCGCATACGCATTTATATCTTCTCAGTGTATCAGTTTTGCGATAGTCATATTATAGCAACTCTCTCTCTCTCTCTCTCTCTCTCTCTCTCTCTCTCTCTCTCAGTAGGAAAACCGTCTAGTTTTTAAGGCGAGGAGCGTTGGTCTCTTCACTTTATCAACTTTGTGGTATACTCTCTCTCTCTCTCTCATAGCCCAGGCAGTTTAAGTTGACAAAACTAGAATGTATGCTTTTTGAATCTTGTTACGCGGAGAGAGAGAGAGAGAGAGAGAGAGAGAGAGAGAGAGAGAAACCGTCTAGATTTTGAATAAGTTCGGCACGTAGACCTTACGTCGAAAAAATCTTCAAAAAACAAACACTTTTTCACCAAGACGAGGATAAATTGTCTTTCCAAATCACATCAGTCACGCTGGAAAACACCGTCTGGAAAAAGCGTCTGGAGTGTGTTAAAGAGAGATGTAGACCATTAACTAAAAAATACATACACGTTTTTCCTTCCCCTATATCACAAACACGGGGATAAATATGCTTCCTAAATCGCATGTCACGCTGGAAAAACCGTCTGAAAAAAGCGTCTGAAATCTGCTAATGTTTCTTTGCTCACCACTGGAAGTTTTCTGAAAACATCGTGAAGTTCAAAGCATGCAAATTTCCCCCCTCCCCCAGCCAAAATTAAGTCACGTTTACTTCACAAACACGTGTATAAATGTTGATAAAAAATCACAACACTGGAAAAAATCGTCTGGAAGAAGCGTCTGGAGTCTAAAATCGATGATCGGTTCACAGTATACCTTAAAGTTTTCCAGTTCCAGAAAAACCATCCAGAAAAAAAACCGTTAGAATTCCGTTAACGTTCTCAACAGACGTTGGCGGCGCGAACTTCAAAAAAACAAACCTTTTTCCCGCCCCTCGTGGCAAAAGTTAAGCGCCTTTAAGTTCACAAACACGAGTATAAATATGCTTCCTAAATCACATCTTCCCTTCCTCCGCCCACCAAACTCCTCCCTCGTAAAGAGTATTAACTTTCCATAAAAAAGAAAGAAAAGAAAAGAAAAAAAGAAAAGCGTCTCTCTCCCGCCCTTGTTTTTATCTTCCAGGGGCATATCATCATGTCATCGGGTTTATTCACTCCCCGTCAATATATATATATATATATATATATATATATATATATATATATATATATATATATATATATATATATATATATATATATATATATATTCTTCGCCCTCGTCATAATAATAATCTTTAGGAGTCTTGATTTTAAATCATCATCATATTTTATAAGAGACTTTTTGTCGTCTTTTTCATGGTAGTACACAGTGCGTACGTTAATAGACTATACTTGACTAGCAGGAGTACCCGGAGTTGCCCGGGTAAAACCCTATGATCGTGCATACCGGCATTGCCTGGAACCCTGGATGGCCACTAACCTTGTGGAAGAAGACCCCCGGGGTTCCATTTTACCCAATGAACCTATGTTCCATATTTTTCAGTTATTATTATTATTATTATTATTATTATTATTATTATTATTATTATTATTATTATTATTATTATTCCTCCTCCTCCTCCTCCTCCTCCTCCTCCTCCTCTTTCTCTTCTTCCTCTTCCACTTCCTCTCCTTCTTTTCCTTCTCAATCTCTCTTCAAGCTTCATACTTTCAACATAGTTTTCCCTTCATCCAAATTTCATGCACCCAGTTCCCTCGCGTGGTCGGCATTCTTGCAACTTCCGCATCTTGCACAACCCCGTAAGTAATTCACAGGCACATTCATGTTGCAAGATTACTCGTATTCTCTCTCTCTCTTTCTCTCTCTCTCTCTCTCTCTCTTGCCTTGGACTCTGCCACGAAGCTGTCTTTTCCCTCAACTCTACTGCCTCTTGACTGACTGTGACCGCTGACTGAACCTGAAAAAACTGGTCAAATTAAACTGGAAACTGACTGACCAAAAATGACTGAACTGAGAAATGACTGAAATTAACTGAGACTCTAATTAAACTTACTAAGAATTTACTGAAAGGAGAATAGACTGAAATGGCAAGTAATTTAACACACACACACACACACACACACACACACACACACACACACACACACACACACACACACACACACACACACACACACACACACACACACACACAATCCTCCAATCTATTCTGATTCTAGTCAGTATCATCACTTACACACACACACACACACACACACACACACACACACACACACACACACACACAATCCTCCAATCTATTCTGATTCTAGTCAGTATCATCACTTACACACACACACACACACACACACACAAGTCGTAACTTTTTGCCATAATATCACACAAAGCAAAACTTTAATTGGACAGGTAAATCCCACCCAAGACTTCAATTACTATCCGCCAATGGAAAATACTGTGTTTGTTGTTGTTGCTGGTGCTCTTGTTGTGTTTGTTTCTGTTGTATTAGTTGTCAATTTTGTTGTATTTGTTGTATTGTAGTTTTGTTTTTGTTTTTGTTGTTTTTGTATGACATTTTCATTTTGTTTTTGTTTTTATTTTTGATTTTGTTGTTTTTGCTATTGTTGTTGTGTTGCTTTTTGTTGTATGTTGATTTTCTTGTTTTTATAGTATTATTTGTTTTTGTTTTGTTTTTGGTGCATTTCTTGTTTTTGTTTTGTTTGTTGCATTTGTTTTTTTGTTTTGTTTATGTTGCATTGTTGTTGTTTTTGCTGTTGCTGTTGTTGTTTTTGTTGTTGCTGTTTTTTTTTGTAGTTGTTAAGGCGAACTTTTCGTATCTTTTTTTTTTTTTTTTTTTTGTAGTTGTTGTTAAGGCGAACTTTCCGTATCAGTCTGGTGTGGTTTTGGGGAGAGATGTGAAGGGCAAAACTTTAAATTTTATTCTTGTTACTGCCAGATGATTTTTGTTAAAGGCTTGGGGGTAGACCTGTTGTGATGTGTGTGTGTGTGTGTGTGTGTGTGTGTGTGTGTGTGTGTGTGTGTCCACTTGTCGCAGTGGACCACCTACATGAAGGCTAGACCAGAACCCATGAGGCGTTGATTCATGGCCCATATATTCTCTACTTTAGCCTTTGAGCGTGTGACGGGTTACTCAGCCATTATCCTGGAATACTAAGGTACTGCGTCATCCAGGTTACCACAGTTGCCTCCCGTAGGTGTTACCCAGGTACTCATTTTACCTGCCAACCCATAATAGATGGATGGACACCTAATTTGAGTGGTACCAGCTGCACAAACCTGGATTTAAGCCTTGGTGTTGATAAGCCTCCTCCTCCTCCTCTTCTTCTTCCTCCTCCTTCTCCTCCTCCTCCTGGGAAAGTTCCATGTGAAAGGAAACTAGCAAATGTAACACCAATTTTCTGAAAAGGAAATAAATCGCACCCAGGAAAATACAGACCAATCAGCTTAACATCAATAGTGTGCAAGTTAATGGAAAAAATCATAAGAGATAAAATAGTTAATTATCTAGAAGAAAATAATATAATTAAAGACTCACAGCATGGATTTAGACGTCGTCGTTCATGCTTAATTAACTTACTTAATTTCTTCCATGATGTTTACAAATCATACAATGACTCAAGAGCAGTAGATATAATTTACCTCAACTTTCAGAAAGCATTTGACACTGTCCCTCACAAGCGTCTCATGAACAAAATAGAAGCACATGGAATAAAAGGGAATACGCAGAAATGGTTACAAGACTGGCTTTCAGACCGAAAACAGCGAGTTGTGGTAAACGGAAAGGAATCCAAATGGCGTAATGTGATCACCGGTGTTCCTCAAGGCTCAGTACTTGGACCGATACTTTTTATTATCTTTGTAAATGATATTGATCAGGGTCTAAATTGTAAAGTATCCAAATTTGCAGATGATGCTAAAATAACCAGTAAAGTAACTTCAAAATTACAGTGGCAGCAGTTACAAAATGACCTTAATACTTTAGCAAGCTGGGCAGAAAAATGGCAAATGAAATTCAACACAGAAAAATGTAAAGTACTTCATGCTGGAAGTAACAACGTCCATGTGAATTACAAAATGAAGAATATCCGGTTATCAAGTACTGACAATGAAAAGGATCTTGGTGTGATAATATCAAATGACCTAAAACCAAGTAAGCAGTGCACTGAGGTGGTTAAAATTGCAAACAAGCTGATGGGTGTTATTGGAAGAACTTTCGAGTTTAAATCGGAAAAAGTCATACTTGCCTTGTACAACTTGCTAGTGCGCCCCAATCTTGAGTATTGTGTGCAGTTCTGGTCTCCGTACTACAGAAAGAACATTGAAAAATTAGAGAGAATTCAGTGAAGAAGCACAAAAATGATACCACAACTTAGAAACAAACCATATGAGGAACGCCTTGAAGAACTTAAATTATTTAGCCTAACGAAGCGAAGGTTAAGAGGGGACCTTCTTGAAGTTTTCAAAATCATGAAGGGATATGACAACTTAGACATGAATAAATGTTTTGATATAGACCAGTCGAGTCACACCAGAAGTAATGACTACAAAATTATGGGAAAGCGTTTCCAATCCCATTAAGCAAAATACTTCTTCTTTAACAGGGTTGTAAATATCTCGAACAGATTACCCTCAGATACTGTGAACAGTATCTCAATTTAGACATTCAAAAACAAAAATGACAAGTATTTGCACGAGAATCCTCAGCTGACTCTTTCTGTCCGAATAATTTGCTTTTATAGCTACGTGTAAGTTCTTTCCCCTTTTGTCTACAAGACACCCCGTAAACAATGTACCCGTACATAGTGTTGCGGCACGTCATTATACGTTTTTCAATTTATTCAATGCAAATATAGTAATATAAGCACTGATTAGGATCTGCAAAGATAGCCCTGAGTTAACGGTCACTACTCTTACTTTCGACCTGTGATGGGCTGTGGATCACTGAGGGTCCATGTTAGTCAAGTGACCACCATCGGGATTTTTTTAATGTACCAGGGGTCACTGCTTCAGGATGAAACTTGTGTACTGTCCCACATGGGAGAGTTCCTTGTCTCAGTGGAGTGAACGGAGCTAGTGCCTGATTGACTGCTGCCTACCTAAAAAGCGCCAGGCAAGGCTGCCGCACCACCCCTAAACATCCACTCTGTGCACTGTACATCCACACTGTGCACTGTGCAGTCCCCTTTTCTCTAAGACACCCATCCTATATATTTTTCAATCTCCCCATTGCAAAGAAAGCAATATAAGCACAGGTAACCCTGAGTTAACAGTCACTACTCTTACTTTTGACCTGTGATGGGCTGTGGATCACTGAGCATTCCTGTTAGTCAAGTGACCACCATCGGGATTTTTTTAATGTACCAGGGGTCACTGCTTCAGGATGAAACTTGTGTACTTGTCCCACATAGGAGAGTTCCTTGTCTCAGTGGAGTGAACGGAGCTAGGGCCTAATTGACTGCTGCCTACCTTAAAAGCGCCAGGCAAGGCTGCCACACCACCCCTAAACATCCACACTGTGCAATGTGTAATTTCCACGTTATGTCCACAGACTTCCCATTAACTCAATGTACCAGTTTATAATGTCATGCCGTAACTATTAGTTTATTTGATTACTTTCTCTTTCAGTTTACTCAGTCGGGTAGCTTAAAGACAAAGTATTATAGAATGTGACTTTTCCTTTCCAATATTTCCTATGTAATTTCTGTCAGTTTTTCCATGCTACATGGTGGTTTTTCCCACTTTTTCCTGGAGGGTTTGGTGGTGGGGAGAGCCTTCTTGCTTTACTATGCTTATCCTTCAGCATGTAGAGTTAGATCGTGTAGTCATAGTTTTCTTTGTAACAAGCTGCCTCGAAAGGACCATAAGGTCTGTTGCTGTTTGCTTTCCTATGTAATTCTATGTAATCCTATGTAATCCTCCTCCTCCTCCTCCTCCTCAATAGTACCCTTCATTAACTCTTTCACTACAATTTTCTTTTATTAATTCTGCTATTTCTCCCTCCAAATTCTTCCATATTTCATACTAAAACCTCTCACAATGATTGGAATATAATTATTTTGATTTGTAACAGCCTTCAGTATCTCTTCAGTAAATGCTTTTTATTTCTATTTTGGCTGTTTATCATATTTTGGCTCTGTTTTTTACCTAGGAAGATCACTCATGTACTCCTTTCACTCTGCCTTGGCCTAAAATTACCCTCTCTCCACTACTGAGTTGTTACAATAGATTAACACAATGAATGCTATGCTGGTCACAAAAAAGTGTGATGGAAAAGACATAGAACTGTAGTAGTGTCTTTTTCTGCTACTGAACTACTTGAAATAAGCTGCAAAAGGACGAAAATCTGGGCCATGTTAATTCTCTCAGGCACAGTAACACGATTCGCGTTCCATGAGGATTGTTCTAAAGATGCTCAGTCACGCGAATCGCGTTCCTAAGCACAAAAAAATTCGCCCAAAATTAAGTTTCTGGCTTATTTGCGTCAAATTTTGAAGGGTCGTAGCGTTTTCCCGTCGTAAGGCATTGGCAACACTGAGCTGCCTCATAGGGCCCAGCACATAGCGATAAACTTCAGTCTTTTCCAAACAGCCAGGTGGTGAGGTTGCGTTGCATGTCCTGTCCTATTCAACTCCTACTAATTCTCCCCCTCCTGCCCAAGCCGAACCCACTATGGACTCAGTGTGATAATCCAATATTTGTGGGCATATTTGTATGTGATATTGTCGATGGAACATAGATATATGTCACAAAAAGGAATTGTGCCTGTTATCATTCGTTAGGCTTAGAGGCAATATGCATGTTCACTGTTGCAGGGTTTTGCCTCTTGCCCTCCCCAGAGCCCTATGGCATGATTACAAATACATATATAATGAAGCCAATGCCTAAACTGTATTTTGTATGAAAGATATTGTGACTGGCTTGGTGAAATTATGGAAAAGTTAGCGTTATGGATGCCATAAACCATAGTGTGGAATGAGGCAGGCATCACGTACAGTTTTTATAGTTGGTAAGGGAGAATTAGAGGTGTCTAGGGATGGAATTATTGTGATTCTGATAGTGAAAATGCGTATGGAATTGTGTGAAATATATGTCAAACATGCTGTGGGTGTTCATGAAGGAGTGTGGTGTGTGCCAATACAATAGAGTTGCATTGTACTCTCCCGATGAAGGATGCTGCATCACAGCTATGTTGAACCTTAGTAAGGAAGGGAATAACTGTTGAGGTTAGGGTGGAATCATTGTGGTAGTCATGTATTTGTGAATGATATTGTGTGAAGTGTAAGTGAAATGTGTCACGTATCCTTGTGACAGCATAAATTATGGTGCATAGTGTAAGTTAGCAATACCTTAGCGGCAGGGGTCCTCAGGAGATAGGGATGCCTAGGAACGACGGACGTCATTGAACAGGTACTGTACCTTGGTCTGACATTTAGTGATAAATTATACTTTATGTAAAATATACATGAATTGTGCCGCAAGTGTTTGTTTAGGTACTTAGCGTAGGTGAGCGATACTATAGCGGCAGGTGTGCTGTGAAAGGTGACGATGCCAAGGAACGAGGGACGTCATTGAACATGTACTGTACCTGGGTCTGACATTTAGTGATAAATTATACTTTATATAAAATATACATGAACTGTGCCGCGAGTGTTCATTTAGGTGCATAGCGTAGGTGAGCAATACTTTAGCGGCAGGTGTGCTGTGAAAGGCAATGTTGCCACGGAACGAGGGATGTCAGCGGAAAGGTACTGTACCTTGCAATGCCGGGCAACCATGGATGTCAGTGGAGAGGTACTGTACCTTTCTAAAACATTTGTTGAAATTTATGATTCTTATGTAAAATGTTTGTCATATGTGTCACGAGTGTTCGTGGAAAATATTGTATCGTGTTGGGGGAACGTCTGGGGAAGGAGGGGAAAAAATGTCTGTATATATATATATATATATATATATATATATATATATATATATATATATATATATATATATATATATATACACACACAGTACCACACTTACACACACACTAACACAGACACATACACACACTCACACACACACTAACACACTTACACATGCACTAACACAGACACTCACACACACACACACACACACACACACACACACACACACACACACACACACACACACACACACTACTACACTTACACACACACTAACACAGACACACACACACTCACACACTCACACACACTAACACACTTAAACACATACGCACACACACACACACACACACACACACACACACACACACACACACACACACACACACTCGCTGGTGCAGTGGTAACGTTCTCGCTTGCCATCTGGTAGACAGGAGTTCGCGCCTCGCTCAGGTTGCGAAAAGTTTCACTGACGAAGTGGGTGGTTACTGTCCCCCTGGAGCAAGGGGACAGGTGTGTGCGTGTGTGAAGGTCACAGCCTTGCCCTTGGATCGGACTATATGAGCTCTCAGCTCCCTTCCAGGAGGGTCAAAGCTGACGATCACGACCATCAGGTGATCCTGACCGACCCGGTGAATTACACACACACACACACTACATAACCCCTCATCTTCTAATCCCAGCAGGTCCTACAACTCCATCAACACCCCTGGAGGAAGTGAGTTCTCCGAATTTTTGTTGATAAGTATATTGACCTATTATCATTACCCCTATAATTTTCAGGCAAATAACCGTCTTCTCCTACATATTACACATATGACAGAAAGTAAAGCTTCATTAGCAGTAACTTGGAAAAAGCAGTGTTCATGTTTAGTAGATTACAACCATAAAGAAAACAACCTTGGAAGATTTTACAGTCTGTACATAAAAAAAAAAAAATCTTTGGGAGCATAGTCTTTAGGCAAAGGGGGAGAAAACACTTTTTTTTTACTTGCGGTAAAAGTAGGTACCGACCGGAAGAGTAATCTACATTTGTAGTCCCATTAGTCGAAAATTATTGGGCGTATCAACTTCCTGTAAGAACCATGATAAAGAGCAGTGCATTCTATGTATGATCATTACCAGAATATAAGCCTTTGGGAGCATTTTTGGTAGGAAAAGGCAGGGGAACAGACTTCGTTTTTTCCCTTGCTTCTGGTTAAAGTCGAAAGCACTCGGAGGAATAATCTCAATTTGTCGGCCATTACTTGAAAACTATTGGACATATTGATTTCCTGTACGAACCATGATAAAGAGCAGTAAATTCTATGTATGTTCATTTGCAGAATATAAGCCTTTGGGAGCATTTTCTGTTGGAAAAGTTGGGGGAACAGACTGTTTTTTTCCTCGCTAGCGGTAAAGTCGAAAGTGCTCAGAGGAGTAATCTCACTTTGTCAGCCAATTATTCAAAAACTATTGGACGTATAAATTTCCTGTAAGAACCATGATAAAGAGCAATAAATACTATATATGTACTGTACAAGACATAACAATGTAATATCTATGATAAGAATTCGTTGTTATGTAGGCAGGAATATTGCGAATGCTATGTGCACATCACGAAAGTGACGTACGGACGTGAGTTCCCAGTCGTTTTTGGCGATTTACTCGAAAACTATTAGGCATATTCAAACCATTTTTAACTCATTAGAAAGCTGGTGAAATTCTGCATAATATTATGCAATAAAAACATAACATGTGCGAGAAAAGTTCAGAATTAGAACTCCTTGAATTCTTTTCAAAAATGGCTTTCAGTTTTTGGCTTTTTTTTTTTTTTCGAAAACTACAAATCATATCACAACCGGATTTGTCTCTTTAGAAAGCTGATGAAATTCTCTATCAAAACTTCTAATAACATTTTCCTGTATGGTGGAAAGCATTTGAATGGTGATGTTGGGAAGTGAACGTGATGTAGCAAAATGTTAATTCATAGCCGCCTAATGGTGTTTTATTTGTGTTTTCCTGTTTTTTTTGTGGTACTTATCAGCTAGAACAAACATCGACAAATAAGTTGACATAGGTTTCATGGCAGTATATTGATGTTTGGGTGGAGAAAATAAGGAGAGAATACGTGTTACTTGTCGCATGCGGGCAGCCGGGCCGGGCGGCTTTGCAGAAAAAATCGTGCGCCGGAAAACTTACTGAAACTTATTGTGCACAAGAGGGTTTAGATGAAGGAATTATATATAACAGCCCTCAGTAGTACAAAAGTGCCCAGGAGTACGCATGTGTACTCCTGGGCAGGGGTTTGAAGTGGAGTTTGCCTGAAGGCATGCCCAGTAGTACGCAGATCCCCCCCCCCCATCTGCGTACTACTGGGCATGCCTTCAGGCAAACCCCACTTCAAGCCCCTGCCCAGGTCTACGCATGCCTAATCCTGGACACTTTGTAATAAGTATCCCTCCCCCCCCTTATATTAGGGTTGAACATGTTTTAATCAAGAGAGCTCATCTCACACGTCCACCTTTTGTGGTGGGTGGTGGGTAAATGACTGAGGGAAAGCTCGAGTGAGCGGCCTTGACTAACTTTCATAGGCGAGTAACTCTTCCTCTCTCTCTCTTGAATCTGCTTTCTATCTAATTTCTCCTTATTCTCCACACCATTACCACTTTTATTACCTGATTTAAGAAACGTCTTTTCATATAAAGGACAAATGAAGAACGAAGTGAAATATTTTCGTCCCCCTCCTCTTCCTCCTCCCCTTCCCCATCCCCCTCCCTCTTCCTTCTCCCACTGGCAGCAAGCAGTCCCCCCCAACCTTTCCCCCCCTCCCACTCTAATTTTAGGCCACAACCTCCTGTCCATAGCTACGCAGGCCACACCTCCCCGCCCCCCCTGGCCAAATCTACGCAGGCTGAAGATGTTTAATCATGAGAGCAAACACGTCCACCTCGCACAGTAGCAACTGGCTAAATGGCGAAGGGAAGGAACGACCAAGGTGAAAGACCAACTTTCATTCCCGGGTAGTTTTAACCTACGGAAATAAACAAACATATTCGTTTCCAGGATGTTTTACCTGACCTTGACCGTGGTAGGATACTTTCACCAAGGCGAATGTACAAGAAAAAAATGTAAAGGGTAGTCTCCTCTCTCTCTCTCTCTCTCTCTCTCCATTCTGTTTTCTAATTTCTTCTTATTCTCTACAGCTACTTTCACTCTACAGCTACAGTACCGGTAACTAAAATTAACACCACCACCACTATTACCTGATTTAAGAAACGTCTTTTCATAATAATATAGGACAAATGAAAGTAAGATTTTGTGCTGAAGTGTGATTCGTCACCGTCATTATAGAACTTGGGCAGAGAAAGAACAAACGTAAAACACACACACACACACACACACACACACACACACACACACACACACACACACACACAGATCATAAACTTGGTCATCAATTGCCTAGCTTTGTGTCTCACTGTCATAATATAATATGTAGAAACACTGAATCTTGAAGGTCGGATTTGCGGAGCTCGCAGAAGTGATTTTGATTACTGAGTAAAAAGATAAAATAATTTTGTGTCTTGATTACTTGTTGTTTACAGAGAACTGGTGAGACAGGTCAGAGGTATTTTATTTACACTTTAGTGGATTCATTAGGTTATGTTTACAGGGAGCTGGTAAGATAGGTCAAGGATGTTTACAGATATTTACAAGTGATTCTTTTATGACACAATGGCTGTAAAAGGGCAACATGCTATGGATTGGATAAAGGATGTAATTATGCTAAGTGGCACAGTAGATTTCGTAACGCCTCTTGCCTAGCGATTTATGATGAATATAACACTTCAGTATCGTCTGTATGTTACTCATGCATACCCCGTCGAGATAACTATACAGACAGCATACACGAGAATAGTAAGGTGTTATAGCAAACTAGACCGCTGAGGAGAAGATGGTGCTAATCTTCCAGTGGCATCTAGAATATGACCTAAAATGATGAGGGGTTCCTAGTAATGGTGATGATACTGGCGTTCGAGAGAGAGAGAGAGAGAGAGAGAGAGAGAGAGAGAGAGAGAGAGAGAGAGAGAACTGAAGGCCGAAAGCAGCAAGTTGAGAGTGAGGTATACAGGTACGTGTACTGGTGGTGTGTGTGATGATCGTGTGGGTTTATGTACATACAGTGTACACTCGCTGGTGAAATAAGCGCGAAATGCCCGCACCTATTTGTTAGTGTATTCTCTATCTAGTCATAATAGTCAGTGTTCTCACTGGAGTCTAAATAAGAAGTTATTTGCTGCATATAATAAGGAGGAAGACAGTAGATTGAGGCAATGAGAGGACAGTGACTCAGGGACATGGGATGAATGACATTTGGCAACTTTGTAGAAGCTCAGCATTAACAGTGAAACAATACTTGATGGAGAAAGTTACATATAGATCTTGCCAAGGCTTCTTCATTACTACGCTATACATACAGGGTCTGCAATTGGGTACTAGTGTGCGTGCGTGCATGTGTGTGTGTGTGTGTGTGTGTGTGTGTGTGTGTGTGTGTGTGTGTGTGTGTGTGTGACACTCGCAAGTTCATACAAGTCTGCCACTGCTTCTTGACAGAAGACCGTTTTCTAGGTATTTGTGTCGAACGTCAAACATGTGATATAATAGTATGATTTAGATATTTCTTATTTTTTAGTTCAAGCATTATATCATTTAAAAGTCATTACGGTGTGGAGTACGACCGTATCTCTGGAACATAATCATTTCATCGTTAGTTTACATCTACAGTGGTAGAGAAATTAATGCTACAGTTCAGGCTCATTAGGTAAAACAACCATTTATGTATTTTTCATCGTTTCTCAGCCGATCACGATTCGAATCTGATTATCGGAAAATTTATCCCTACCAATATCGATAGCGATATTAATCGATTTTTGGGTGTCGATTTACAGCACTAACCACCAACCGTTTTTATTTAACTTTTAACAGACGTTTAGCAGCGGAAAGGTTACTGAATGCTATAGTCAATTCTTCCAGGTCGAAAAATCTGTTCACAGTTTTCAGAAATCGATTGACGGAAGCAGTAACAAATCACTGGATTGAAGTAGTTAAGAGATTATTTGTGACGGTCATTTATTCTCACGAGGATTGTAAACTGAAGAAATGAAATTGTGGGGGTGGTTGATGATGATGATGATGATGGTTTAGTATTCCTGAAAGAATGCTTGTAGTAAAATAGTCTAAGAAGAATAGTGAAGGATGCGACGTAATAATGACGTTGTGTGTGTGTGTGTGTGTGTGTGTGTGTGTGTGTGTGTGTGTGTGTGTGTGTGTGTGTGTGTGTGTGTGTGTGTGTGTAGGAAAGATGCAAATTGCCTAGGAACGTTAGAAAAGGTGAAGGACAGAGTAGAGAGTCTTTTAGTATTAGCTCTACACGTTTTATCCTATTTTAATTGGGGCTAAAGTGGAACATCTTCGGTGTGTTATTCTGCTTAGCTTCTGGCATTTTGTGTGAGCTGTTTTTCATGTGCCATTTTCACTAACTTTTCTTAGTGTTAAATGAGTGAATTTCCCATGAGCCATTTTCACTAACTTTTTCTTGGATTAAATGAGTGAATATATTACTTTTTAAATAAATGTAATCTGGTGAAGCCTTTGTCTTGTTTTTCCATGTGTTGCTTGTTCAGTAATTTATCCACAAACTCATACCTGTGATAGATGAAGGGAGGACTATATTAAATTCAGTTATTTAGGTTGTATGTTTTCTTTTATGATCGATGGATATATGCAGTATTAGCTTTTTATGACTAGCTTTGGATTGGTCTAGCTTCGTATTGTGTGTGTGTGTGTGTGTGTGTGTGTGTGTGTGTGTGTGTGTGTGTGTGTGTGTGTGTGTGTCTGTGTGTCTGTGTGTCTGTGTGTGTGTGTGTGTGTGTGTGTGTGTGTGTGTCTGTGTGTGTCTGTGTCTGTGTGTAAAGTGGGTCACTACAATAGCTACAGTTTTGGTTGGCATACACTGAACCTAGACATTTTTTCTTCATTTCATGGAGAGCGGTTTTAATCAGGATACATATGAGGATCAGTTTTGAACTACTAGTGTGTTAAATCCAATCTCTCAGCAATGACAGTAGGTGTATTTTTCCATTATGCACTAACTCTCGGTTGGTCTGACCTGAACTGGTTAATGATCAAAAGGATCGGTGCTCATGGGTCCTGTGCTTACCGAAAACATTCAAACAACTGCTTAAATTACCAACGTCACATTTTGTATTAACAGTTTATATAAACATACCATTTGCTAAATGTTTGCATGAGAATAATGTTAGTTGGTGACATATGACACTTCCCGGCGATAGGCCTACCAGCGTGTGGTAGGTCGGACATTAATATTTCAATGACCTTCGTTGGTCCAAAATGTTTCACGCATATTGTGCACCGAAACCTTTGTGAGCCATAGCACGATTAAATACAAATGTTGTATAGTTCTATGGCTAATGGCCGGTCGGCCAAGATTTTACATGCGGTACGGAACTTTGAAGTACTCGTAAAAATGTATTTTTATACGGTAATGACCAGAAGCTTGTATATGTTATGCGTTTCATATCTCGTTAAATCACCATGATCTGGCTTAGATTTAGAAGCTGTTATATGTTTATTGTTTGTCTTATGAATTAATGTTCCGTACTTTTAGGGGAACAAAAGTTATGTTAAGTGCTTTATGCTTCCTATTACTTTGTCCAGGTCTCATTTTGTAGCTTCTTTGTAATAAAAATCCAAATATAAAAACTAAAGGAATTGTTATTCTATGTAATTTTATATATTAATATAGATATTTTTTTAAGTTGAACAGAATTAGATTTGCAAGTAACGACCAATTTGGCTCTAATTTCCATAAACTCTAAGAAAGGCAACGATAATTAAATCGTTTATTATTTAATCGCAATCGTTTTACTTAACAATAAAAAATAAGTGAAAAGAAACCCTTTTCTTCCCACAACTCTTGTACCATCGAATGTAGACATTAAGGTTAAATCATAGCATCGATGGAACACCGCGAGTGTGTGTGTGTGTGTGTGTGTGTGTGTGTGTGTGTGTGTGTGTGTGTGTGTGTGTGTGTGTGTGTGTGTGTGTGTGACACACGCAAGATCATACAAGTCTGCCATTGCTTCTTGAGTCTGATTATCGGAAGATTTTTCCCTACCAATACCGATAGCGATATTAATCGATTTTTGGCTGTCAATTTACAGCACTAACCACCGACCGTTTTTATTTAACTTTTAACAGACGTTTAGCAGCGGAAAGGTTACTGAATGCTATAGTCAACTCTTCTAGGTCGAAAAATCTGTTCACAGTTTACAAAAACCTTTTGACTGAAGCAGTAACAAATCACTGGAGTGAAGTAGTTAAGAGATTAATTGTGACGGTCATTTATTCTCACGGGCATTGTAAACTGAAGAGATGAAATTGTGGGAGTGGTTGATGATGATGATGATGGTTTAATGTTCCTGAAAGAATGCTTGTAGTAAAACAGTCTAAGAAGAATGGTGAAGGATGCGATGTAATAACGACTTTGTGTGTGTGTGTGTGTGTGTGTGTGTGTGTGTGTGTGTGTGTGTGTGTAGGAAAGATGCAAATTGCCTAGGAACGTTAGAAAAGGTGAAGGACAGAGTAGAGAATCTTTTAATATTAGCTCTACACGTTTTATCCTATTTTAATTGGGGCTAAAGTGGAACATCTTCGGTGTGTTATTCTGCTTAGCTTCTGGCATTTTGTGTGAGCTGTTTATCATGTGCCATTTTCACTAACTTTTCTTAGTGTTAAATGAGTGAATTTCCCATGAGCCATTTTCACTAACTTTTACTCGTGTTAAATGAGTGAATTTCCCATGAGCCATTTTCACTAACTTTTTCTTGTATTAAATGAGCGAATATATTACTTTTTTATTACATGTAGTCTGGTGAAGCCTTTGTCTTGTTTTTCCATATGTTGCTTCTTAAAGTAATTTATCCACAAACTCATACCTGTGATAGATGAAGGGAGGACTATATCAAATTCAGTTATTTAGGTTGTATGTTTTCTTTTATGATCGATGGATATATGCAGTATTAGCTTTTTATGACTAGCTTTGGATTGGTCTCGCTTCGTATTGTGTGTGTGTGTGTGTGTGTGTGTGTGTGTGTGTGTGTGTGTGTGTGTGTGTGTGTGTGTGTGTGTGTGTGTGTGTGTGTGTGTTTCCATCTTTAGTTGTTTTTATTCCTTAACTATTTTCTGTGATATGTGAATGAATAGATTACCTCATGAACTTGCTATGGAAAAATTTTCCGATAAATGGACTCAAGAAGCAGTGGCAGACTAGTATGATCTTGCGTGTGTCACATACACACACACACACACACACACACAAAGTCGTTATTACATCGCATCCTTCACCATTCTTCTTAGACTGTTTTACTACAAGCATTCTTTCAGGAACACTAAATCATCATCATCTTCATCAACCACTCCCACAATTTCATCTCTTCAGTTTACAATGCCCGTGAGAATAAATGACCGTCACAATTAATCTCTTAACTACTTCACTCCAGTGATTTGTTACTGCTTCAGTGAAAAGGTTTTTGTAAACTGTGAACAGATTTTTCGACCTAGAAGAGTTGACTATAGCATTCAGTAACCTTTCCGCTGCTAAACGTCTGTTAAAAGTTAAATAAAAACGGTCGGTGGTTAGTGCTGTAAATTGACAGCCAAAAATCGATTAATATCGCTATCGGTATTGGTAGGGAAAAATCTTCCGATAATCAGACTCAAGAAGCAATGGCAGACTTGTATGATCTTGCGTGTGTCTCACACACACACACACACACACACACACACACACACACACACACACACACACACACACACACACACACACACACACACACACTGGCGGTGTTCCATCGATGCTATGATTTAACCTTAATGTCTACATTCGATGGTACAAGAGTTGTGGGAAGAAAAGGGTTTCTTTTCACTTATTTTTTATTGTTAAGTAAAACGATTGCGATTAAATAATAAACGATTTAATTATCGTTGCCTTTCTTAGAGTTTATGGAAATTAGAGCCAAATTGGTCGTTACTTGCAAATCTAATTCTGTTCAACTTAAAAAAATATCTATATTAATATATAAAATTACATAGAATAACAATTCCTTTAGTTTTTATATTTGGATTTTTATTACAAAGAAGCTACAAAATGAGACCTGGACAAAGTAATAGGAAGCATAAAGCACTTAACATAACTTTTGTTCCCCTAAAAGTACGGAACATTAATTCATAAGACAAACAATAAACATATAACAGCTTCTAAATCTAAGCCAGATCATGGTGATTTAACGAGATATGAAACGCATAACATATACAAGCTTCTGGTCATTACCGTATAAAAATACATTTTTACGAGTACTTCAAAGTTCCGTACCGCATGTAAAATCTTGGCCGACCGGCCATTAGCCATAGAACTATACAACATTTGTATTTAATCGTGCTATGGCTCACAAAGGTTTCGGTGCACAATATGCGTGAAACATTTTGGACCAACGAAGGTCATTGAAATATTAATGTCCGACCTACCACACGCTGGTAGGCCTATCGCCGGGAAGTGTCATATGTCACCAACTAACATTATTCTCATGCAAACATTTAGCAAATGGTATGTTTATATAAACTGTTAATACAAAATGTGACGTTGGTAATTTAAGCAGTTGTTTGAATGTTTTCGGTAAGCACAGGACCCATGAGCACCGATCCTTTTGATCATTAACCAGTTCAGGTCAGACCAACCGAGAGTTAGTGCATAATGGAAAAATACACCTACTGTCATTGCTGAGAGATTGGATTTAACACACTAGTAGTTCAAAACTGATCCTCATATGTATCCTGATTAAAACCGCTCTCCATGAAATGAAGAAAAAATGTCTAGGTTCAGTGTATGCCAACCAAAACTGTAGCTATTGTAGTGACCCACTTTACACACAGACACAGACACACACAGACACACACACACACACACACACACACACACACACACACACACACACACACACACACACACACACACACACACACACACACACACACACACACACACACAATACGAAGCTAGACCAATCCAAAGCTAGTCATAAAAAGCTAATACTGCATATATCCATCGATCATAAAAGAAAACATACAACCTAAATAACTGAATTTAATATAGTCCTCCCTTCATCTATCACAGGTATGAGTTTGTGGATAAATTACTGAACAAGCAACACATGGAAAAACAAGACAAAGGCTTCACCAGATTACATTTATTTAAAAAATAATATATTCACTCATTTAATCCAAGAAAAAGTTAGTGAAAATGGTTCATGGGAAATTCACTCATTTAACACTAAGAAAAGTTAGTGAAAATGGCACATGAAAAACAGCTCACACAAAATGCCAGAAGCTAAGCAGAATAACACACCGAAGATGTTCCACTTTAGCCCCAATTAAAATAGGATAAAACGTGTAGAGCTAATACTAAAAGACCCTCTACTCTGTCCTTCACCTTTTCTAACGTTCCTAGGCAATTTGCATCTTTCCTACACACACACACACACACACACACACACACACACACACACACACACACACACACACACACACACACACACACACACACACACACACACACACACACACAACGTCATTATTACGTCGCATCCTTCACTATTCTTCTTAGACTATTTTACTACAAGCATTCTTTCAGGAATACTAAACCATCATCATCATCATCATCAACCACCCCCACAATTTCATTTCTTCAGTTTACAATCCTCGTGAGAATAAATGACCGTCACAAATAATCTCTTAACTACTTCAATCCAGTGATTTGTTACTGCTTCCGTCAAACGATTTTTGAAAAATGTGAACAGATATTTCGACCTGGAAGAGTTGACTATAGCATTCAGTAACCTTTCCGCTGCTAAACGTCTGTTAAAAGTTAATTAAACCGGCTGGTGGTTAGTGCTGTAAATCGACACCCAAAAATCGATTAATATCGCTATCGATATTGGTAGGGATAAATTTTCTGATAATCAGATTCGAATCGTGATCGGCTGAGAAACGATGAAAAATACATAAATGGTTGTTTTACCTAATGAGCCTGAACTGTAGCATTAATTTCTCTACCACTGTAGATGTAAACTAACGATGAAATGATTATGTTCCAGAGATACGGTCGTACTCCACACCGTAATGACTTTTAAATGATATAATGCTTGAACTAAAAAATAAGAAATATCTAAATCATACTATTATATCACATGTTTGACGTTCGACACAAATACCTAGAAAACGGTCTTCTGTCAAGAAGCAGTGGCAGACTTGTATGAACTTGCGAGTGTCACACACACACACACACACACACACACACACACACACACACACACACACATGCACGCACGCACACTAGTACCCAATTGCAGACCCTGTATGTATAGCGTAGTAATGAAGAAGCCTTGGCAAGATCTATATGTAACTTTCTCCATCAAGTATTGTTTCACTGTTAATGCTGAGCTTCTACAAAGTTGCCAAATGTCATTCATCCCATGTCCCTGAGTCACTGTCCTCTCATTGCCTCAATCTACTGTCTTCCTCCTTATTATATGCAGCAAATAACTTCTTATTTAGACTCCAGTGAGAACACTGACTATTATGACTAGATAGAGAATACACTAACAAATAGGTGCGGGCATTTCGCGCTTATTTCACCAGCGAGTGTACACTGTATGTACATAAACCCACACGATCATCACACACACCACCAGTACACGTACCTGTATACCTCACTCTCAACTTGCTGCTTTCGGCCTTCAGTTCTCTCTCTCTCTCTCTCTCTCTCTCTCTCTCTCTCTCTCTCTCTCTCTCTCTCTCGAACGCCAGTATCATCACCATTACTAGGAACCCCTCATCATTTTAGGTCATATTCTAGATGCCACTGGAAGATTAGCACCATCTTCTCCTCAGCGGTCTAGTTTGCTATAACACCTTACTATTCTCGTGTATGCTGTCTGTATAGTTATCTCGACGGGGTATGCATGAGTAACATACAGACGATACTGAAGTGTTATATTCATCATAAATCGCTAGGCAAGAGGCGTTACGAAATCTACTGTGCCACTTAGCATAATTACATCCTTTATCCAATCCATAGCATGTTGCCCTTTTACAGCCATTGTGTCATAAAAGAATCACTTGTAAATATCTGTAAACATCCTTGACCTATCTTACCAGCTCCCTGTAAACATAACCTAATGAATCCACTAAAGTGTAAATAAAATACCTCTGACCTGTCTCACCAGTTCTCTGTAAACAACAAGTAATCAAGACACAAAATTATTTTATCTTTTTACTCAGTAATCAAAATCACTTCTGCGAGCTCCGCAAATCTGACCTTCAAGATTCAGTGTTTCTACATATTATATTATGACAGTGAGACACAAAGCTAGGCAAATGATGACCAAGTTTATGATCTGTGTGTGTGTGTGTGTGTGTGTGTGTGTGTGTGTGTGTGTGTGTGTGTGTGTTTTACGTTTGTTCTTGCTCTGCCCAAGTTCTATAATGACGGTGACGAATCACACTTCAGCACAAAATCTTACTTTCATTTGTCCTATATTATTATGAAAAGACGTTTCTTAAATCAGGTAATAGTGGTGGTGGTGTTAATTTTAGTTACCGGTACTGTAGCTGTAGAGTGAAAGTAGCTGTAGAGAATAAGAAGAAATTAGAAAACAGAATGGAGAGAGAGAGAGAGAGAGAGAGGAGACTACCCTTTACATTTTTTTCTTGTACATTCGCCTTGGTGAAAGTATCCTACCACGGTCAAGGTCAGGTAAAACATCCTGGAAACGAATATGTTTGTTTATTTCCGTAGGTTAAAACTACCCGGGAATGAAAGTTGGTCTTTCACCTTGGTCGTTCCTTCCCTTCGCCATTTAGCCAGTTGCTACTGTGCGAGGTGGACGTGTTTGCTCTCATGATTAAACATCTTCAGCCTGCGTAGATTTGGCCAGGGGGGGCGGGGAGGTGTGGCCTGCGTAGCTATGGACAGGAGGTTGTGGCCTAAAATTAGAGTGGGAGGGGGAAAGGTTGGGGGGACTGCTTGCTGCCAGTGGGAGAAGGAAGAGGGAGGGGGATGGGGAAGGGGAGGAGGAAGAGGAGGGGGACGAAAATATTTCACTTCGTTCTTCATTTGTCCTTTATATGAAAAGACGTTTCTTAAATCAGGTAATAAAAGTGGTAATGGTGTGGAGAATAAGGAGAAATTAGATAGAAAGCAGATTCAAGAGAGAGAGAGGAAGAGTTACTCGCCTATGAAAGTTAGTCAAGGCCGCTCACTCGAGCTTTCCCTCAGTCATTTACCCACCACCCACCACAAAAGGTGGACGTGTGAGATGAGCTCTCTTGATTAAAACATGTTCAACCCTAATATAAGGGGGGGGAGGGATACTTATTACAAAGTGTCCAGGATTAGGCATGCGTAGACCTGGGCAGGGGCTTGAAGTGGGGTTTGCCTGAAGGCATGCCCAGTAGTACGCAGATGGGGGGGGGGGGATCTGCGTACTACTGGGCATGCCTTCAGGCAAACTCCACTTCAAACCCCTGCCCAGGAGTACACATTCGTACTCCTGGGCACTTTTGTACTACTGCCTTCCGTTACCATGTACAGTTTTGCTATAACCTATTTTGTACTACCGTATTATTACGAGCGCGGGCGAAGCCCTTGCGATTCTCTCGTCAAGTAGTGGCATTTTCTCACATATGAGTGGCCCAACCCGACCCGGCCCAGCCCGACCGTAACCCTTTTGAGAAGCTTATATCTCAACAGCTACAGGGCCGATCACTGTGCGGTTTGCACCGTATGACAGCCCAATTCTTTAATATTTGTTTTTGACAGGTTTCATCACACCCAGGCGGTGCACGTGGCACGTGACACGCACCGAAAGTAGCGTGTCGAAAAACTTCAAAAGAGCGCCACAGGCCAAACAGTTTGTCGTAAAGGCATGAAACTTGGTAGATAGTTAACCATCAATATACTCTAGGCATCCTCGGGGTGTAAGGCGACATTTCAATGCTTCCGGAATCAAATGGCCTCGCCGACAAAGGCGTTTTACTGGTAGGCTACTGTTTTTGCCTTTTCCTACTATCTGTACTTTTGTTACCGCCACACAATTATTTATGTATTATTTATTTATTTATTTATTTATTTATCTCATAGTAGAGATATCGTTGTTGTTGTCCCTCATTGTGGCCCCTAACTTGGCCAGGGGTCCGTGGATAAATTAGAAACTTGTTTAATAAATGTCAGTCCCTCTCCCGATATAGGTCTTGTGTTACCTGGTTGTGGCGGAGAGAGAGAGAGAGAGAGAGAAAGTCTGTGTTGAGGGTAGGAGAGAAACAGAGAGGGCGATCGAGACAGAGAGGAGGACAGTTGTATACTGATTTATAAAATGCATACTTTGAGAGAGAGAGAGAGAGAGAGAGAGAGAGAGAGAGAGAGAGAGAGAGAGAGAGAGAGAGAGAGAGAGAGAGAGAGAGAAGAGGAGGGGGGAGCCATACGTCAGCCGGCTTTGTTTTGTGTTCAAGCCGTACTGGGAGTTATATCATAGGGCTGGGCATATATTGGAGAGAGAGAGAGAGAGAGAGAGAGAGGGGGGAGGGGGGGAGTCATACGTCAGCCAGCTATGTTTTGTGTTCAGTCCGTACTGGGAGTTACATCATAGGGTAGGGCATATATTGGAGAGAGAGAGAGAGAGAGAGAGAGAGAGAGAGAGAGAGAGACAGACAGACAGACAGACAGAGACAGACAGACAGACAGAGAGGGTGGGTACTTACATAAGTACACATTTTCATACATACGTACACGCATACGTGCATAGGTGGATAGAAAGGTAGATGGAGAGATAGACTGATGGACAGACAGACAGACAAGCAGACAGGCAGTGATATTTGCTCCTTTCATCCCAGTTTCTTCCTTCCCTACTTCCTTCTTTCCGTCCTTCCCTACTTCATTCTTTCTCTCCTTCCTTCCCTACTTCATTCTTTCCTTCCATCCTTCCCTATTTCATTCTTTCCTTCCTTCCTTCCCTATTTCATTTTTTCCTTCCTTCCTCCTCTACTTCATTCTCTCCTTCCCTACTTCAATCTTTCCATCCTTCCTTCCCTACATCATTCTTTTTTTCCTTCCTTCCCTACTTCATTCTTTCCTTCCTTCCTTCCCTACTTCATTCTTTCTTTCCTTCCTTCCATACTTCATTCTTTCCTTCCCTATCTCATTTTTTCCTTCCTTCCTTCCCTATTTCATTCTTTCTTTCCCTCCATCCCTCCTTCATTCTTTCCTTCCTTCCTTCCTTCCCCACTTCATTCCTTCCTTCCTTCCTTCCCAAATTTGTTCTTTCTTTCCTTCCTTCCATCCTTTTAATCTCCTTCCGTCCTTCCTTCCTTCCTTTTAATCTCCTTCCTTCCATGGTCCCTCCCTCCTTCTCTCTGCCAGATTCGAATAATTTTGTACAGAGGAAATGTATGACAAGAATATGACACCGCTTTTTGAACTCACTGACAGGAGAGCCGCCGAATTTCCTCTTCTATACTCCTTTCAATCTAACATGGCCCAGATGTTCGTCCCTTGGCAGCTTATTCACGTAGCTCAGTGGCGGAGATAATACTGCCGCTCTACCTACTCTCCATAGCACTTCTTCCTGACTAGCATCATCAAGTCAGCATTTAAGATGGAGAGATGAAAATTTTAGGTCATGTTAGAGTGAAAAGAGTATAGAAGATAAAGGGAAGGGATTTAATGTGATTCTTTTGCTCTATCTACTCTCCTTGGCACTTCTTCGTGACTCGCATCATAAACTAATGTCAATCTATTTCTACAAATCAGCACTGAAGATGGAGAGATGGGAATTTTACGCCAAGTTAGAGTGAAAAGAGTATAGGAGATAAAGTGAAGGGCTTTAGTGTTTTTTGATGGCTGTGTGTTGGAGTTAGGATTCCAAGAGTTTGATTATTTAGTAGATGAGTGTGTGGCTCATTAAACATTAAATAATTGTGATTGATTTTGATTGTTCTCCCTCTGTTAGGTTGTTTCTTGTGCTCTTGTGTGTGTGTGGAGGGGAGGTGTTTGTGCGTGCGTGCGTGTGTGTGTGTGTGTGTGTGTGTGTGTGTGTGTGTGTGTGTGTGTGTGTGTGTGTGTGTGTCTTTCTGTGCGTGTGGGTCTCTCTCTCTCTCTCTCTCTCTCTCTCTCCCTCTTTGTGTGTGTGTGTGTGTGTGTGTGTGTGTGTGTGTGTGTGTGTGTGTGTTTTCCCTGTTTTTTTTTTTTTTAGCTTTACCTCTTTTTCCTAGTCCTACTTCGTTCAGTAGTCTCATAATTTATCGTTCATTTTCTTCTTTATTCTCGTCTGCGTTATCCATCAACTATTATTCCCAACCATTATTCTCAGCTATTATTCTCAACTATTATTCTCAGCTATTATTCTTAACTATTATTCCCAATTATTATTCCCAACTATTATTCCCAATTATTATTCCCAACTATTATTCCCAATTATTATTCCCAACTATTATTCCCAACTATAAATCCCAACTATTATTCCCAAATATTAATCCCAACTATTATTCTCAACAATTATTCTCAACTATTATTGCCAAATATTATTCCCAGCTATTATTCTCAGCTCTTTTTTCCAGCTATTATAATCAAAGTATTATTCCCAACTATTATTCCCAACTATTATTCCTAACTATTATTCCCAACTATTGTTCCCAACTATTATTCTCAACTTTTATTCTCTTCTGAAGTATCCCTAGCACCTTTTCTTAAGTGGTTTATTTAAGTCGTGGATTAGTGTTGGATGGTATGCTTTTGTGGAGCCATAGTTGATAATAAAATGTGAGAGAGCAGAATGGGATAGCATGCAAAATGAATCGCCTAGGAAGAGGTGCTTGAAGGGAGGAAGGAAAGGGGAAAGATGTGACGGAGGAAGGAAAGAAGGAAGGAAAGACGTAAAGAAGAAATGAAGAATGTAAAGAAGGAAAGAGAGATATAAGGAAGGAAGGAAAGAAAGAAGAAAGATGTAAAGATGGTAGGGAAGAAGGATAAATGATAAGAAAGAAGGAAGGAAGGAAGGAAAAATGTAAAGAAGGAAGGAAGGAAGGAAGGAAGGAAAGTTGTAAGAAAGGAAAGAAGGAAGGAGGGAAGAAGGAAGAATCAGGTGAAAGGAAGGAAGGAGGAAGAACTAGAATAAGGCAGGAGGGGGGCTTAACAACAGCTTCCTGGGAGAATGAGAGAGGAGGGGAAATTATTTTGTGTGGGGAGGTGAAGATGTTGGGAAATATATGTGTGTATGAAAGAATGTTTGTCTGTCTGTCTGTCCTCTATGGAAATCGTGGGGGGTGCATATAGAACTCTCTAAACAGCTCTGACAGGTGCAGCTTTTTACGGCGAATTTAAAGGTGTACGTTACAGTTGCTAAAGCGGCGCCCGTGATGGACGAGATTTGAACTAATTAATGAGGTCAGCGTGGTGGAAACATGGTAGCCAGTTACCGTAGAATTTAAAAAATAGTTTGTACAACCATTTCCTTATTATAATCTGATATACCAGAGCACTAGCCGTGTGTGTGTGTGTGTGCGTGTGTGTGTGTGTGTGTGTGTGTGTGTGTGTTTTGGGCAGCCGAAACTACACATTTAAATCGCACCAAAATTGGCACAAAAATCACAAAAAATTCGCTGATGTGAAAAAACTTGGTTTCATCACGATTGAAAAACGTTTACTATATTTAATGAGCGATCACATTTTAACAAAAGAACGCCGCTCCCGGCGCCCGGCATACTGTAGGATCTCCGTAGAATTTTTTGCCCATAGCTACAAGTAAAATATACTATAGCAGTAGCCGTGTGTCTGTGTGTGTATTTCGGACTTGCGTTCGGACAACTTGGGGTCCATTCCCGAAGCTGCAAATAACACCATCAATTTGTTAGCTGCAAAAAAAAATCCAAGTGACAACGTTACACTAGAACAGCACATAAACGTGACTTGACTTACCTGAAATGATAGCAACGCGTGCGCGAAGCGCGAGGAAACGAGAGAAGCGTAAGGAAATGAGTGAGAAGCACGAGGAAACGAGTGTGAAGCACGAGAAAGCGAGCGCGCAGCGCGAGAGCCCTCCAAAGGAGCAAGTGCGAGGGGCCCGAAGGGCCCACAAGCACTTGTATCAACTACAGTGGATCAGACGGACGGACGGATTGGTGGGGTTGCCAGAGCGGTTGAGGTTGGGTTGTTAGAAGTAGTGGGTGGGTGGGTAGTGGAAAAGCAAGTCCATGGTAGAAATAGGTCAGTTAGGGAAATGGGTCCAGGGAGAAACATAGGATCAGTGAGTAGAATGGAACCCCGGGGGTCTTCTCCCACAGGGTAGTGGCCATCCAGGGTTCCAGGCAATGCCGGTATGCACGATCAAAGGGTTTTACCCGGGCAACTCCGGGTGTCCCTGCTAGTGATAGATAAATAGGTAATGGGTAAATATGTAATGGATAAACAGGTAAATAATAGGTAATAGGAAGTAGGTAGTAGATAAACTGGTAAAGAAGATTGACAAAGTAAGTAAAAGGAAGTCTGTAGCCTAATTGATATACGTAAGCAGATAATAAACAGGTAGGTAACAGGAAGTAGGTAATAGATAAACAGGTCAATAGACAATAGGAAGTAGGTGATAATATGCAGGTAAATTGAAAGGCAAATTGGTAATAGGAAGTAGGTAATAGATAAATCAAAAATAGACGGGGAAACAGAGGATAGAAAAAATATAGGCTTCCAACAGCTTACCTGGTGAGAGAGAGAGAGAGAGAGAGAGAGAGAGAGAGAGAGAGAGAGAGAGAGAGAGAGGGAGAGAGAATAATTTTTGGCGGGAGAACTTAACTGGTCATTTAAAAGGCGATTTAGACTTGAATACCCAACCATGAAGGAAGGGGGAGGGGGAAGAGAAGGAGGAGCAAGGAGAGGAAGGGGAGGGGGAGGGGGAGGAGGAGGGGTAGATGGAGGAAGGTAGATTCAGAAGAGATCAAATGGGAATGAAGGTGTGGGGAAGGATTGAGAGAGTTAGGGATGGAAGGTGGAAGGTAGAGATGGAAGGAGGGGAGAGGAAGGAATACACGCAATGGAGAAGTGAGAGGAGGAAGGAGGTAAGGGGAAGGAGGAAGAGGAAGGAAGGAAGGGAGGGAAGGGGAGAGGAGAGGAGCAGGGATGGAGAGGAGGGAGGAATGGAGGAAGGAGGGAGAGATCAGGAAACATGTTGATCTTCTATAAGTCCTTTTGAATAATAGAGGAACAGAATCGGTTCTTGTTAATGTACTGTGTGTGTGTGCGTGTGTGTGTGTGTGTGTGTGTGTGTGTGTGTGTGTGTGTGTGTGTGTGTGTGTGTGTGTGTGTGTGTGTGTGTGTGTGTGTGTGTGTGTGTGTGTGTGTGTGTGTGTGTGTGTGGATAGGTAGATAGATAGAGAGCTAGATAGAAACCTGTTTGTTTCAAAGTCTCTCCGTCTGTCTGTCCGTCTATCTGGTTATGTATTTATGTGTAAGTCTATCTATCTACCTATCTATCTATCAATCTCAGTCCTTTCTTGCCACATCAGTAGCGTAGGGACCCGGGGCTAGGGTATTTAATCCTGATACTGGATCTAAGTGACCAGTCGCTCTTCTCTGAATCCCATTGTAATTAATAAACCCAGCGAGATGCCCGGAACCACTGTCTGACTCAGCGAGATGCCCGGAACCACTGTCTGACTCACTTCTTCATTTCTGCAACATTTGAGGCCTTTCCTCAATCTTTCTCTCTGTTGAACACCACCTCTCCTCCTCTAAACCTCACCTTCTCTTCCTAACTGAGACTCAGCTGTCTGAGGCGACTGATAGCAAACCCCTCTCTGTATCCTCCTCCATTCTCTATAATCATTTCAAAGCCAAAGGTGGCAGTTGTGTATATGTACGCAATGAAATATCTTGCCTTCGTGTTCCTGAACTTGCATCGTATGAATTCTCAACTCCCTGTCTTCGGATTTCCTGAAATTCTCTGACTAAATATATCTGTGCTGTTTACTTGTCCCCT
>NC_137069.1:27066977-27076977 GCF_032717465.1 Coenobita brevimanus
AATTTGGCTGAATACTTTGCCATTGAGCCTAGCGAAAAGTACCGAATTCAAATCTGCTCAGTGTTTTCTTTGTCGCACGTTTTAGAGAAAGCCACAAAAGCTGTAAAGCTGTAACTTTACAGATATATAGCTGTGGTCCCTCTTATTATCTGAAAGGAATATGGTTATAGTTAAACATACAGTTAGCCAGTTATTGAGACAAAATTAATGTGAATATGTACTCGTGCGTTCTTCCACACCTTTGTCTTCAGATCTTGTTGACATTACACATGTAGCCACCTTCTAAATACATGTTCCAAATATGAATGACCTTGAATTATTTTATAGGTCACATACTTGTTAATGTTTCCAAACCTTCATACCTTATTTACCATAAATAGCTTCCTTATTGTTGCCACACAGTAAGTAAATAGGGAACTAGCTAGTAGTAGTAGTAGTCGTAATAGTAGTAGTAATAGTAGTAGTAGTAGTAGTAGTAGTAGCGGTAGTAGTAGTAGAAGAAAAAGAAGAAATGGTAGTAGTGCACAAGGTATCTCAAAAAGCTGGAATCGAAATTCATTGACATCCAGTACGAATATATAGGTGTGCAGTGGGTCAAGGAAGCGTTGATTAGTTTTTGAGGTGGATTCGGATCCCGATGCAGGAATAAATCATAATTATACCCGCCAGTATTCCATATGGTGGGGATATAGGAATCGCCCCTGTCCGTCTGTGTCTGTGTCTCTGTGTCCGTCTGTCCGTCCGGGCCTGTATCTGGGAAACTACCAGGTGGCTTGGCTTCATATCACACAGAAAGATAGAGTATGTGTGGTAGTTGATGCCCGTATATGTACAATTGCCATATTGTCTGGACTTTACCAGCTATGATCATATAAGGAAAAATCTGTCTTGTGTTATATTTTGGAAACTTCTTGCTGGATTCTCTTCATATCTTAAGGAAAGATACAGTATGAGTCCTAGTTTATGTCCTTATATATGAAACTGCCACATTGTATTTACGAGTTATTTCCATATAAGGAAACTAATCTATAGATAGCTGTATCTTGGAAACTACTTGCTGGATCATCCTCACTTCTTACAGAAAGTTAGTGTACAAGTCCTGGTTTATGTCCCTATATATGAAATTGCCATACTTATTGGTATATCCATATATTCTTTACCACATGGTGGGGATACGTCTTTGCTAAAGGCTTGTTTATAATGGTGTTGGCGGAGGCATGCTGTCTCTGATATTGTGTAACAGGGCAGAGTAAGACCGTAGAATTTATTGGCTATGTGAAATCGAAAACTATTCTTCTGGTGGGAAAGAGGAATTACAGCACTAAATCAAACTGGCGTTGACGGAGGTAGGGGCTCTCTGTGTGCTTCCTATTTGTGTGTGTGTGTATGTATGTATGTATATGTATGTATGTATGTGTATGTATGTGTGTATGTATGTATGTATGTATATGTATGTATGTGTATGTATGTGTGTATGTATGTATATGTATGTATGTGTATGTATGTGTGTATGTATGTGCATGTATGAATGGGTGTATGCATGTGTATTTATGTATATATGTATAGATAAATATAATTATGGATAGATATATAATTAGATAGATTGCATAAAAATAGTAAGAAGTGCATTTTTATCTATTAAGCATAAAACCATTCCAGATTTTTTCAGTTTAAGTCACAATCATTAAATATTTTTTTGTTCATTTTGCATTATGAATCTTAATTGTAAAATAATTCCAGATATTTATTCTCGACTTAAAGGGTAAAGATAAAGAAATGTTTTAGCGTCAATTAATTTTCTAGTTCAAGGACGAAGATGTGGGAGTTGCTTTTCAATGAGACACGCACACACACACACACACACACACACACACACACACACACACACACACACACACACACACACACACACACACACACACACACACACTTTGTCTCCCTCCTCCACGCACTCCCCTCCCCCCTCCAGGCTGGGGATATGTTGCAAAATATTGCCCTCTTCACTGATGCAACACAAGGGCCTCGAGTGTCAGGTGCTCTCGAGTGCCAAGTGCCATCGAGTGCCAAGTGTCGTCCTCGAGGGCCAAGCGTGACCTATCTTTGCGCTGATCTCTCGACTCCCTGACAGCGCACCCCCCCCCACACACGCACACACACTCTGCCTCTGTCTGTCTGTCTGTCTGTCTGTCTGTCTCTCTCTCTCTCTCTCTCTCTCTCTCTCTCTCTCTCTCTCTCTCTCTCTCTCTCATTTACGTTTTGGGACAGTAATGATGACTAAAGAGGAGGGAAAGTTTGGCATAAATTGTTGTATCTTTATTATGTGCTATAGATTAAAAGAAAAAGGAGAAGAAGGAGGAGGAAAGGAAGGAGGGGAAAGAGGAGGGAAGAGTAAGATGAAGGAGAAGGAAGAGGAGAAGAAGAAAGAGGAGAGGAGGAGGAGGAAAAGGAGGAGAAGAAGACCATGGAGGAGGAGGAGGAGGAGAAGTAGGGAAAAGAGGAGGGAAGAATACGATGAAGAAGGAAGAGGAGGAGGAGGAGGGAAAAGAGGAGGGAAGAATACTATGAAGGAGGAGGAGGAGGAGGAGGAGGGAAAAGAGGAGGAAAGAATAAGATGAAGGAGGAGGAGGAGGAGGAGAAGGAGGAGAAGGAGGAAAAAGAGGAGGAGGAGGAGAAAAAAAATAAAAGAGAAAGACGAAGTAGAAGGAGAGGAAGCAGGAGGGGGAGAAGACGAAGAAAGAAAAACAAAGAAAGAAAGAAAGAAGAAGAAGAACAGGAACAAGAACAAGAACAAGAAAGAAGAAGAAGAAGAACAAGAACAAGAACAAGAAAGAAGAAGAACAAGAACAAGAACAAGAACAAGAAAGAAGAAGAACAAGAACAAGAAAGAAGAAGAAGAAGAACAAGAACAAGAAGGGGGAGAAGAAGATGATGAACAAAGAAGAAGAAAAAGAAGAAGAAAGGGAAGAAGATCATGAACAAAAAAAAGGAAGAAGAAGGGAAAGAAGAAGTTGAAGACGATGACGAAGAAGAAGAAGAACAACAAGAAAGAAGACGAAGAGGAATATCTCACAGGAAGACTCCAGTGTTATCCTAAATGATCAGTTCAGCTCGGGATGTTGCAATATGATTTAAATTTTACCTCCTAAATAATTTCATAACAATGCTGACCAGAAAATATAACAAGCATGCAGTACAGCACAGTACATATCCATCAAAGCGGTTTAAAAGGAAGGAAGGAAGATGGCAAGGGCGTTAAGAAAGGTTGAGGCAAGGAAGGAAAGTGACAAGAGCGTTGAGAAAGTGTGCTGGAAGGAAGAAAGGCAGGATGGAAGGAAAGTAGGAAGGAAGGAAGGAAGGTGACAAAGACGTTAAGAAAGCGTGCAAGAAGGAAGCAAGGAAACAAAGAAGGAAGGAAGGAAGGAAGGTGACAAGGGCGTTAAGGTGTGCAGGAAGAGAGGAAGGAAGGAAGGAAGTAAAGAAAGTAGAAGGGAAGGAAGGAAGGAAGGAAGGAAGGAAGGTGGCAGGGAGGTTTGAAATAATGACGAGAAACAGGAATACCATCATGGAAGGGGAGAAAAAATTACATAACAGAATATTATACTTTCACCTTAACTTGGTCCAGATTTTCGTCATTTTGTAGTTTATTTCACGCAGTTCAGTGGCAGAAAAAGACAATACTATGGCTCTACATCCTTTCCACAGCACTTCCTCGTGACTAGCACAATATTCCAGTGTTAATCTCTTGTAACACCTCAGCATTCAAGGTAGAGAGATGGGAATTTTAGGCGAAGTTATAGTGAATAGGGTATAGAATTTTTTTGTTGTATTTTTTTCATAAACTATTAGCTGGTGCTAAAAGCAAGGCACTTAGGACATGGAGATATTTTTAATCTCTCTCTCTCTCTCTCTCTCTCTCTCTCTCTCTCTCTCTCTCTCCCTCCCTCCCTCCCTCTCTCTCTCTCTCTCTCTCTCTCTCTCTCTCTCACACACACACACACACACACACACACACACACACACACACACACACAGTTAAGCCAGATTAAAACCAAATAAAGCACAGCAAAGCCAGTGAGAGGTGGCTTTACTGGGCTGGGTTGGGCTGGGTAGGTTGGAGTGGTGATGAGATTAAATTCCTCGATCTAAGCCACAGTAAAGCCAGAATAAAGCCGTAATAAAGCCGGTGAGAGGTGGCTTTACTGGGTTGGGTTGGGTGGGTTGGCGGAAAAATATCAGCTACGTTTTTCCTCCCCAATAAAGTCAAAATAAAGCCACAGTAAAGACAAAATAATGGCAGAATAAGCCAGATAAAGCCAGAGGGAGGCGGCTTTACTGGGTTGGGTTAGGTGGGTTTGTGAAATAATATCAGCCACGTTTTTCTTCCCCAATAAAGCCATATCAAAGCCAGAATAAAGGCAAAATAAACCAAATAAAGCCAGAACAAAGCCAGCAAGAGGTGGCTTTACTGGGTTGGGTTGGGTGGGTAGGCGTAATAATAATATCAGCCACGTTTTTCCTCGGCCGTGTAAATGGCAGGAAAATGGAATCCACCCAGGATGATGTTTACCTTAATTGCCCACACTGTTGTTGTTGTTGTTGTGGTGGTGGTGGTGGTGATGGTACTTGTTGCTGTTGTTGTTGTTGTTGTGGTGGTGGTGGTAGTTGTTGGTGTTGTTGTTGTTGTGGTGGTGGTGGTGGTGATGTTGTTAGTGGTGATAATTCTTATTTTTCTTTATTATTATTATTTTCACTTTTCCTCTTCTCCCTGGCTCCCTCCCTCCCTCCTCCTCCTCCTCCTCCTCCTCCTCCTCCCCCTCCTCCTCCTCTCCTCTCCACTTCTCTCCTCCTCTCCTTCCTCCTCCTCCTCCTCCTCCTCCTCCTCCTCCTCCTCCTCCTCCCCTCCTCTCCTCTCCTCTCCTCTCCTCTCCTCTCCTCTCCTCCTCCTCCTCGTTTGTGGCCATAGTTCTGTTCTAAGGCCATATGTTGTCATTGTTTTAGCCTGTGTTATTGTTATTGTTATGTTAGCCAGAGTTAGTGTTATTTTAGCCAGTGTTACTGGTATTGTTGTTATAGCCTGAGTTAGTGTTATTTTAGCCTGTATTATTGGTAGTGTTATTATAGCCTGAGTTAGTGTTATTTTAGCCTGTGTTATTGTTATTGTTATTATAGCCTGAGTTAGTGTTATTTTAGCCTGTGTTATTGTTATTCTTATTATAGCCTGAGTTAGTGTTATTTTAGCCTGTGTTATTGGTAGTGTTATTATAGCCTGAGTTAGTGTTATTTTAGCCTGTGTTATTGTTATTCTTATTATAGCCTGAGTTAGTGTTATTTTAGCCTGTGTTATTGTTATTCTTATTATAGCCTGAGTTAGTGTTATTTTAGCCTGTGTTATTGTTATTCTTATTATAGCCTGAGTTAGTGTTATTTTAGCCTGTGTTATTGTTATTCTTATTATAGCCTGAGTTAGTGTTATTTTAGCCTGAGTTAGTGTTATTTTAGCCTGAGTTAGTGTTATTTTAGCCTGAGTTAGTGTTATTTTAGCCTGAGTTAGTGTTATTTTAGCCTGTGTTATTGGTATTTTAGCCTGTGATATTGTTACTTTAATCTTTGTTATTGTTATTTTTTTGGACATGGCTGGAAGAGAGACTGAGACACACACACACACACACACACACACACACACACACACACACACACACACACACACACACACACACACACACACACACACACACACACACACACACACTCACACACACACACACACACACACACACAGCTGAGGGTAAAAAGATCTTGCCAAATTAACAAGAAGGATAGAGAGAGAGAGAGAGAGAGAGAGAGAGAGAGAGAGAGAGAGTGAGAGAGAGAAGGAGGGACTGAGGGAGAGAGAGGGCAATCCACATTCAGAGAGAAAAAAAGAAACTGAAAGGAAGAGAAGACACGGGGATGAAGAGAACCAGACTAATTGAGAGAGAGAGAGAGAGAGAGAGAGAGAGAGAGAGAGAGAGAGAGAGAAAGAAAGGTACCTCGTCTGAGCAGATTTCACCTAATTAGAACTCTCTCTCTCTCTCTCTCTCTCTCTCTCTCTCTCTCTCTCTCTCTCTCTCTCTCCAGGCTGAGGGTGAAAGGATTTTTATTGTTGTCGTTGTCGTTGTTGTTGTTGATGGTGATGGTGATGATGATGGTGGTAGTGGTGGTGATGGTGGTGATGTAGCAACTGTGGTAGTGGTTGATAGATGGTGTTGTTGTTGTTGCGGTGGTTTTTGTTGTAGTGGTGGTGGTGGTGGTGTGGTGCCGTGGTGGTAGTAGCGGTTGTGGTTGTGGTAAACAATCCTAACATAGCCTCTCCTAACCTATTTCTTCTGTTTCTTCCCCTCAATGTAGGGAAAATAAATTCTCTTTCCATCATTCTCTATTCTTTTATTAAATTACTCTACCACATACTGTCCCAGCTGAACCACATCTACATTAATTCATCCCATCCCTTCAAGTATTATAGTAGATGCACACTCTCTGGGGGATTCTAATTACAGGCGCAAGCAAGTGGTGACGACTATCATCCACTCACTTGATGCTGAGCTGCCTTCTTCTTCGCTCACTTTCGTCATTCTTTTTCTGTATCTGCCTTTCTGTTTCTCCCATCTTTTTCTGTTTCTCTTTCTGTTTCTCCCATCTGTCCCGTCACTTTTATTACTCTTCTTTCCTTCTCAGGTGGCTTTACATTGAGTGACAAGCTAATGATTTCCTGTAAGCCAAGAAACCATTTACAACGCTGGATGGTAACCATATAACCAACCCTTGCGTGTTCACTCCGTGTCAGCAAGTTGGTTGGCGGAGGGTTAGTGCCCCTCCCCATAGTCATATTTAATCTCCGGTCTAACTATACTTGGCCATGACCTGAATGGAAAAGGATTAAGGAATTGCATAACAAGTGGAAAGAAGAGCCAAATTTACCCAAACCCTAAAAATAAAATAAATAAATAAATAGATAAAGCACAGACCTGTATATTCTTTCTTCTTAATTTATTTTATTATTTATTTGTTTATTTATTTGTCCCTCGAAACATCGGCACTTTATTTTGCCCTGGCATTCTCTCTGTTTAATTGAAGAGGAAGATTTAATTAATAGATATAATAAAAGGAAATAGCCTGGCACACTCTACCCCAACAAAAGCCAATCTTACTATTATTTCAACATATTTTCTTTCTTTTTCGTCATCATCATCATCGTCATCATCATCATCTTCTTCTTCTTCTTTTTCTTCTTCTTCTTCTTCTTCATCATCTTCTTCTTCTTCTTCTTTTACTTTTTCTACTACTACTACTACTACTACTACCGCCACCAACATCACCACCACCACCACCACCACCACCACCACCCAACCAACCAACCATAACCATATCCAAACCCATCGTACCCAGTATCTCACCCCTTTATCTTATCTCTTATCCTCGAAATATAGGTAACAGTAAATTCCCCTCGACATTTTACCATCCTGTTGAGCTGAGGGGAAATGGGAGAGTAAAATTTGGCTCTAATTTGCCGGATTTGGCGCCAATTTTCTGGTATGGCGTCGCAATATTAAGAGGCAACTGAAATGGGAGGGAAAATGCACGCCTTTTCCGGGCATTTAGACAGTTTGTGTTTCGCTTTTCCTTTGCCTCCTGTCTGTCTGTCTGTCTGTTTGTCTCTCTCTCTCTGCTTGCCATTCGTTTTCCCATATCTTTCTCTATTTTCTCTCTTTCACGTCATCTCTTTTCAGCTGACCATTTCTCTCTCTCTCTCTCTCTCTCTCTCTCTCTCTCTCTCTCTCTCTCTCTCTCTCTCATTATTTTCTCATTTCCACCCATGTTTTTCCTCATTTTTCATTCTCTGCTATTCTCTTCTCTCTCCATTTCTCTCACTCATTTTTCTGTATTTTTTCACCTTTAAGCTCCTACCCTACTGATTTTTCGTTCTATTTTTTTTTTTTAGTTTTCGTCCTTTTTTTTTTTTGGCTTTCGTCCGTGATAAACAGGACTCAAAATCTGTTCATTAATATTGGGAATCTTTTTGCTTTGTCCTTTATTTAAATTGTCTTGGTGATGATGGTGGTGGTGGTGATTGGCAATATTGTTGTCGTTTTTAGATAGAGATGGATGGATAGATGGATGGACAAATGGATGGATAGATGGATAGATGCATGGATAGATGCATGGATGGAGAGATAGATAGATAGATAGATATAGATAGATAGATAGATAGATAGACAGACAGACAGATAGATCGAAAAACAAATGTGTTCAGTGAGCCTCCCAAGCCCACACAGCCCCTGGGGAGGGAACTTCATCATTCCATTTCCTTTTCCGAATAAATATTTCTCGGTTTTAGCCTGACTTCATCTTCCCTCATACTTTTTGTTTTCTTTACTGGGTTCTTTTTTGACTGGGTCCATTTTTTGACTGGGTTCTTATTTTTGGCTGGGTTCCTTTTTTCCTTTTTTTGACGGGGTTCGTTTTTGACTTTTTGACTTTTTTTAGGGTTCTCTTTTTTACTTGATTCTTTTTTTTAACTGGTTCTTATTTTACTGGGTTCTTTTATGACGTTTTTTTACTAGGTTCATTTTTTACTTCTTTACTGGGTTCATTTCTGACTTTTTTTACTGGGTTCTTTTTTGACAGGCTTCTTTTTTGATGGGTCCTTTTTTACTTGGTTCTTTTCTTTGGTTTCATTTTTTAATGGGTTCTTTTTTTAAATCTTTTTTTACTGGGTTATTTTTTTTACTTTTTGTTTTCCGCAGAAATTGACTCTTTTAGTGCGAGGATTCTTTATTTATTATTTTTATTGTTTGTATCACTGGACGATATTACAGACTTTGCTTGTTTTTTTTTTGTTTTTTTTTACTACAAGGATTTAACACTAGATATCATTAACGTTCTCCCACCTCACCACCACACCGCACCACACCACACCACTCCACACCACGACTCCCCACATTACATCACACCACACCACATCACATCACATCACACCACACCACATCACATCACATCACACCACATCACACCACACCACACCACACACCACACCACACCACGTCACATCACATCACATCACATCACATCACATCACACCACACCACACCACACCACACCACACCACACCACACCACACCACACCACACCACACCACACCACACCACACCTCACCCCACCCCACCACCACCACACCACACCATACCATACCACACCACACCACACGCCACCCCACCCCACTCCACCACACCACACTAATAATGGCAACTTGATTTGAAAAAAAAAAACTGCATTTTTCAACACCCGACTCCCCTCTCTCTCCTTTTGGGGGGCACAGCAGGGTGTAATAAGGCCAGGGTGAGGGGAGAGGCAGGGAGGGTGAGACAGGGGAGGGTGAGGCAGGGGAGGGAGGCAGAGAAGGAAAGAGGGGGCAGGGACATAAGGTAAGGAGAGGCAGGGTGCAGCAGAGAAGGGTAGGGGAGGCAATGTGAGGCAGGAGAAGTCAAGGTGAGGCAGGGAAGGGAAGGGGAGGGAGGGTGAGGCAAGGGAAGGGAAGGGGAGGGAGGGTGAGGCAAGGGAGGGAAGTAGAGGCAGGGAAGGGAAGGGGAGGCACGGACGTAAGGTAAGGCAGAGAGAGGTAGGGTGAGGCAGGCAAGTGGAGGCAAATGAGTAAGTTGAGGAAGGTGAAGGGAAGTGAAGGTAGAGTGAGACAGGGTGAGGCAGGGAGAGATTGAGTGAGGCAAGGAGAGAGATGTAGTGTGGCAGGGAGAGAGATTTAGTGCGGCAGGGAGAAATAAGGTTAGGCAGGGAGAGGTAGAATGAAGCCGGGAGAGGTAGAGTGAGGCATTGAGAGATAGGGTGAGGCAGAGAGAGAGAGAGAGAATAAGGAAGAGACAGAGCGAGACAGGGAGAGACAGAGTGAGGGAGAGGGAGATAGAGTGAGACAGGGAGAGGTAGAGTGAGGGAGAGGGAGAGAGAGTGA
>NC_137069.1:27081977-27122627 GCF_032717465.1 Coenobita brevimanus
CACCGCCACCACCACTACTACTACTACTACTACTACTACTACTACTACTACTACTATTACTATTACTACTACTACTACTTCTACTACTGCTACTGCCACCACCACCATACGCCACTACCACCATCACCGCCACTACCACCATCACCACCACCACCGCCACCACCACCACCACTACTACTACTACTACTACTACTACTATACTATTACTTCTGCTACTACTACTACTACTACAAGACAACATTCCTCGGTACATCAAGTAGTATTCAGTAGAATCTTAAGTAGGTTGCAGGAAGGTAGAGAGGACCAGGTAAGAATATAAGGTAATTACATAGACCAGTGTTGGTGTTTATTGCAGTCATTAGGGCGGGGGTGAGGACAATAGGGTGAGGCAGGGTGATGGAGTCAGGCAGTTAGGTAGGCAGGGGGTGAGACAGAGTGAGGCAGGTATTGGATTGAGGCAGGGTGAGGCTGAGTAAGGTAGGTTTGAGCGAGGCAGATATTTGATTGGGGCAGGACAAAGGCAGGGATAGGCAGAGTGAGGCAGGTATTAGATTAAGGCAGAGTGAGGCTGGTATTAAAATGAGGCAGGGTGAAGCAAAGTGAGACAGGGTGAGTCAGAGGGAGACAGGGTGAGGCAGAGTGAGGTAGGTTAAGGAGAGTGAGGCAGAGTGAGATAGGATGAGGCTGAGTGAGACAGGGTGAGGCAGCGTGAGGTAGGGTATGGAGAGTGAGGCAGAGTGAGACATGGTGAGGCAGAGTGAGGTAGAGTAAGGAGACTGAGGCAGAGTAAGACAAGGTGAGGCAGAGTGAGACAGGGTGAGGAGAGTGAGGTAGAGTAAGGAGACTGAGGCAAAGTAAGACAAGGTGAGGCAGAATGAGACAGGTTGAGGCAGATTGAGGCAGGGTTAGGCAGATTGAGGCAGGGTTAGGAGAGTGAGGCAGGGTTAGGAGAGTGAGGCAGAATGAGCAGATTGAGGCAGGGTTAGGCAGAGTGAGGCAGAGTGAGACAGGATGAGGCAGAGTGAGGTAAGGTGGGGCAGAGTGAGACAGAGTGAGACAGGATGAGGCAGAGTGAGGGAGGGTGAGGCAGGGTGAAGCAGGATGAGACAGGCATAAGAATGAGCCAGATTTAGGAGACAGAGACCTCCTTATCTGATGCCTGACCTAGCCTAACATACCACAACACAGCAGCATCACATAGCATAGCATACCAACATAATGTATAAGAGAACACAATGTAACAGCATGACAACATAGGATAACATAAAATAACATTAAATAACATAGCATAGCATAGCAGCGTAATACAGGTAAACAGCAGCGTAACGTGGCAACAGCATAAAATAACATTGCATAACATAGCATAGCATAGCTTAATACAGGCTAACAACAGCAAAGCGTAGCAACATAGCATACCACAGCATAGCATAGCATAGCATAACATAACAGCATAATACAGAATAACAACAGCATACCGTAACGTAGCAACATACAATATCATAACATAGATGGCATAACATGGCATAACTTGAAACAGCATCACATAGCATACCATATCAATTCAGAATAACAACAGCATACCGTAACGTAGCAACATAGCATAACATAGCATAGCATAGCAACATAACATAGAAGACTGCACCTAACCTTCTCCTATACTCCACCTAAACTCAAAAGGAATGTATTTGAGGCAATTTTGTATGACCAGGGTTCGTTTTTCGTCGGTTAAGGAAGTTCCCTAACACCTCTTCCTTAGCTATTTAGTTATTATTTATTATTGGATATGACTGCTTAAATTTTTGAATGACCAGGGTTGGTATTTCGTCGGTTTAGGAGGCTCCATAGCATCTCTTCTTTAGCGATTTATTCATTATTATTTATTCATTATTATTTTTTATATGGCGCCCTAACACCTCATCCTTACCGATGTATTTTTGGATATGGCTGGTTACTATCTTCGTGTGCGTTCTTTATGCAGAGTATGGCGATATTGGAAGGATCTGTGTAACACAGAAGACGATGAGGTGTAATAAACAGGCTAAATCGCTTAGGAAAAGGTGTTAGGGAGACGAGAAAAGCACCCTCCAGCTCCATATTGGTCCGCGTTTCCATCGGTAAAACAAGAGCCCTAACACCTCTTCCTAAGCGATTTATTTTCCTTATTATACCTTACTGTCGCCTTTTCTGGAGCTTAACTCATCCTAATATCGGCACACTCAGCATAAGGAAGGTACAAAAGGATATTAACCAGCAGGACCCAAAAATAAATCGCTAAGGAAAAGGTGTTTGGGAGTCTCCTTACTGGACAAGAATACGATGTGTGTGTGTGTGTGTGTGTGTGTGTGTGTGTGTGTGTGTGTGTGTGTCGAACATGACCATACTGAATTTGTTTATTCTCTCTCTCTCTCTCTCTCTCTCTCTCTCTCTCTCTCTCTCTCTCTCTCTCTCTCTCAGTGACTCTTGAATTCACTCTCCATTTATATTTTCATCCTCTCACCCACATTTTTCAGACATATGACTGAGGGACTTGATTATCTCTCTCTCTATCTCTCTCTTTCAATTTTTAGGGATGTATGTTGGGGGAGGCGGTAGCTCAGTCGGTAGAGAGGTGGCCTGCAGTCCTACCAGACCCAGGCTCAATCCCCGCTGGGGCAGGGAACAGTTTAAGGATTTGAATTTAATAAAAAGCAGACTTTACTGATCTACCAGAAGACCCGCCTACTTGTCGTAAAATTACCCCCGCTAATACCAGTACACCAGTCCTGTATGAGACAGCCCTAGCATGTATTCAATATGGACGGTGGGTGTTAGCGCCGAAGTGGTGACATGTAGATGTGTGGTATGTAGGAGGAAAACTGGGCCTTGAGAGCAGGCTGTGAAACCTATGCCCAGAGTCTGACACATAAAAAAAAAGAAGAAAAAAAGATAGGTACATAGATACTGTAGACAGATGAATACAGATAGATAAACAGACACAATTGGATGGACATTAACACAGTGAAAGGCACCTTGGTTGATAGATAAATGGAGAGAGAGAGAGAGAGAGAGAGAGAGAGAGAGAGAGAGAGAGAGAGAGAGAGGCAAGGAGGTGGGCAAATTATTTTCAGGAATAATGAGGGAAAAGCATTCGGGAGCCGAATGCTAATCGCTCGCCAGAATATGCTGTTGGCCAAATCCAAGATTTTAGCCATATTTTGATACCCTGAAGATTCCGTGCTGATAGCTCAAGCCGTTCATGAAATATAATGGTGCTAAAGGCGGGCGATAAAAATTAGTTGACCTTTGGCAGCCATTTTGGTGACGTTGACGTTGACTCCGAGTGCCCATTTTCGACCTCGGATAAGATTTTGGCCATATCTTGATACCCTGAAGGTTTAATGTTGATAGCTCAAGCCGTTCATGAGATATAATGGGAACACACACACACACACACACACACACACACACACACACACACACACACACACACACACACACACACACACACACACACACACACACACACACACACACACACACACACACACACACACACACACACACGGAGGCAAGCAAAAACATTATCGCTCCGCCGTCTAAAGGAGGGCGATAATTATATATTGGAGAGGGAGGGGGAGGCCGAGGATGAGATGGAGGGATGAGGTGGAGAGGGACATGAGAGAGATAGGCGTGAGCTGGGTGTCAAAGGGCAGCCAAATGGCGGGAGACAGGACGACATGGAGGCGATTTCTATGTGGCCACCCCTATCCTGAATAAAGCGTCTGACTGTAGATAAATAGATGCATATAAATAGATAGATAGGAGGTTTAAACAGATAGATAGATAGAAAAATCGACACAGATAGGCAACTACGATTCGCCTGTGGTTGTTAAATTCAATCAATCTTGTCAAATCACAGTGTGAAAATCTGTAGTAATATAGAAAGGTTAAACACCATCCAACTTGATCTTGCGCTTCAGGAAATACTGTAAAATTTTAGCTAGTCTTTCTCTTCACAATTTAAGACCCATTCACCTCGAGGACGTATTTATTCTATTGTTATTACCACCACTACACAATTATATTCACATAACTCCATTCAGTCCGACAACGTATGATTTTTCCCTTTATTCTTGGTACCATCAGACGATTTTAATGTTGGGAAGGTCCTTTAGCAGTGAAAGATTAATGAGGTATATATCAAACCTCCCCAGCTTGAAAGATCATTGTGCAACAAAAAAACGTCTGACGGTAACAATGACAGGAGATAACACTACATTATCGGGGTGAAGTGGCTGAGGGAGACGTACGGTAGTGAAGGGATTACTGAAACCCGTATATAGAAATCCATCCAGTTTCGTGAGTCTATCTTAAGCTGAAGAAAATCATCTGGAGAGAAATTAAAGAGCCAAAAATCATATAATTCCTTGGGCTGAGCACAGAGGAATAATTCCAACATTTCCGTGACTCACATCTAAGTCATTGCCGTATATTTTGTAGGCTTACCTTTATATACAACCACCTACACTGTAATCATGGCAATATTCTAGTATGCTGAAACACTCTTTGCCACAATAACCTCATTCACGTATTTCCATAGATAGTGATATACTCACACTGCCATACTTTAAGTCCTACCCCCCCCCACACACACACACACATTACTACTACTACTACAACTATTACTACTACTATTACTACTACCACCACCATCACCACCGCCACTAGTAGCTACTACTACTATTACCACCACCACCATCACCACCTCTACTACACACACACACACACACACACACACACACACACACACACACACATACAGTCACTGTCATAATGTTCGAGGAATATTACAGCTTCATGGTAACTACATGTCTCCCATACCACTGCGGTAACAAGGCACTTATTCTGTCTGTCTGTCTGTCTCTCTCTCTCTCTCTCTCTCTCTCTCTCTCTCAGCCGGGCAGGAATGTCACCCACCCACCCACCCACCCACCCACACAGGTGCTCAAAAACAGCGGAAGTGTAGCAGTTCAATGTGGTTCGTGATTCGCGATTCGTTGTGCGTTATTTATTGTTCATGATTCATAGTTCGTAAATCTTTGTTCGTTACTCGTGATTCGTTCGTGATTCATTGTTCGTTATTCGTTGTTCGTGGTTCGTGATTTGCTCTTCGTGATTCGTCGTTCGTGGTTCGGTATTCTCTTTTCGTTTTTTATTATTCGTTCTTCGTGATTCATTGCTGGTAATTCATCGTTCGTGAATCGTCGTTTGTGATTCGTATTTTCTGATTCGTTGTTCCTGATTCGTAGTTTGTGAATCGTTGTTCGTTAATCGTTGTTCGTTGTTTGTAGTCCGTCCTTTTTAATTTCTTTACATTTTTTAGGTCTATTATATGGTTCATGATTCGTAATATACCGTATATGGTTTTTAATACATGGTTCGTGGTTGATCCTGGGGAGGGACGCCTTCACATAGTGACACCAATTTTGCCGTGTGGTGGAGCTGCCCGGCTGTTTTAGCATCTAAGTCCTTCTCTATCCTCGGAAAGGTGGATGGTGGATTGCAGCTGTCGGGAGTTTCAACCTGCAGTCTTCTGGGTTCATGTCACTGAGCTCTACCATATGGTGGGTCGCGCAGCATAGTTTGTGTGGCCGCCGCAGGGACCCAGGGAGACGCTGATGATGTTTATGCACTACTCCCGAAGCCCCCGCCTTTTGAAATCAGCTGATGAATTTGGAAAACATAGTGATATGGCCTACTGCACAGCTAAAATATAGTACCAAGCTTCACTGCTCAGCGTATGTAAGCAACAGCTAAACAGAAACAGCAAGTTAAGAACCTTGTTCCAATTGCATTACCATGGTAGAGGCAACGAGTGCCGGTGTTTCAATGTGGCGGCCAAAGTCACACCCTCGCTGCGGATATAGCCCCTCCCTACTATAGAGCTCAGTGGTTCATATCCAGGTGAGCTTAGGATTGCAACTACTGCTACAACTACTACTACTTTAGTTATTGTACTACTAGTGCTGCTGCTGCTGCCATTGCTACTTCTACTACTACTACTACTACTACTACTACTACTACGACTGTGGCTATTACTACTACAACTCCTACATCGGAACCGTAAACATTTCAACAATCGATCCCTAAAAATACATAACTGGGGACGCATAGAGTTTTAAAGCGTCCTGATGATTAATAGAGCAGTTTGGAATCACACTTGACAAACGTGTTTAGAGGTCTGTTACACTTAAAGCTGTAGAAAAAACAATCGTATCAGTGGTACTCGATCGGGTAGGAAGGTGGATTCTTCCTTCATTTTTCCGGAGTTTGAGACGTGTAAAAAGAATATTCTCTATACTTTTCTTCCATATTTGAGTTATAAATTCTACATAACTTTTCCCATGAAAATAAATGGAAAATTGAGGATGAATAGACCTAAAAAAAAGAATCACTGTTGAAAGCTGGGTGATTAGTGAAGTTGCTTGGAATCTGACTTTACAGATACAGTACCGATATAGACTATTATTCATATCAGTTCCCTCCACTCCTAAGAAAAAAAGATCCATTAAAACAGAGTGAAAATTCGAATAAGTATAGATTTTGAAAGAGTCCTCTCCTTTCACTGATCCACCTGGTGAACAAGCCTACATCTTTTCTATCCTTAATGACCTAGAGCAAATTGTACTGCACCCTACCCGTATCCCTGACCGCCTTGGAGAGAGCTCCAACATACTTGACCTCTTCCTTTCAACTAATCCTTCTGCTTACACTGTTAATCTTTCCTCTCCGTTGGGCTCCTCCGATCACAACCTTATCACCTTAACCTGTCCTATCACTCCGGTACGGCCTGTGGACCCTCCAAAGAAACGTCGTCTGTGGCACTTTGGAGCTGCAGATTGGGAGGCCCTCAGGCAGTACTTCTTTGATTTTCCTTGGAATGATTATTGCTTCCATGGCCGGGAGCCATCTGAGTGTGCTTTGCACATTACAGAGGTTATTCTCTCGGGCATGGAAGCATACATTCCTTTCTCATACCCTTTGACTAATGCAAGAAAGCCTTGGTTTAATCACGCTTGTTCTAATGCTATCCGCAAAAAGGAGAGGGCCTATGAAAGGTAACGGAGCCAACTCACCCCTGAATCATATTTTTTTTCATGTTTCTGCCCGGAATCATGCTAAGTCTGTTCTTCACTCTCCTAAAAATAATTTCATCCATACTGAATGCTCTCAACTCTCCAACTCGAATTCTTCCCGCTCCTTCTGGCACCTTGCCAAAAACCTTTCTAACTTTACCTCATCATCCTTCCCTCCTCTTTTCTACTCCAATGGCTCTGTAGCTATTTCTTCTACTGATAAAGCAGATATCTTTGCTCAGACTTTCTCCTCCAATTCCACCTCAACACCAAGCAGTTTGGCTTCAGGAAGGGGAGGTCAGCTGTGGACCTCCTCCTCCTTCAGTCCGCTGCTTGGAATCATTCTCTCGACAGACGATTGGACACCTTCGTTCTGGCTCTAGACATAGCTGGAGCCTTTGACAGGGTGTGGCACCAGGGCATCATCACCAAACTGAGGAGCCTGGGTGTGCGCGGTGCCCTGCTGAACCTCATCCAGGATTACCTCAATTGTAGGACCCTCAGAGCGGTTGTAAATGGCCACACACCCAACCATTTCCCCATAATGGCTAGTGTTCCCTAAGGCAGTATACTCGGGAATCTTCTCTGGAATGTATACTTCAACGACATCCTCCAACTCATTGCAGAGGCTAAGGCATACGCGGATGACTGCACTCTGTCATTCTCCTGTGACAGAAGTGAGTGGCAGGACACAGTCTACCGCATCAACCAAGCACTAGAGAACATTGTGTCTTGGAGCAAGCGATGGCAAGTCACCCTGGCCTCTGACAAAACAGAGCTCATGCTTATTTCCCGCAGGCAGGATCTAGCTGACTTGCCCCCACCGGATGTACAGCTAGAGGGAAGAAAGCTTTCCCTACAGGATTCCATCAATATCCTCGGAGTAGAGTATGATGCGGGCCTCTCATTCACCATCCATGCCAGGAAATTGGCCAAGAATGCAGCCTGGAGACTGAACTGTGTCCTCCGAGTATCTCAGCTGCTGGATGCCAAGGAAGTGGAGGTGCTTTACAAGGCACAAATATGCTCCGTCATGGAGTATTCTCTACTTGCCTGGTCTTCATGCCCTCCCTCCTACCTGGCCACCTTAGACCGTGTCCAGGCCATAGCTCAATGACTAGTGTGACTCAAAGCAGCCCCACACCAGCCTGCCCCCTTCCAACCCCTCCAGGAGTGCAGGGACATGGAAGGTCTGTGTGTGATGCACAAGGCTCACATCCTACATACCCGCCACCTATTGACCCTGCAACTCCCTTCGCCCCCACCGGCCACACACTCTACCAGAGCAGCCCCATTCAGACAGCAACAAGTGGACATCCCCTATTGCAGGACGGAACTCCACCTCCTTTCCTTCCTACCCCGATACGGCCGCCTGTGGAACACGCTGGTGTGCAACACTGACATCGGCCACAGCGACTCCCTACAAGCCTTCAAGCGAGAGGTCAACAGATGGGTGGTGTAGGCAGGAGGCTACAATAGTTATTAGCTATAGGTAGCACTAGTGTCAACAACAGGGTATACTTAACAAATTATAATCAATATGTATGTAAATATTTAAACTATCTACTACCAATTAGCTATAGATAGCACTAGATTTAAACCTAGTTGCTTTAGCTTAGATTTCGAAAGTAACTTTTAAGTCCTTGACAACACCAAATGTAACTCTGCAATAAACCATGTTTAAGAGAGAGAGAGAGAAGTACACGAATAATAGGTCTTACGAACCACTATGAGGAGGTACTATTCATGAAGTTGTCAGATATGCTTTGCTGCTTTACTGCTGAGAGAAAATTGTAGTACAGAGGAAAGTTCTCCCACCTATCTTTCCCACCCGCAGTACGGTCAACGAAAAGGAAGTGCACCTAACCCAGAGGAAAACACCGGGCTATTAAACTTTTCGAGAAAGAAGGAATCAGTCAATCTACCGGTAAGTTAATCCTAGCCAAACTTTTTCTAACCAAACCTTAAACTGCTTTATCTAGGAATTGTCAACTACTTGTGCTGGTTTCCGATTCCGGGTGCTGTAAAACTTATATGTGAAGAAATTGCTATTGGATCTTGGTGGCAGAACTCCATGTCAATCTTCCGTCCATGATTCCTCGTTTGAGTTACCATTTAAGCTAAATATATGCTGGTAGTCAGTGTTTTCAAATCCACGAAGGATTTTGAAAACCTTAGCCGTCTGCTCAGACACCTGGGTTAGGAATCTCCCTAATACATCTTCCTAACCTACTTATTTTTTACACCACTGGCTGATACAATTTTGTACGTTATATATGCAGAGTATGGTAATATTAGAATGATTTTCGTAACACAGAAGAGGACTGGAAGGTATAATAAGTAAAACAAATCACATAGGAAGAGGTGTAAGGAAGCTTCTTTGACTGACAAGCGTACTGGCTCTAGTCCCTAACGAAAACTGGCCCACTGTCTGCAGTCTCCTTTGGTATCCCATGTGCCTGATGGATGGAATCACTTTAGTAGATCACACCAGGACTCGCTCAAACCTTGCAATATCTTTCGTAAGGGTTGGCAACCAGAGCTGCACTGCATATTCAAGATGTGGCCGTACAAGAGAACTCTGCAAAGAGAAGACTATTTCCTTGTTTCTATACCCAAACCACCTCTTTATATAACTAAGAAGTCTCTGTGCATTCTTCACTTCAATGCACAGTTTTGAGAAGTTGAGATCAGTGTTGATTAATACACATAAATCATCTCCAAATCAGTACAGCTGATCCCACAATGTAAGAAGGAGTACAAAGAGTTCTTGGTTTTGAATGACCAATATACATTGCCTTGCACTTGTCAAGGTTGAACTCCATTTGCCGTTGTTCAGACCACTTACCAATTTTAACGAAGTCACAGTGCAGTTCTTCAGTCCTCTCAAATGATGAATCATTATCTCCTAGCTTTGTATCATCCGCAGATTTTGTAATCCTGCTGTCGATTCCCACATGTATATCACTGGTGTAGATGATGAATAATATTGGTCCTAGAACTGAACACAGGGGAACTCCTCTTGTTATAGACATGCAGTCAGAATTTTCTCCATCGACTATCACTCTGGGGCCGGTCAGTCAGCCAGTTTTCAGTACATGCAGCTAGCTCTTTTTAATACCTAGTGCACACTTTTTTTCCATGAATTTTCTAAGAGGTACTTTATCGAACGTCTTCTCGAGGTTCAAGTAAAGAATATAAATCGCCAGGCACTGAACATATTCAGGAAGTATGCAAAGAGTTCAGTCAGTCTGGTCAAACATGAACGATGCCGCCTGAAGCCATGTAACGAGTTATACAGTAACTTGTTTGATCATAGATGATCTGGAATCCTATATGTTACTATACTCCAAGATAATTCCTACCAGAGAGAGAGAGAGAGAGAGAGAGAGAGAGAGAGAGAGAGAGAGAGAGAGAGAGAGAGAGAGAGAGAGAGAGAGAGAGAGAGAGAGAGAGAGAGAGAGAGAGAGAGAGAGAGAGAGAGAGAGAGAGAGAGAGAGAGAGAGAGAGAGATTTCATTAACGTTTCACAAATAGAATTCCATAAAAAAAATTATCTCACTGAAACTAGAACAAAATAACGAATGTCATCGGGTGCAAGGGGCCAGGACAAACAGCGAATATTTGTCATTTCTCAGTTTTCCTCTCAAATACTATCCCCCAAAGTTTTTATTATGTGCAGGTCCCAAATTATGTTGCTGGTGAAGAAACAGAAGGAGGGGGAAGGGGATAAAGCTGAAGTATGGCAATGTTTCCCAAACCTCGAACTGCCACTTAAATGAGGACAAAACACAAACCTGCTGGATGTGAGGGGGTGACCGATAGATAGAGCACACAGGTGCTCGATGTGAGGGGAGATAGATGGATAGAGCACACAGATGTTGGGTGTGTGGGGGGGGGTAAATGGATAGAGCACATATATGTTGAATGTGAGAGAGGTATATGGATAGAGCACACAGATGTTTGCGTGAACGTGACGCCACTTCTGCTCTCATGAAAGTCAAATGCCTCTGCTCTGATGGAAGTGTGAGTGAGAAGTGAACTTTTTTTTTTTTCAATTTCTGTTGGTTAACACTCTCTCTCTCTCTCTCTCTCTCTCTCTCTCTCTCTCTCTCAAAATAGCCCGTCTTAGCATGGAATATAATAGAAATTTTTCCAGTCTCTGACCAGGTTAAGGAAGCTCTCTAACACGTTTTTCTAAACGATTTTGTTTGTTTATCACACCCTAATCTCCTCCGCAGTGTTATCTCATTCCTTCTAATATTGCCATACTCTGCATAAATAACGTTCAAAGGGATATTGACCTTTCTTATCCACAAATAAATCTCTAAGAAGACGTGTTAGGGAGTTTCCTTACCAGACGTGAATACAGGTCTGAAGGAACGGTGATCCGTAAGAGAGATTTTTACTCTAGTTGAGTGGTTAGGAAGGTTAGGTAGTTAGGAAGGTTGGTTAGCCATGAAGGTAGGAAGGTTAGGTAGTTAGGAAGGTTGGTTAGTTATGAAGGTAGGAAGGTTAGGTAGTTAGGAAGGTTGGTTAGTTATGAAGGTAGGAAGGCTTGATAGTTAGGAAGGTTGGTTAGTTATGAAGGTAGGAAGGTTAGGTAGTTAGGAAGGTTGGTTAGTTATGAAGGTAGGAAGGTTAGGTAGTTAGGAAAGTTGGTTAGTTATGAAGGTAGGAAGGCTTGGTAGTTTTTTTTTTTATGTGAGGAAGAAGGAACCAAAGGCAACGAGCCCGCAAAACTACTCCTTTCAAGAAAAAAACAAAATACAAGAGAGAGCCAAATTCAAGATCCGACCATTTTCAGATGCCTGGACACACTGCGTTTGAAAAACTGGAGATCATAGGAAGTAGGAAATACAGAGGGAGACAGTTCCAGAGTTGACCTGTTGCATAAATGAAGGACTGGGAGTAACGGTTAACTCTTGCATTAGAGAGTTGGACAGAAAAGGGATGAGAGTTTGCTGCTAGACGGGTGCTACGCGTCCGTCGTAGGGGTGGAGGAATGCATGCAGACAGTTCAGAGGAGCAGTAACCAATGAAGTAGCGATAGAAAAGAGATAAAGATGCAACAGTGCGGCGAAGAGACAAAGGTTGAAGGGAGTCAGTAAGAGGAGGAGAGTTAATGAGGCAAAAAGCCTTTGACTCCACCCTATTGAGAAGAGCTGTATGTGGGGACCCTCCCCACACATGAGATTTGCACTCTACACAGGGGCGGATAAAACCCCTGTATAGAGTCAACAATTGTGCAGGGGTAAAGAAGGAACGGAGTCTGCTTAGCATGCCCAGTCTCCTGGAAGCAGATTTCACAAGAGATGCAATATGATCTTTCCAAGACAAGTCCCGAGTAAATGAAACCCCAAGCATGTTAGGAAGGTTGGTTAGTTATGAAGGTAGGAAGGTCAGGTAGTTAGGAAGGTTGGTTAGTTATGAAGGTAGGAAGGCTTGGTAGTTAGGGAGGTTGGTTAGTTATGAAGGTAGGAAGGTTAGGTAGTTAGGAAGGTTGGTTAGTCATGAAGGTAAGAAGGCTTGGTAGTTAGGAAGGTTAGTAGTCGAAAGGTTAAATGGTGAGGAAGGTAGGAAGGCAGGTTAGTTATGAAGGCAGGATGGTTAGGTAGTCAGGAAGGTAGGAAGGTTAAGTAATTAGGAAGATAGGAAGGTGAAATGGTTGGGTAGCTAGGAAGGTTTGGTATAGTAGCTGCAGCGAGAAATGAACGCTGTGGTGGGGCAGCCGGGATGACCTGGGATTCCCCCACTCTAGCCATATTTACATGTCACCGACCATCGGCCACCGCTGCAGCCCCGCTCCATGATCCTTACCCTGTGTCTCTGGCTTTCTCTTTCTCTCTCGGTTTCTATATAAACTGGTGTATTTCCGAAACTAATTATGAAATTATTATGACTTTTGTTCCACACCACCTTTGAGGTAAAAATCAAGGAGAGTTTTCTGTATAAAGGTTTCTCCCCCCTCCTAAATGTGGCATATGAGCGGGGGAGTGCGGCCTTGCCGATACCTCCGCCTGACCTATAATTATACACTCGCCAGAACTGACCTGCCCTCAGACAAGGGGGGGGAAACCTTTATACAGAAAACTCTCCTTGATTTTTACCTCAAAGGTGGTGTGGAACAAAAGTCATAATAATTTCATAATTAGTTTCGGAAATACAGCAGTTTATATAGAAACCGAGAGAGAAAGAGAAAGCCAGAGACACAGGGTAAGGATCATGGAGCGGGGCTGCAGCGGTGGCCGATGGTCGGTGACATCCTACCTCTACAGTATGGTCGGTGACATGAGGATATGGCTACAGTGGGGGAATCCCCGGATGACCGGCTGCCCCACCACAGCGTTCATTTCTCGCTGCGGCTACTATAGTTAGGAAGATAAGAAGGTTCGATAGCTAAGAAGGTAGGAAGGTTTGTTAGTTAGGAAGGTGGGAAGGTTAGGTAGTTAGGAAAGCTGGAGCTTAGGTAGTTAGGAAAGTCTGGTAGTTAGGATGATAAGAAGGTTAGGTGGTTAGGAAGGTAGGAAGGTTGGGTAGTAAGAAAGGTAGGAAAGTTAGGTAATTAGAACAGATAGACAGTTAGGAAGGTAGATGTGAGAGAGAGAGAGAGAGAGAGAGAGAGAGAGAGAGAGAGAGAGAGAGAGAGAGTATTTCAAGCTATTCATAAAACCACACTGTTAATTAGTTTTATACGATGCTTGGTGATAAAAACCACAACCACACCTCTCACTCCCTCTCTCTCTCTCTCTCTCTCTCTTTCTCAGTCAGGGCATAACTACATCTTGGTCACTAAAAATCCTGTAGAAATCAGTCCTACCTTGTTTGACAGGTGAAAATCATCATCACCATCATCAACATCATCACTCATACATCATCAATCTTCAGCATCATCATCTTCATCATCATCATCATCATCATCATCATCATCATCATCATTCTAACCTCTTCTTCCCACTCAAAGACGGAGCCCAAAAAGCAACGAAAAATACTATAAAGCGAGAAATGAATTAGTAGTATAAGTAAAATGGGCCACACACTTATCCACTCACCATTCAAACCCCTGGAATCCTGACTCCACCTAACAGGCTTACTGGTGTGTATGTGTATGTGTGTGTGTGTGTGTGTGTGTGTGTGTGTGTGTGTGGAAGGATGGGTGGGTAGGTGTGTAGTTTAGTGTCACTGTGTGTGTGTGTGTGTGTGTGTGTGTGTGTGTGTGTGTGTGTGAGAGAGAGAGAGAGAATGTATACGGTACCAACTCATACCAACTCGCACCCGCCTCTCTAGTTAGCTCTCTTTCGGTTCCAGCACAAGAACCCGTAAGTGTCCGTCATCGCCGAAACTGCCAGTCCACAAGTAGTTCTCCCCAGCTCTCCAGAATAACACGTCGCGCACACTAGGCCTTTGCGTTATCGCTTTTCCGTATTATTTATCAAACTTTGGCCTCGGTGTGAGTCGCAGTAGCAGACGTTCCATTTACTGGAAACTCCCCGAACAGCATCTCTTTTCTGGGCCATAGCGCTGAGTGCGTTTGCTGCGGCTGTCGGCTTTGGCACAGACTCAGGTAAATATGGTGATGAACAGGTGACCTACTTATAAACCCTCTCAAGCGCAAGGTATGATTAAGATTGCTCATAGATACCTTGATCCTCACTCACGCAGCTCCCAAATCCTTCTCAGTCCTATCAGAATGGACATGAAAGAGAGAGATAACGAGAAACTAGCTTAGATACACGTTAATTGAGATGAATACTTCTTTCTTGTAAAACTGGTTAGGAGTTTTTATACATAAGGTGATGAACAGTGCCTGCCTTGGTAATGTTCTGTCTGGTATTCGTACAGTATCACTTTCCTGAGAGCGTGGGTGCCTTATATTATCTCAGCGAATTTATACTGAGAGAATAGAGGAAAAATGTGTGTGTGTGTGTGTGTGTGTGTGTAATTCACCGGGTCGGTCAGGATCACTTGTTGGTCGTGATCGTCAGCTTTTACCCTCCCGGAAGGGAGCTGAGAGCTCATATAGTTCGATCTAAGGGCAAGGCTGTGACCTTCACACACGCACACACCCGTCCCCTTGCTCAAGGGGGACAGTAACCACCCACTTCGTCAGTGAAACTTTTCGCAACCTGAGCGAGGCGCGAACTCCCGTCTACCAGATGGCAAGCGAGAACGTTACCACTGCACCAGCGAGCGGTGTGTGTGTGTGTGTGTGTGTGTGTGTGTGTGTGTGTGTTGTATTTGTCAATCTACTGGTGTGTGTTGTATTCACGGGGTAATGTTTTTTGGCTGCTTTCTCACAACACACCAGAAACACAGAACCATAAAAAACAGACAAGCAAAACACACACACACACACACACACACATACACACACACACACACACACACACACAAACAAATTACTACTACTACTGCTTTTACTACTACTACTGCTTTTACTACTACTACTACAACTATAACTACTAATAATAATCCTGTTATCAGCACAACCACCACCACCACTACCACTACTACCACACACACACACACACACACACACACACACACACACACACACACACACACACACACACACACACACACACACAGTCACACGTTTATAATGGAATATTAGAGCTTCATGTTAACTAAATACATAGCACACCTCTGCGGTAATACAGCAGTTGTTCTCTCTCTCTCTCTCTCTCTCTCTCTCTCTCTCTCTCTCTCTCTCTCTCTCTCTCTCTCACACACACACACACACACACACACACACACACACACACACAAACACACAGTTGGGCAGGAATGCCACCAATTACACACTGTGATAAAAAACAGCGGAAGTATGGCGGTTCAATCTGGTTCGTGAATCGCGAATCGTTGTTCGTGATTCATTGTTTATGATTCGTTGTTCGTGATTCGTAATTCCTTGTCCGATCCTCTTGATCCGTTCATAGTGCGTCGTTTCTTGATTTGTTCGTGATTCGTTTTTCGTTGTGATTCGTTATTCGTGGTTCGTGATTTGCTGTCCGTGATTCGCCGTTCGTGGTTCGTTATTCGCAGTTCGTTGTTCATGATTCGTTGTTCGCGATTCGTCGTTCTTGATTTGTCGTTCGTGATTTTTCTTTTGTGATTCGTTGTTCCTGATTCGTAGTTTGTGAATCGTTGTTCGTGGTCTGTAGTCCGTCTTTTTCGTTTCTTTATTTTATTAGGTCTATTACGGTACAGGCGTCATGATTCGTAATATATATGGCATTTAACACATGGTTCGTGTTTGATGCTGGACAGGGACGCCTTCACGTGATGGCACCGATTTTGCCTTGTGGTGGAGCTGCCCGGCCACATCAGCATCTCCTAAGTCCTTCTCTGTCCTTCGACAGTAAAAAGGAGTTTCAGCCTGCGGTCCACTGGCTTCATGTCCAGGAGAGCTTGGGATTGCAACTACTATTATAACTGCTGGTGCTGGTGCTAATATTACTACTGTTGCTGCAGCGGCTGCCACTACTACTACTATTAGTAGATATTACTACTACTGCTGCATCAGAATCGTAAACATTTCAACACTAGATTCTTCAGAATACATAACTGGGGACGCATGGAATTTTAAAGCATCCTGATAAATAATAGAGCAGTTTGGAATTGATCAGCGTGTTTAGAGTTCTGTTACAATCAACGCTGTAGAAAAAAAAATCTCACCTGTGATATTCAAGCGGGTAGGGAGGTGTTTTCTCCCTTCATTTTTCCGGAGTTTGAGACGTGTACAAAGAATATACTCGTATAATTTTACTACATATTTGAATTATAAATTTTACATAACTTGGCCCATGAAAAAGATTGAAAATTTGAGGACGCATAGACATTTAAAAAAAAAAAAAAAAAAAATAGAAAATGGTGATTAGTGAAGTTGCGCGGAATCTGGCTATATAAATACAATACAGAGTATTATTCATATCAGTTCCCAGTAATCCTAACAAAATAAGATTTATAAAAATAACGTGAAAAATTCGAATAGGTACAAATTTTGAAAGAGTTCTCGATAAATATGTTGCGGTTGAAGAATTTCCAAATCGCCAATCTTTAGTTTGAATATTTTGCCACAAATGCACAGGCAAAAGTAAAAGTTGGGCGAGCCATCTCTGCTGGGTGTAGGGATGGAAGGTTTGTCTGTCTGTTAATCTATATATAGCCAGACATCTTAATCCCATAAGAGGTGGCCACAAACAAATCGCCTCCATCTTGTCCTGCCCCCTTCCATTTCGCTACCCTACCCCCAGCTCACACACACCTCTCTCAGTCATATTCCTCTACTGCATCCCTCCATCTCATCTTCGGTCACCTCCTCCCTCCCTCTCCCCCCCTCCACCTCACTCACATGTACTCTCCTCGTTAGTCTCTCACTCTTCATCCTCTGGAAGGTGCTACATGGATTTTGTGTGTGTGTGTGTGTGTGTGTGTGTGTGTGTGTGTGTGTGTGTGTGTGTGTGTGTGTGATCACGATATGAGACGCACAGCAAACGAAAACGAGAAGGAAGGATACTCTGTCGCTGTGGGAGGAACGAGGGATATGGAAGGGAGGACACAGTACTGGCAATGTAGGCTAACTTTTGACCATGGCTGTGCATCAGAACAAAGGGGATGCATAAAAATTTGCGTGAATGAGAGACCCTCAGTTTTTGAACTATGGCTCCCACATCATTACGGGAAATCCATTGTGGTGTTAGTGGCGTATGTGTGAACTCGACTGGGAAAAAATGCATGGGGTTAGCTGGGAGAATATAGAGCTGTTATAGAGCTTAGAGCATGAAAATTAATCTAGGCAATATTAACACTTATAGGTCTTATGCTGACTGCTGACTATACTCGCCGTGAGTCAGCACCAATTCATTTTAAGAGTTGTCCTGATCATCAAAGGGTTAAGCTTGATATATCTGGATATGTAAAAATAGGGAAAAATTCTGAAAATGCATAAATTTTGAAAAACTTCTTGGTTAAAAATTCCATCATTAGAGCGAAATCCATTGTGATATACAGGGTGTCCCGGGAGTTAAGTCAAAAACTTTGGGAAATGATAGAGGAGGGAATTCTAAGGAAAAAATGTTATATGAACATGTGTCCAAATCTCAACCGTTACGGAGCTACAGTTACTGATGACCTTATGGGCGAATTATGAAGGAGATCATTTTCACCCATAAGGTCATCAGTAATTGTAGCTCCGTAACGGTTGAGATTTGGACACATGTTCATATAACATTTTTTGCTTAGAATTCCCTCCTCTATCATTTCCCAAAGTTTTTGACTTAACTCCCGGGACACCCTGTATATGTCACCTCAGCTGGCACACCACAACATTCTCTCTCTCTCTCTCTCTCTCTCTCTCTCTCTCTCTCTCTCTCTCTCTCTCTCTCTCTCTCTCTCTCTCTCTCATGAACCACCACAGTGCGTGTCAAACTGTTACGGCTCCGGGGCAGTAATGAATGTATCGCCCATTGTCCAGTTTGCTCTGTTGTGAGTTTTGAGTTCTGGCTTGCAATTACTCCCTTCAACACACAAGTATATATGTGTATTTTTATTATGGTCAACTTACACACACACACACACACACACACACACACACACACACACACACACACACACACACACTTATTTTACTTTAGCACACATGTATATTTCGTTTCATACACACACTGCACGTACTCGCTATACGCTGCTAATACTCGATATATGTTGAATGAAACGAAACGATGAAACGATGTGTGGTATACTGTACACACACACACACACACACACACACACACACATAGCTCTCTCTCTCTCTCTCTCTCTCTCTCTCTCTCTCTCTCTCTCTCTCTCTCTTTCTGTCTGTCTGTCTATCTGTCTGTCTGTCTGTCTGTCTGTCTGTCTCTCTCTCTCTCTCTCTCTCTCTCTCTCTCTCTCTCTCTCTCTCTCTCTCTCTCTCTCTCTCTCTCTCTCTCTCTCTCTCAAATGTGTGTCTTAGTTTCTTGTAATCCAGTCTTGTCTCTCTGTAATTCAGTAATTCAGTAACATCATAATATAGCTTACAGAGTATCGCATTATTCCCATACATGCAAGGAAAAGTGTAAGTTTAAAAAAATAGTTGAAAGATCAATAGGATGGAAGTAGTGGAAGCAATGAATAAAGTCAAAATGCGGAAAGCCCCAGGAATTGATGGAGTGTGTGGCGAAATGCTGAAACATGGGACAGTAGTAGAATGGATATCAAAGATGTGCAGATATACCTGGGAGGAAAGTAGAGTCACGGAGGATTCACTGTTCAGATGTAATTATTCCCCTGTACAAAGAAAAATGGGGAAAAAAGTATGTGGTAATCGCAGAAGTATTTGTCTTCTTAGTGTAACAGGCAAAGTATATGGTAGGATACTTACTGACAGAGTTAGGAAGATAATAGAATAATTATTTGGAGAAGAAGACGAAGGTTTTAGGAAGAGAAAAGTTTGTGTAGATCAGATATTCATCCTTAGGTCTTTAGTGGATAATTTTCTAGGGAAGGGAAAGAAGTTGTATGCGGCCATCATGGATTTGGAGAAAGCATATGACGGTGGAAAGACAAGGAATATGAAAATATTACGAATATAATTATGGAGTAAATTGAAAGTTTTTGAATGACGTGAAGAGTATGTACAAGAGTGCTAAGGCTGCAGTGCATATGGATATTGAACTCAGTGGATTTTTCTACCTGAATGTTGGATTGAAACAGGGAGTTGTCATGTCCCCGTGGTTGTTCAATCTGTATATGGGTGGGGGTTATAAAAGAGATACAAGGCAGAGCAGTGGAGCTTGGAGTGACCCTAATGAGAGAGGGCTGCGTTTGGAAACTTCATGTATTGTGTTTTGCAGATGATACTGCATTGTTAAGTGAAGATGAAGGGGAACTGCAAGCCTTGGTGAATAAGTTTGGAAGAGTGTAAAAAACGTAATCTCGTTTTTCGTTTTTAAAGGCTCCAACATGCTTGCATGCGTCGGCCTTGGTCACCTAATGGTGGCTCTCCACGCTGCACGATCCATTGCAGCCTCCCTGTTCAGTCCCTTAACCATGAGGTCACACTTAAGACCTCGTCCCATGTCTTTCTCGGTCTACCCCTCGTAACCCCACCCCCAATATTAACACTTACCTTCCTCACCCAATTATCATCCCCCATCCTCTCCACATGTCCAAACCATCTCAATCTACCTCTCCTCATCACAACACCAATACACTCCAGTCCCATCCTACCTCTCAGCTCTTTCATCGTGTACCCAGCCCTAAATCTAGAGGTATATATTTAGTAAATATTTAGTGTAAAGTTATGGTCTTTAGGAAAATGAGATCACTCAATGTACAGTGAGGTAGAAATGGAAAATGTGAGTGCATTTAAATGCTTGGGTTGTGCGATGATTAAGGATGGAAGTTTGGAGGATGAAGTCTTTGACAGAGTTCTGTACAACAATAAAGAAACGTTGCTAGTTCTTTGAAAGCAGTGATATGTAATAAGAAAGTGAGCTTGGAAGTATAAAAGTTGCTGCATGATTGTATTGTGATACTAACTCAAATGTATGGAAGTGAAGCTTTGACCTTGTTGGAAGGACACAAGTCAAGAGTGAGAGCAGTGGAAATGAGTTATTTGAGAGGAGCATGTGGAGTTACATGGAGAGACTGACAAACGAGGAAGTGCAGGAGCGTTGTGGCGTCGTTGTGGATGTAATAGAAGACATCAGGAGAAATACTGTACACTGAGGTGGTTTGGCCGTGTGGAGAGGATGGAGAGCGAGAGAGTAACGAGGAGAGTGTAAAGTGGAGGGGAGGAGAGGGAGGAGGAGGCCGAGAATGAGGTGCAGGGATGGAATGGAGAGGTATATGAGAGTGGGGGGTCTGAGCTGGGGGGAGGGCAGTGAAATGGTGGGGGATAGGGCGACATGGATGTCGATTTTTTTTTTGCCACCTCTTTCGGGATTAGGGCGTCTGAACATAGATAATATTAATAATAATAATAATAATAATAATAATAAAACTAATAATAATAATAATAATTATTATTATTATTATTATTATTATTATTATTATTATCGTTATCATCATCATCATCATCATTATTATTATTATTATTATTATTATTATTATTATTATTATTGTTATTATTATTATTATTATTATTATTATTATTATTATTATTATTATTATCATCATCATCATCATCATCATCATTATCCGGACCTCCTTCCCACCCAAGGGCAGGGTGAGGAGTAGCAATGTCCAGACAGCACAAAATTGCCCAATCCAATGGGCCATGCTTCCATTCACTCATCATTCAAGCCCCCGGAATCCTGGCTCTATCGGATACGCCAAAAACATTCACCACGTTCTGTAGCTTCACATATTGTATCCGACAGAGTCAATCCAGACGCTGCCACGTTAAGAAGGGGTGCCAAAAATCCCTGATCATGCACATCTCCTCACAAAATTCATCCAGGCAGCTCGATCTTCTGTCAGTTCCCTAGCCTCACCGACTTCCAAACCTCTCTTCCTCACACATTCATCCACCATATATCTCCACCTTCTCCTTGGCCAACCTCGCCTCCTCCCTCCTTCGAATTTGCTCAGATGTACCTTCTTCACCACTCTATTGTTATCCATTCTCTCCACATGACCATATCATCTCAGTACACTCTCTTCAAATCTGGTGTCCACCGACTTCCTCACTCCGCATCTTTCACGAATCACATTATTTCGTATCCTATCCACCCTCTGTACTCCACATACATTCCTCAGTAGTCCCATCTCCACTGCTATTACTCTTGACTTTTCATTTTCATGCCACACCATAGAGTGGGAAGAGAGAAGGGTTCCAGAGGACTGGAAATCAGGTATAATTGTTCCTTTATACAAAGGAAAAGGGGAGAGAGAAGTATGTGGTAACCATAGGGGCATTTGCCTTCTTAGTGTGACTGGTAAAATATATGGTAGAATACTCATTGATAGGGTTAGGCATATTACAGAGGAGCTAGTTGGAGAAGAACAAGGGGGATTTAGGAAGGGAAAAGGGTGTGTAGATCAGATATTTGTTCTAAGATGTTTAGTGGAGAAGTATCTAGAGAAGGGAAAGAAAGTGTATGCTGCATTCATGGACTTGGAGAAAGCTTATGACAGAATAGATAGGCAAGGTATGTGGAAGGTATTAAGAATATATGGGGTGGAGGGGAAATTGTTGAATGCTGTGAAGGGTATGTACGAAGGAGCTAGGGCTACGGTGCGAGTGGATGGTGAGCTGAGTGAGTTCTTTGATCCCAATGTGGGACTGAAACAGGGTTGTGTGATGTCTCCATGGCTGTTTAATATATACATGGATGGGGTTGTGAAGGAGGTGCAAGGTAGGGCAGTGGTTGTGGAGGTGGCTCTAATGAATGAGGGTGAGATTTGGAAGCTTCCGGTGTTGCTGTTTGCTGATGATACAGAACTGTTGAGTGAAGATGAATGGGAGTTGCAAGGTTTGGTGAATGAATTTGGGACAGCGTGTAGGAGGAGGGAGCTGAAAGTTAATGTAAACAAAAGAAAAGTTATGGTGTTTGAGGGGAATGAAGTCACAGAGTGTGCAGTGATGTTGGATGGTGAGGATATGGAGAATGTGAGTGCATTCAAGTACTTGGGTAGTGTGATGAGTAAGGATGGAACTTTGGGGGATGAAGTACGTGAAAGGGTACAGCAGGGAAGGAAGGTTGTTAGTTCACTGAAAGCAGTGATGAGAAATGGGGAGGTGAGTATGGAAGTTAAGAAGTCACTGCATGATAGTATTGTGATCCCTACTCTGACGTATGGAAGCGAGGCGTGGACCTTGCAAGAGGGGAACAAGTCAAGAGTGAGAGCAGTGGAAATGAGTTAGTTGAGAGGAGCATGTGGAGTGATGTGGAGGGACAGGTTGACGAATGAAGAAGTGAAGGAACGTTGTGGGGTGGATGTGGATGTGGTTGAAAAGATTAGGAGAAATACACTGAGGTGGTTTGGACATGTGAAGAGAATGGAGAATGAAAGACTGACTAAGAGGGTGTATGTACGTGAGGTGGAGGGGGGGAGAGGGAGGGGTAGACCGAGGATGAGGTGAAGGGATGGAGTTGAGAGGTATATGAGGAAGGGGTGTGTGTGTGTTGGGGGGAGGGTAGTCAAATGGTGGGTGACAGAGCGACTTGGAGGCGTTTTGTCTGCGGCCACCCTTTGCGGGATTAGGGAGTCGGGCTATAGATAGATAGATAGATAGACCATAGCCTCACATCCATATGTTAAAGTTGGTACTAACACTCCTTCATGTTAGCCTCGTGCAGCTGCAACACTCAAGCCTCTGTTTCTTATCAAGGCCTTCATTGCACCAGCTACTTTTCTTCCTTGTGTCACTCTACTTTCAACTTCTTTTGCACATTTTCCTTTCTTTTCTATCACTGTACCCAGGTATTTGAACTCTCTCACCAATTCCAGTCTCTCTCCATTCACTGTTACATTGCACTGGGAGTCACCTTCTCTCTCAATAACCATAATTTTACTCTTTTCTACATTTACTCTCAAGGCACGACGTTTACAGACATCAGCAAAACTCTGCACTAGCCTACCAAGTTCTTGTCCGGTACTTGCAAGCAGTACTGCATCATCAGCATACAACAAATTTGAGATATTCCATCCATCACCATTCATTACCAATGCCATCCCTCTCTCCATTACTCGTATTTTCACTTCACTCATCACCCCATCCATGTATACATTGAACAACCATGGGGACATCACACAACCTTGTCGCACGCCCACACTGATTGTGAGCCATTCACTTAGATGCCCATTAACCCTGACACATGCTTCACTACAATCATAAAAACTCTTGACGGCACCTAACAGCTTACCCTCTACACCGTACATGCGCAAAACTTTCCACAATCCTTCTCTGTCCACTTTGTCATGCTTTTCCAGATCCATGAATGTCATAAACACCTTATGGTTCTTCTCACAAGCCTTCTCTACTATCTGTCTCACTGCAAATATTTGGTCCACACATCCTCTGCCACTCCTAAAGCCACCCTGTTCATCACTCACTAGGACTTCTGATATCTCTTTTACTTTCTCTATAATAATTCTTCCATATACCTTCCCTACCACACTCAGTAAGCTTATGCCACGATAATTCTTGCACTCACTTCGTTCACCTTTATTTTTGTACAGGGGTACAATCACAGCCTTTTTCCACTCTGCAGGCACAGTTTCACTCATCCATGCCTTCTTACATATCTCCGATAAGCACTTCATTCCATTCTCTCCACTACATTTAAGCATCTCTGCATACACCTCATCAACCCCAGCTGCTTTGCCATTTTTCAGCCGCTTCACAGCACTCTTCACCTGTGCGAGTGTCACGTCTCCTGGCACTGCATTCCTTCTCTGCACACCCCCAAAATCTATCATATTTACAGCTGCTCTGCTCTCTCTATCCCCATTCATCAGGCTTTCAAAATAATCTTTCCATCTGGTCCTTACTTCATCTCCATGGGTTAATAATCTACCACCTGCATCCTTCACACGATCCCATTTCTTACCGCTTTCACTTCTACATTTCCGCACCTCATTCCAGAATAACTTCCTATTGTCAGAGTAGTTCGCATTCATTTTTTCTTCCTAGATCCTCATTTACCTCCTTCTTTTTCTTCTTCACTAGTCTCTTTACGTGCTTCTTGCTCTCAACATATTCAGTTCTTCTTCTACTTCTTCTTCTTATTATTATTATTATTATTATCATTATCGTTATCATTATTATTATTATTATTATTTTTTTATTATTATTATTATTACCTCCTCCAACTTCGTTGGAGGAGGTTATGTGTTCATCTATGTTTGTTTGTGTGTTTGTCCACACAATATCTCTGAAAATTTCTCAATGAATTTCAATGAAATTTTTATGATGGGTGGGCCATGGGCAAAAAATATATATATATATTAAATTTTGGGGCGGATCCAGATCCGGATCTGGATCCTGTGTATCCCGCACAATATCTCTAGGAGTTCTCAGTGAATTTCAAGAAAATTTTGTAGAAGAGTGGACCATGGATCAAGGAACAAGTGATTAATTTGGAAGGTGGCTCCGGATCCTATGTATTCCACACAATATCTCCACGGATCTGGATGCGGATCCTATTTAATGGCAATGGCGCTGGCAGAGGTATGAGCTCGCTGAGTGCTTTCTATATACATTATTATTGTATATGTTGAAGTTGTTGTTATTATTATTATTATTTTTATTATTATTATTATTATTATTATTATTATTATTATTATTATTGTTATCATTCTACTTTTCTGTCACCGTTAACATCTTTTCTTCTTCTTCATTTCCTCCTCCACCTCCTCCTCATAATTATTATTATCATTACTCGCTGAGAGATTCAGCGGCCTCCGCTTGATGTCGTCACTTCCTATTTTCAGAAATGAGTCACAACTCGGGAACCTGTGGCCCGATTGGAATGAAAATTGTTTTATTCTTCAAGTTAGAACTTTTTAACGGTACCCAGCTTTAACCAAAATTTTCGCTACAGGCGCCGTTCTTGCTGTGTTGCAGTGACAAACTAGGAAGCACACAAAAATCGGATCCTTATTATATATATATATATATATATATATATATATATATATATATATATATATATATATATATATATATATATATATATAAATATATATATATATATATATATATATATATATATAAAATTTTTTACCATCATTATCATTACTACTACTACTTCTATTACTACTGCCATTGCTATTATTATTATTGTTGCTATTATTATTATTATTATTATTATTATCATTATTATTATTATTATTATTATTATTATTATTTATTATTATTATTATTATTATTATTATTATTATTATTATTATTATTATTATTATCATCATTATAGGGCCTCAGAGCATTCATTCTCTGTTGTCTGTCCGTGAGAGATATGACCATGGAAGTGAAACTGGCCAAAAGCCCTTTAGCAAATGGCCTTGTGCATGACTCGCAGGCGGGGAACTCAGATTAGTTAACGCTGTGTCCTGAGTAACACTACTGCATATATGCCTGTCCCTCTATCAGTCTATCTGTTTATATCTATCTATACCTTTATCTGTCTATATCACTATCTTCGTCTTTCTAGTACTATCTGTCATTCTATCACCCATCTATCTGTCTATCATTCTATCACCCATCAATCTGTCTATCTATCTGCCCGTCTATCTATCTGTCTATTTATCTGTCTATCTATCAATATTCTACACATTAAATCTAGTTCCTTGGGGATATGGGAGATGAATATTGCTCACTTATAACCTGCGGACTAACACTTCTGAATCTGTCTATCTGTCCTTATCTGTCTATCACCTGTCACTTAACCATCTGTCTGTCTATTTTCCTACAGTACCTACCTACCTACCTACCTACTTACCTACCTTTCGAACTCCATCTCTTTGTCTGTCTCTTATATACCTGTCTATCTATCATCAGTCCATCCATCCATCCATCCATCCATCCATCCATCCATCCATCCCTCTATCTAATTTCACACATTTACAACCCGTTCCCTTGGGATATGGAACGTCAAAGTTGTTCGCGTGTTCTTTTGCCCACGAACACTACTGTATCGCTGTCTGTCTATCTGTCTGTCTTTCTATCAGTAAGTCAGTTAATTTGATAACCTGTCCATCTATCTATCTATGTACAGTCTCACTTGTAGTAGTTTTCTGACAATATATTAAACACCGTCTTGAATCAATATACAGCGATACCGGACAAACTCCGTGTCCATCCCCAGACCCGTACAGACAGCTACTGCTGGCCGGCTCTCTCAGGCTAGACTGGCGGTGCGACTACGGAAGCCTGAGGGAGCCGGCCAGCAGTAGCTGTCTGTACGGGTCTGGGGATGGACACGGAGTTGTCCAGCATCACTGTATATTGATTCAAGACTGTTTAATATATTGTCAGAAAACTACTACAAGACTTTGCCTTCACCTGCAAGTGACGTAAAGGGGGCCATCGACAGCATTAACACACTTCATCTACCTACCTACCAGCCTATCTATCTGTCTATGCATCATTATCTGTCTGTATATTTATCTGTCTATCTACTTATCAGTCAAACAATCAGTCTTTCTGTCTATTTATCTATCTACCGTTCCCAAAGGACAGGGAAGAAGAATATTGTCCGCATATGTTCTTCACACACACACACACATGTAAGCATATATCAGTAATTGTCCAAACTGCACTGGCTTCCTTCTTCATTGTCCACCTCTCTCACTCTCCCTCTCTCTTTGTCTCCTGTTCACCCTCTTCTATTTTTCTCCTCCCTTGCTTTTTCCTCCTCCTTTCTTCCCCATTCTTTTGTGTCTGTCTGTGTGTATATCTTGCCCTGTTATCCCTTATTGGTTTATGCTTGGCTTGCTTTCATTTTCTTCGATGATCTCTCCCTCTCCCTCTCTCTCTCTCTCTCTCTCTCTCTCTCTCTCTCTCTCTCTCTCAGTCGTGGTGTTCATTCCCAGTCTTTAATTTCTGTTAACTCACTTTGACAGAGAGTCGTGAAGTGCTAGAGAGAGAGAGAGAGAGAGTGGACATGGGAGTGTAGTGCTGGAAGTGAGTGAGTGTGAGTTAGTGTGTGTGACAAAGCGAATTATTTAATTAGGTGAGTTAGGGTTGCGAGCAAGTGAGAGAGATCATGTGTGTGTGTGTGTGTGTGTGTGTGTGTGTGCGCGTGTAGATGCCCAATTAAAACCACTAGCGTGTTGAAAGTACATAGAGAGTCACAAATGGTGTTGAGAATGGATCCGATCCTACTGTAAATGTAATCTTGCCAAGTTTTGCCGAATCCAAATGGTTTTATTTAATTTACGAGACTCCATAGGAAATATAGAATTAATTGAATCTGTAACTTCTACATTAGCCTGTTCAAAGAGCATATAGAGCCAAAAGTAGCGTTGATTTTTGAAGAAGAATTGAACTTTGGACGTGGATATTATTTTAGAGTTAAGAGCAATAAGTCGCCTGATATTTTACCTCTTCTACTTTTTCATTACCTTTCCAGTGTTGGATATTTCCAGTGTGTGTGTGTGTGTGTGTGTGTGCGTGTGTGTGTGTGTGTCAGGAAGCTCATTTTCTCTATCCATATGGCACCGAACAAAACCCTATTCATCCCTCTCTTAACATTCCTACCTTTACGTTCCAATAATTATGTTAAGATGCCAAAACTGTGATACGGACACATGCCTAAGATCAATTCCACGATATTTTTTCACAGGATGAACTAACCAAGGGAATATTTTACACTCCTTTCCCTGATCATCCTACAGAAAAAGAAAGTTATATCCTGCTGTAATTTTCATCTCTTATCTTAGATTTATTCATGAAGTTGAAGCAGGAGACAGAGATTCAACAGCCTCCTTATCCCTCCTGGTATTCAAAACTCAGAGTTACGATAGGGAACTGATCGTAAGTGTGTTTGTGTATCCCTAGTCGTAAGATAGAGTAAGGAAGAGTCACTGATCTTATTACCTTTTCTTTTAACATACAGGCAGTTTCTTAACTTTCATTATTTCTTTATTTATTCATTGTTTTATTGATTTAAGTTACCACGTGACATCCCAAGAATACTGAACATCTCAGTAGCTTTGAAGATTCCCTAACATCAAGTCCTTAGCGATTTAATTTGCTGATTACATCTCTGTATACTTTCGGCGTACTGTTACTGATGGAAACAGTGTCGATATTACAATCATGTACATAACATGAATGTAAAATAATATTAGGTGTAATTTGCAAAATAAATCGCTCAGGAAGACGTGCAACGAAACCACCTGTCACCTCAAAAATGGCAATAAAGTGTGTTCGTCCTGACAAAGATATCAAACCCCTTTCAGTTCAGTTGATGGCAGGGTGTTATCAGACTGGAAGGCTGATTTGACTAGTAACCAAGGTGATTCTAAATGAGAAATATTTCCACACCTCTTTCAGTTTAATTTATGGCCCAGGTGTGTTCAGACTGTAGGGTTAATTTGGCTAGTAACCAAGGAGACTGTGACCTGACAAAGGCCCATTTTCTCTTCAGTTAACTAAACTCCCTAACACCTCTTCTTCCGCGATTTCTTTTAGGATACATCTGGTTAATATAATTTTGTACATTATACAGTATATGCGGAGTATAGAGGTATTGGAAGGATTTACGTGTGTTCTATTGAAGTCGGCAGTAAGGTACAATAAGCAAAATAAATCGCTTAGGAAAAGGTTGTACGGAGCTTCCTTAACCGACGAGAATACCGGCCAAAGACCCCTGACCCATTCCAGATAAGTTGATGGCCAAGTGTGATAAGACTGGAGGGTTAATTTGACTTGTAACCAAGGAGACTCAAACCTGACAAAGATCCCTAATCCCTTTCAGATCATTTAATGGCCAGGTGTGATAAGACTGGAGGGTTGTTTTGACCAGTAACCAAGGAGACTCCCTGGCAAGATCCCGAAACCCTTTGAGCTCAGATGATGCCCAGGTTTGATCAGACTGGAGGGGATTTGACTAGTAACCAAGGAGACTCCTTCCTCTCTCATAAAATAGGCTGATCGAATTTTAGGGCAATGTTGAAATTATGGATATGACTCATTTCCATCATATATAAAAGAAGAAAAAAACAATAACAGTAGCCCACTTTTACAGAAGATAGGAGTCAATACTGCTTTTGCTGTGTATTGTTGGCGCATTTTACGTTTCCTGACCTCAACCGAAAAAAAAAAAAGTATTGTAGCCGCACTTTCGATTCTCAAAAGAAGCAATTTCAGTGCCGTTTTGGGGGTGAGCGATCTGCGTATTATATCATGCCAGATGTCGGACAAAAGGAAAAATATATACAGGAATGTCGATGGGGAATTCAATTTTATACTTCTGAAGGTATGGAGTGAGTGAGTGGGTGTGGAGGAGGACGAGAGGGATGAGGAGGAGTAGGAGGAGGAACAGGAGGAGGAGGAGGAGGAGGAGGAGGAGGAAGAAGAAGAAGAAGAAGAAGAAGAAGTAGAATTAGAAGAAGAAGAAGAAGGAAGAAGAGGAAGAGAAAGAAGGAGGAGGAGGAGGAGAAGGAGGATTACAAAGGAATAATACGGAATGCAAACAGCAACAGACATTATGGTCCTTCCGAGGCTGCTTGTTACAGAGTAGAGTATGACTACGAGATCTAATTCTGCATGCTGAAGGATAAGGATAGGACAGCAAGAAGGGTCCCTCCACCTCCAAACCCTCTAGTAAAATCTGGGAGGAAAAAGTGAGTAGGACCATCTAGCAGCATGGAAAATCTGACGGGGAAATTTCATAGGAAATACTGAAAAGGAAAAGTTACATTCTATAATACTTTATAAGCTACCAGTTTCAATATCCTGAAAGGGGATGTAATAGAGTGAAATGAATTTCAGACAGATAAATAACTAGCGCATGACATTATGTATGGGTACGCTGAGTTAACGGGGCGTGTAGACACAGTGTGGAAAATACACAGTGTGGATGTTCAGGGGTGGTGCGGCAGCCATGCCTGGCACTTTTAAGGTAGACAGCAGCCAATCAGGCCCCAGAGACAGAGAGACCCATGGGACCAATTGCCCGGTTAGCGATAGTATAAATCTTCAAACGCTGTGTGAAACCGCTTTGAAGCAGGATCGGAACACCTTTATGGGATTCAACCCTTTGTGACCGTGGTAGTGAAGGCTGATTGCTGTGTCGATGACCGTCGTGGGAGAGAGAGAGAGAGAGAGAGAGAGAGAGAGAGAGAGAGAGATGCAGACCACACGTCTAAAGGACTAAACGTCCTTTCTATAGCCTGTCTCTCTTCACCTGACAATTTCAGTTCATTTGGTGGCCATGTGTTGTCGCATTAGAGAGTGGCTTTGACTGTAGTTCTTTCACTCTGATTTGGCCAAAAATTGCAATATCTCCGTCTTGAATGCGACGTTGTAACACAGGTTTGCACTAGAATATGATCCTAGTCACTGAGAAGTGATATGGAAAGTATGTAGTGTCATAGCCCTTTTCATTCACTGATTTTTTTTCCTTAATGCAAGTAAGAAGGAACGAAAGGCCAGGAGCCCGCAAGATTATACTCTCTAAGAAGAAAAAAAATAACAGTGAGCCAAAGTCAAGATTTCTTCATTTCGAGATGCCTGGACACTGCGTTTGAAAGACAGATCATAGGCAGCAGGAAAGACAGAGAGAGGGAGACAGTTCCAGAGTTGACCTGTTGCATACATGAAGGACTGGGAGTAACGGTTAACTCTTGCATTAGAGAGTTGGAATGAAAAGGAATGAAAGTTTGTTGCTAGACGGGTGCTGCGCGCCCGCCATAGTGGTGAAGGGATGCAAACAGACAGTTCAGAGGAGCAGTGACCATTGAAGCAGCGATAGAAAAAAGACATAGATGCATCAGTGCGGCGAAGAGACAGAGGCTGAAGGGAGCCAGTAAGGGAGGGAGGGTTAATGAGACGAAGAGCCTTTGACTCTCTCTCTCTCTCTCTCTCTCTCTCTCTCTCTCTCTCTCTCTTTCTGACTTCACAACTAGAGTTCTGTCTTTAGTTCAATAAAATCGTCTGATGATAGGAGTAAGAGAATGTAAAATGTTATTGGAGTGAAGGAGGGAAGAGAAAAAAGAAGACCAAAAAATGTGGAAGGTATTTTGTGTGTGTGTGTGTGTAGGCAAGTATCGGAATGCACTAACAACAACATGATAAGTATTCCGTTGTACTGTGACTCTTCCAACTTCAGAAGACTCTGGCTAAAATTACACAGCCGTGAGCACTTAATCCAGCGTTCCCTGCTAAAGCTGAACACACCGCTGGCACACGCTGGCTGAGTGCTGACAAGAGAGAAAATGAGGGGGGGGGGGGAGGTACATAGAGGCAGACTGCTGACCTTAAGTTCCTTAATCCAAAAATGTTACCGCCTTGAGAGAGAGAGAGAGAGAGAGAGAGAGAGAGAGGCATGGTGGGGGCAGACCTGTTCCCGACCGAGATGTTATGAATCTCTGGGTATTACAGTATAAGAACATTTAATATCGTAAGAAACTCAATCTTGGGACATTGAGCATATTGAGTCTTGCTGGTGAAGTTAACGTGGGTCATCTAAAAAAATTGTTCTTCTCCTCTTCCGTCTTCGATTGTCTCTTCTGCTTGATCTTCCGCATCCATCTTCTTCATCCTCTTCATCCTAATTGCCCGTTTCCTTCTTCTTCTTTCTCCTCCTCTCTCTTCTTTTTATTCCATCTTGTTCCTCCTCTTCCTAATTCCTGAACTCTCTCTGCCACTTTCTCCCCCTCTGTGTTTTTCCTCTTCCTCTTATCTATGTTCCTCTCCTTTTTTCCTCTTCTCTGTCTTCTTCCTGTTCATCCGTTTTCCTCTTCCTTCTGATTCCTCAACTCTCTCTGCCTCTTTCTCTCCCTCTGTCTTCTTCCTCTTCCTCTAAACTACCTGCCTTTCCCTCCCTCTTTCTCCTCTTCTCTCTTCCTCTTCTTTTTAATTGTGTATCTCTCTCTCCCTCCTTCTCCTCCTCCTATTTTCCTTCTCCTCTTCCTCCTTCTTCTCTACCTCCTCCTCCTGTTCGTCTCTTGTGCCAGCATATTTTCCTCTTTCTTCCCATACTTTACTTTTTGTCTAATTTTCTAGTTCTGCATTTCTCTTCCTTCTTCTCCATCTCAGCATACCTCCTCTTTCCTCCCCCTAATTGACCATCTCTACATTCCTTCCTGCCCCTCCATCTTCCTTCTCCTTCACATCCATCTTCCTCTGTCTCTTCTCCATCAGTCTGCCTCAACATTTCTCCCTGAACCATTACACCAGCTCAGTTTTCCTCCACAAGTATCTTCCTCCCTCTGTTCCTCCTCCTCTTCCTCCTCCTCCTCCTTCTCCTCCTCCTCCTCCTTCTCGTCCTCCCACTTCTCCTCCTCCTCCTCCTCCGAATCTATTCTTATATCTTCTCCTTATTGCCCATCATCGCTTATCTTCCTCCTCCTCCTCCGCATCCATCTTCCCCTTCCTGCTCCTCCACATCCATCTTCCCCTTCCTGCTCCTCCACATCCATCTTCCCCTTCCTGCTCCTCCACATCCATCTTCCGCTTCCTGCTCCTCCACATCCATCTTCCCCTTCCTGCTCCTCCACATCTATCTTCCCCTTCCTGCTCCTCCACATCCATCTTCCCCTTCCTGCTCCTCCACATCCATCTTCCCCTTCCTGTTCCTCCACATCCATCTTCCTCTTTTCTCTTCTTCCTTCATCTGCCTCAGTATTTTTCCCTGAACCATTACACCAGCTCAGTTTTCCCTTTTGTCTGGAAATTGTCTCCGGCGACTCAGAAACGGAAGATAAAGTAACCCAGCTCGCTATCCACTTTCATGCTGAATCTTCCTATCTTTATTCGGTACTTTTCAAAACAGAGAGAGAGAGAGAGAGAGAGAGAGAGAGAGAGCTTGGTTGGTCTTATTGTATTTTTTCTTTTAAACCAGTTGCATTGCGTACCGTCTTGTGTGTGTGTGTGTGTGTGTGTGTGTGTGTGTGTGTGGCAATTGTTAGCATCAAAAATTAAATCAAACGTCCTTGGGCTGAAGCGGTTAGCGTGTCACAGGCAGAAATACAGGATGGGTCCGTAAATAGCACTATCCAACCTCGTGTGTTGGGGATACGGCTCAGTCTGCTGGTGTGGGGAGTGACGACATGTTAGCTTTAATAATAAACCTTAGAATCTATGAATGTAAAAAAGAGAAAACTGAACAAAAAGATATGGGAAGAAGAAAATGATATAGGGTAGCCACTGGTAAGGGTGGCTGGGCCGTGCCCTCAACACACAAGCCTTGGGTAGCGTATTACATGCACCAGCCTGTATACTAGTGAGAATTAGCTGTCACATGACGGTATTCTCGGCAGTTAAGGAACCTCCCTAACAACATTTCCTAAGCGATTTATTTTGCTTGTTGCACCTAATTGTCTACTACTACTACTACTACTACTACTACTACTACTACTACTACAGCTGCTGCCGCTACTATTACTACTACTACTACTACTACTACTACTACTACAGCTGCTGCTGCTGCTACTACTACTACTACTAATAATAATAATAATGATAATAATAATAATAATAATACTGCTACTACTACTACCACTACTACTATTACTACTCCATTTAAGGAAGCTCCCTAACACCTTTTCCTAAGCGATTTATTTTGCATATTACACCTTGCTGCCCTCTTGTATGTGACAAATTATTCCAATATCGCCATACTCTGCTTAAATAGCGTATAAAAGGATATTAACCAGCCATATCCAAAAATAAATTGTTAGGGAAGAGGCGTTAAGGTGCTTCTTAACCGACGAGAATACAATCCAGGCCTTAAAAAGCGCCATTTTTATCCTTAAGCCCGTGTAAAGGGATTTAACGGGGATGCCAGCAGACAGGCGGAGCAGCACGACACCAGGTTAACATATACAAGGCTGAGACTCCCTAGTGCAATGTAGGTGGATCTGTCTGTCTGTTTATCTATCTGTCTGTTTGTATGTCTATCTGCTTGTATGTCTGTCTGGCTCTCTGTTTATTTATGTCTGTCTGGCTTTGTATATGTATCTGTTTATCTGTCGCTATCTGCTTGTCTCTACTTAGTGTTGTCTGTTTGTCTGTCGCTATCCATCCACCAATCTCTCTCTCTCTCTCTGCTCCTGTATCTATCTATATCTGTCTACCTATCTTTCTGCCTGTCTGTCTGTCTGTCTGTCTGTCTGTTTCCTATCATCTGTCTATCTGTCTGTCTATAATAATTTATTTGTATGTCCCTCTCCAACAAGGAAAGCAAGTAAGAGATAGCAAGGCCCAAGTCACAAAACATACAGTACAAAATACATATACCTGAGGTGTCAAAACTTCCATGGTCAGTGGATTTTGAAACTGAGGTTGATGTGGAGTGTATCAGTAAATCATAAAAACCTGAATATAAGCTGAAAAATGACGAAAATCTCCGCTACGTTTGGGTGGGTGAACTAGACTGTGTTAGAGATATTAGGAGAGACCGTGACGTAACATAACATCAATCCATTCTGGCCTACTGACCGTCAGTCTGTCCCATCCAGTCCCAGCAAGTCCCAGCATTTCATATCATCATCTTGTTCTCTGCTTGCCTCTTCCTCGCACTCTATCTCTGGGCTGCCCTATCACCATCTTATTCTCTGCTTGCTTCTTCATCTTACTACATCTTTACATCTTGTTGTCTGTCGGCCTCTTGTCACTCCATCTTTCCATATTGTTCTCTGTCTGCCGCTTCCTCTCCTTCCATCTCTCCATCCTCTTTTCTGCCTGCCTCTTTTTCTCATTCCATCTCTCCATCCTCTTCTCTGTCGCCTTTTCCTCTCACTCCATCTCTTCTTCAACTTGCTGTCTGTTTGCCTCTTCCTCTCACCCCATCTCTCCACTTTGTTCTCTGTCTGCCTCTTCTTTTCTCTCCATCTCTGGGCTGCCACTCAGTTCCCCGGTTGTCCATCTGTTATCTGCTCTATGAAGGACGTGACCTACCCACATCTATATATGCTTTTGATTGTTCTGATTATCCTCTATTTCTTTTTCTTCCCTTATCCAAAAGCTCTTTTTTATCTTTACATGCGACACCCAACATAATCCCTTTCATTCCTCTCTGAACATGCCTGAGCCTTCGCTCCATGAACTTTGTTATACTAATAGTTTCCAGTCAATAAGGTAACCACGTAATATTTTTTTTTTCTGTGCATGCGTGTACTCTAATCTCGTCACCATCATCATCATCATCATCATCATCATCATCATCATCATCATATCATCATCATCATCATCATCATCATCATTATTAACTTCATCTTCATCACCACCATCATCATTATTATTAACTTCATCACCACCACCGCCACCACAGTCATCAGCATCACCATCATTATAATCAACATCATTATCATCACTTCTTCCAGTTTAATGACAAGGTTGTACATTCCCAATTCACTGTATCTTACTTTGCCTTACTTCATTCTCTCATCTGCCTCACCCTGTTCTCCCATACGCCAACCTGCCTCACCATACTCTTTTCCACCTCTTTCCGTCTCTCTCCCAGGTTCACTCTCTTTTGAGTACCTCTCCCTGCATTATTCTATCCTTCTCTACCTCTATCTGCCTCACCCTACTCTACCTACTCCTGCCTCATCCTACTTACCCTACCTCACCCTGCCTCCTCCTCCTCTCTTCCACTTCTCCCTGCCTCACCCTCCTCTCATCTACCTTTCTCTGCCTTATCACCTTTGTCTTTCTACTGGTCCTGCCTCACCCCTCTTCTCCCTCTGCCTCAGTTAACTCTTGTACCTTCCCTTTCACTCCTGCCTCACCCTACCTTACCCAACACTCCAACTTCACTCTGCCTCATTCTGCCTCTCCCTCCTCTGCCCAGCTTTCTCTTCTACCTTCCCTTACCTGGCCCAGTAGTTTTATCTATCCTTGTCTTTGTCCTCTCTATCCCTCTCTACCTCATTCAACTCTTCTACCTATCCCTAGTCGCCTCTACCTCTCTCTGTTTTACCCAGTTTTCTCGTCTACCTGTCTCTGCTCCCCGAACTCTTTCCTCTCTCTTCCTGCCTCTCTCGACTCTCTTCTGTTTTTCCCTGTTTCGCCTTTCTCCCTCGCTCCCTGCCTCCCCTTAACATTTCTACCCCTCCCTTCCTCTCGCTCTTCCCTTTTCTTTTATCTACCTCTCTCTCCCTCTTCATCGCTCACCCAGCTTTTTGCTTTGTTTTCCCTTCTCTTATTCCCATCTTATCATGTATTCTACTGGTCAACTCTGGAACTATTTTTCTCTGTCCATCTTTTGCGTATACTCATGACCTCTAATCTTTGAAATGCACTATATTCAGGCATCTCAAAATGAACAGATCTTGAGTCTCTATCTCTCTCCTGTTTTCAGTTTTCTCCAGAAAGGATAAATCGCTGCAGGTTTTCCACTGTTCAAACTTTCTTATGCAGAAAAAATAATTACTCCCTCCCACCTTCTACTTTAGCCCTCTGCCGCACCTGGTGTCTTACCTGTCTCAACCTCACCTGATTTTATACCTATCTCTGCCTCACCTGTTTTCTTACGGTACCCGTCTCTGCCTCACCTGATTTTATACATGTCTCTGCCTCACTTGTTTTATCTGCCTCTGCCTCAATTTTTTTTTACCTGTCTTTGCTTCGCCTGATTTCTAACCTGTTTCTGCTTCACCTGTTTTTTACCTGTCTCTTCATCACCTGTTTTTTACCTGTCTCTGCCTCGCCTGTTTTTATACTTGTCTCTGCCTCACCTGTTTTTATACTTGTGTCTGCCTCACCTGTTTTTATACTTGTGTCTGCCTCACCTGTTTTTATACTTGTCTCTGCCTCACCAGTTTTTATACTTGTCTCTGCCTCACCTGTTTTTATACTTGTCTCTGCCTCACCTGTTTTTATACTTGTCTCTGCCTCGCCTGTTTTTATACTTGTGTCTGCCTCACCTGTTTTTATACTTGTGTCTGCCTCACCTGTTTTTATACTTGTCTCTGCCTCACCAGTTTTTATACTTGTCTCTGCCTCACCTGTTTTTATACTTGTCTCTGCCTCACCAGTTTTTATACTTGTCTCTGCCTCACCAGTTTTTATACTTGTCTCCGCCTCACCTGTTTTTATACTTGTGTCTGCCTCGCCTGTTTTTATACTTGTGTCTGCCTCGCCTGTTTTTATACTTGTGTCTGCCTCACCTGTTTTTATACTTGTGTCTGCCTCGCCTTTTTTTATACTTGTCTCCGCCTCACCAGTTTTTATACTTGTGTCTGCCTCACCTGTTTTTATACTTGTGTCTGCCTCACCTGTTTTTATACTTGTGTCTGCCTCGCCTGTTTTTATACTTGTCTCCGCCTCACCAGTTTTTATACTTGTGTCTGCCTCACCTGTTTTTATACTTGTGTCTGCCTCGCCTGTTTTTATACTTGTGTCTGCCTCGCCTGTTTTTATACCTGTCTCTGCCTCGCCTGTTTTTATACTTGTGTCTACCTCGCCTGTTTTTATACTTGTCGCTGCCTCACCAGTTTTTTGCCTTGCTCTGCCTCACCTGTTATTGAACCTGACTGCCTCACCCGTTATTTTAATCTGCCTCTGCCTCACCTTTGTTTTTTACCTGTCTCTGCCTCACATGTTTTTTTTTTTTTTTTACCTGTCTGCCTCATCTGTTTCTTTACATGTCTCTGCCTCACATTATTTTACCTGACTGCCTCACATGATTTTTTTACTTGTCTCTGGCTCATCTGTTTTTTCCTGTCTCTGCATCACTGTTTTTACCTGTCTGTCTCACCTGTTTTTACCTGTCTCTGCCTTACCTGTTTTATTACCTGTCACTGTCTCGCCTGTTTATTTACCTGTTTCTGTCTCACTTTTTTTACCTGTCTCTGCCTCATCTGTTTTTACCTGTCTTTGCCTCACCTGTTTTTTACCTGCCTCATTTGTTTTTTAACCTGTATGTCTCACCTGTTTTTTTAACAGGCTATCTCTGCCTCACCTTTTTTTTTACCGTCTCTGCCTCACCTGTTTTTATACCTGTCTCTGCCTCACCTGTTTTTACCTGTTTCTGCCTTACCCACGCCTTGCACCACCTTTCCTTACCTCTCTGTGTCTGCCTCGCCTAACTCCTTTTCCTCTCTGTGCCTCATCTAAGCTCTTTTCCTTTTTTAATCCTCTCTTTTACTTGATTATTATTATATATATATTTTTTTTACTCTTTGTCTCATCCGGAACTACACTACTTTTTCATACTTAACTATCTCTCTCTGCCCCACCCAACTCCTCTTCCTTTCTCTGTCTCACCCAGTTCCTTTTCTTCTCTGTGCCCCACCCAACTCCTTTTCCTCTCACTGCTTCTCCCAACTCTTTCTCTTTGTGCCTTACTCAACCCCTCTTCCTTTCTGTGCCTCACCTACGCTCTTTTTCTCTTCTCTGTGCCTCGCCAAAGCTCTTTTCCTTTTCTCTCTGGTTCACCCAGCTTTCTCCTCTACCTTTCTCTGCTTCTTTTGCCTCAGTCAACTCTCTCTCTCTCTCTCTCTCTCTCTCTCTCTCTCTCTCTCTCCACCTCCACCCTAGAGATATCCCCTGTTGCTCCTTCCAATTCCTTGCCACGCCTACTGACCCTCCCATTTTTAAAGGAGGACCTTCTAGCATTCCCTCTTCCCCCAGCTCTCTCTTACTCCACACTACCTCTGTCTGCCTCTCCCTGCCTTTCCCTGCCTTTGTTTGCCTTTCCCTGCCTCTCCCAGCTGTCCTGCCTCACTCTTCCTCTTTCTAGTTGCCTTTCTCTGTATTCTCACCCTGCAACCCTAATCTTCTACATTCCTCTACCTCTCCGTACCTCTCCCTGCCTGCCTCTCTCTACCTTTCTCTACCTCTCCCTGTCTCTCTCTCTACCTTTCTCTACCTCTACTTGCTTCTCCCTACCTTTCTCTACCCCTCCCCGCCACTCTCTTGTTCTATCCCTACATTTCCTTGTCTCTCCTCACCTCTCTACCGTTCTACCACTCCCTAGCGCTTCACCTCTCCCTTTCTCCTCCCTTTTCCCCTCCCCTTTTCCCTAGTGTCCCTTTGCTCGGATAATAAGGCAAGATCCTTCCATTTTCTTTCATGTAGTCTCTTTACCCGTATTCTCGTGGGGTAAGGAGGCTCCCTAACACCTCTTCCTTAACGATTTATTTTCCAAACGATTCATTAATATCCCCTGGGTTGCTTCTCATGTCTTTTCAATATCGACATGGATTGCACGAATAACACACAATAATATAGTAACGGAGCAGAATCAGAAATAAATCGGTAAGGAAGAGGTGTTAGTAACCTTCCTAAGTGCATTCCAGTCCCGTAGCTTCCTTACTGATGATACTATTGAAGGTCTCAGGCTCCCGCGACCCCCTTCTTACCCAAATAAAGACGTCCGTTTAAGAACATGCCATTGTACCTCTTCTTTTGCGATTTATTTTTGGATATGGCTAGATAATATCCTTTTGTACAGTACATTATTTATGTAAATTATGGCGATATCTCTATGTCCAACTGGATGATAAGGAATATTTCTAGGGATCTGATTCATATTCACAGAGTTTTAGGTTCAGTATGTGAGAGGTGTAAGGCTGAGAGGGAGACCACGAATAGGATGGATGGACAGTGTGAAGAGAACATTGGATGTGAGAGGGATGTCTGTTGAACAAGGAAGAGTGGCTGTGCATGACAGAAATAAATGGAGAGAAATTGTGAATGAATAAATGATGACGCAGCCCTGAGGGGACCTCCTGCATTTGGTTTGATCAGCTGATCAGGTCAGGTGCGGGTATGGGGATGGGTCTATTATGATGTGATAGGGGTAAACCAGCTCTTCTGTCGGGCCCTGCTGCGGATGTCACTGATTGCACTGCGCAGTTGACCTTCGTGCTGTGTGGTGCGGTGAGGATCTGTCCCTTCTCCCCTT
>NC_137069.1:27122727-27132727 GCF_032717465.1 Coenobita brevimanus
TCACACCTGAAATACTGTTTTTCACTTCGGCCTTCCTTATCTCCCATTTTCGCTCTCATTTTTCATAGTTACCCCCCATACAAGAATATCCTAATTTAATTTTCATTTCACTGTTTCCCACCCTCATCCTTCACTTTCACTCCTGTTTGCCTGCTGTCCTCTCTCGCCTACCACTTTAATTCCTGTCTTTTTTTTACTTATTGGTAGGTGATGGCGGCTCTCATCCACTCATTTGATGTAGTGCTTCCTTCTTCTTCCTTCGTCATTAACATTCATTTTCTGTGCCTGCCCTCCTCTCTTCCCATTTCTCCCATCTTTCCTGTCACTTCTTATTACTCTTCCTTCCTTTTCATGTGGTTTTACAGTGACAAGCATAATGGTTTCCTGTGAGCCAGAGCCAGGAAACTATTTACAACGCTGGGTGGTAACCATATAACCAACCCATACGTGTTCCCTACGTGTCAAGAAATGGATTGGCGGAGGGTTAATGCCCCTCCCCTTAAAACAACTAACTCAAAGACAAATGGCCACCCTTTACGGGATGTTGGCGCCTGGCAATAGACAGACAGATAGACAGTTTTCTCCAGGCTTTTATTTTCAGCTTAAAAGATGGTTTATGAACAGGAGGGATTAGTCTTCGTTGGTCCCATCACTATAGTTCATTCCCCTAAATTTGGCTGAGACTCGTTCTTTTACAATGTACATTTTTTACCTGAGTGGTAAAATAAGACTATACTTTGACCTACTATGACCCTGCATTCTTTCCATAACACTTCTTCGTGACCAGCACCACGTCTTAGTCTTGACCTCTTGCTACATAAGTTTCAAGATGTAGAGATGGCACATTTATGCTTGCTTGAAGAACAGAGTATAGGTTTTTTCTAAGTTGGATTGAATCTGGCGGATGCCTGATTAAGAGAGAGAGAGAGAGAGAGAGAGAGGAGCAGAATATGTAATAAGAACAAACTTATTTTAAACAAAGACATCACTAAACCGAATGTGTTAATCTGAGAACATTAATGTCCATTAATTTGCATGATAATTGCCATATCGAAACAGATTACGATGGGATGCTACTGCAAGCTTGGGTACACCGGTTGATATATTCTTAATTACCTGCCTGGGATTAAGGAAGTTATTGCAGTAATTAAAACCAGGAGGACCCCCACCACCACCAAGCTGCTGACTAAGACTCTCCGTTAATAGGGTGTATAAGTTTGTTTATATATCCCCGTTATGCGATGTTTATCCCTGTTACGCAATGTTTATCCCAATCCAATGTGATGTTTATCCCCTTTATGCAATATTTATACCCCATTGTTTGATGTTGACCCCCCTTATGCGATGTTTATCCCGTTGCATGATATTTATACCCCGTAATTTGATGTTTATCTCCGTTATGCGATGTCTATACACCATTATGCTATGTTTATCCCCGTTATGTGACGTTTATACCCCGTTATGCGATATATTCAGTATTTGGATGTTTGGATTTGAGATGCATAGTATGATTTTTTGAGGTTCTGCTAATTGTAAAGGGTTTCTGGCAGTGTTATCGATTGTGTGTGTGTGTGTGTGTGTGTGTGTGTGTGTGTGTGTGTGTGTGTGTGTGTGTGTGTGTGTGTGTGTGTGTGTGTGTGTGTTTTGGTACTGTGGGATTTTGGTACTGGTCTGTTCTGGTATTTTGTTCCAGCATAGCGTTTGTTGGTATTACAGAGTCCTTTCCCTGAAGTGTTCTGGTGTTATGAAGGGGTGGTATTTTGATTTTCTGGTGTTATGAGATCATAGTGTTATTATTCTCGTACTATAAACCCTGGTATTGTAACTTGTCAGTATTACGAAGTCCCAGCATTAGACACCATTACACCAGAGTGCATCACGCTCATTACAACCTTCGAGGATATCAATGGCTTATCTTGATTAAGTGGAATGTTCTTTTTTTGCGGTATTTTTTGGTATTGGCGGAATTTTGGTATTTCAATATTCAGGTGTTGTGAGGTCCCTACATTCCGGTTTTTCGTATTATGAAGACATTTTTTTACGATTTCCTGGTATTATGAAGTCCATATTTTGCAATTTTCTGGTATTATTACATTCCCGAATTGTTAAATACTTCCTGGCATTATGAAGTCCATATACTGCGGCTTTTTGGTATCGAGAAATTCCGTAATAAAAGAGCTACTGGTGTGATTTTCTGGTATAACTAAGTCCTGCCAAAAAATGGTTTCTGATATCATAACTTCGATATACTGCGATTGTCGTGTATTACAACATATACTATCTATCTATCTATATACCTAGGCTGCTTCCCCCAAGGAAAGGGAGGTAGCCGAGACAGGACGACTCACTCTCCATTTACTCATCCATTCAAACACATTCATTTGCATCTTAGCCCCAAAGGGGAGAACGGACAGATCCTCACCGCACCACACCGCACAAGGGTCAACTGGGCAATGCAATCAGTGACATCCGCAGCAGGGCCCGACAGCAGAACTGGTTTACCCCTGCCACATCATAACAGACCCATCCCCTTACCCGCACCTGACCTGACTAGCTGATCAGACATATACAGTATTGTAATTTTCTGGTATTATGCCCTACACTGCAATCATCTGATAGTACTTCATATAGTGCAATTATCTGGTATTACTCCATATATTGCAATTATCTGGTATTGTTCCATATATTTCATTCTTCTGGTATTACTCCATATCTATCAGCAGACAGAGCTACTGGTCCAGACGAAATTCCTTCAATAGTACTTAAAAACTGCTCCTCAGTGTTGGCTCCTATATTAGCAAAAATTTTCCTCTTATGCATCCGTACCTAATTTTTCCAGCCCTTGGAAAGAAGCAAATATTCATCCTGTTCCTAAAAAGGGGGCAACTTCTGATCCGTCAAACTATAGACCAATTGCAATAACTTCCGTTCTCGGTAAAGTTTTTGAGACACTAATTAACAAACACATAGTCAAGCACCTAAAAATCAATAAATTGATCAATGATCGGCAGTATGGATTTAGACAGGAACGTTCAACTGTAGATATTCTTTGCCTTCTTACCCATCAGATTAACAGAACAATAGACCAACATGGTGAAACACATACAGTAGCACTTGATATTTCAAAAGCATTTGACAGAGTATGGCACCAGGCTTTATTGTCTAAGATGTCACACTATGGCCTTGCATCACTGTTTCTTCTAATTTCTTCTTACCTTCATAGTAGAAAAATATGGGTCATGGTAGATGGAATTTATTCTCAGTTTCATTCCATAAATGCTGGCATACCTCAGGGATCAGTTTTGCCGCCAACCCTCTTTCTCATTCATATAAATGACCTCCTATCTGTCAGTCACAACCCAATACACTCTGATGGTGATGACAACCCTTCATAGTTCTTTCACATTTAGCTCCTCCTTTGCACAATATGATATTATAAATTCCCAAATAAACACAGCAATTTCTCTGAACCAGGACCTTTCTAAAATTAATCAATAGGAACAAAAAAATATAGTCTCATTTAATGCTCAGAAAACTAAATACATTAATTTCTCCAATAGGAAGAATCCCTCAGGCTCTCACATAATTTTAAATGATGTCAGTATTCCCATATCCACTACAATTGATATCCTAGGTGTTACTCTAAACCCCAGCCTAAGCTGGACAGCTTATGTTAAATCCTTTGCTAAAACTGCTTCTAAAAAACTGGGACTTATGTACGGAGTTCGTGAGTTCTTCACTGACGAGCAGATGGCCACAATAAACAGTACAAAAGTCATGTGCGTTCTCAGATCGAATACTGTCCACCACTGTGGAGTGGATGTGGAGCGGTTGCATTGAGGCAGTTGCACAAAATTCAAAAGAAAGCCATTACATTAATCACTAATCCTGCCATAACGCAGGACCTTCCTCCGTTATCAGTACGTAAAGATGTTGCTTCTTTAGCACTATTTTATCGATATTTTTACCGTAAGTGCTCTAACGAACTGGTTTCAATTGTGCCTCCCCTTCACATTTTCTCCCGAAATACTCGGGCAGCTGGGAGCACCCATGAATTCACACTCTCTCCCCCGCAATGCAGAACCTCTGCTTATCAAAATTCATTTATCCCCAGAACTACTACTCTCTGGCATTCACTTCCTGGGAGTTGCTTCCCACATAACAACCTAACAGTGACTTTAATTGCTTAATATAACTTATCAGAGAATTTAACTGATACAACACTACTGTGTACTACCGTATATATTTTGCTCACTGACATGATTTGTATTTGGGGGCACTTATTCAGGAATTAGGCAGGTTCACTTGCATTTCGTAAGGCAACTTTCCAATTACAATGGCACTTTTTTTCCATTAAAATATGATCCTTCCTTGAATGGCACAATGACAACTCTAGACATCTCGCCAACTCGCAGGACATCTTGCCATCTGCTGACATGCCTAAGGTGCTTTTTTCCAATCGTGATAAAGATTTAATAAAAGTGCTGAGGAATAAGTTGGTCAGTGTGTGATCATTAACAAATAGGCCTACTGGTAAACTACTAACAAGTGCACTTGCTGTCTGTTCGATGTAGCTTTAAGTGAACATCCACTGGGTGAGCCACCGTGGCATCACTTATAATACAATATGTATCATATATATTACTGAACTCAAAGCTATAGTATAACGTAATATAATTATCGAAGGAAATTCGATAAGCTAAGCTTAAAAAACGTTGCACCTGCAACGATATTTGTTAAATGGATGTTATAATACGGTAATATTTCTTCCTGAAATATTGTTATTCATGTATTTTGCCACTCAAAATGCAATTTTCTAATATTTCTTTGTATGTCTTTATACGATGTTTCAGGTTCCACCTCGAAAACATAATCATATATAATATAATCATGTAATAGGCTACAAACTTATCAATAGAACCTAATAACTACTGAGGTGTGTGTCATCAAGTGTGAAAAGCACAGATAAGTCTGTTCTTCGCCCTGCTAAAAACAATTTCATCCGTACTAAATGCTCTCAACTCTCCAACTCGAATTCTTCCCGCTCCTTCTGGCACCTTGCCAAAAACCTTTCTAACAACTTTACCTCATCATCCTTCCCTCCTCATTTCTACTCTGATGGTTCTGTAGCTATTTCTTCTACTGATAAAGCAGATCTCTTCGCACAGACTTTCTCCTCCAATTCCACCTTAGACGATTCCGGTGCTGTTCATCCATCACTTCCCCCCTCTAACTTCCTCATGGCTGACATTAAAATTTCTTCAGCTGATGTATTTTCTGCCATCACTGGCCTCATTACTAACAAGACATATGGGCCTGATGGAGTCCCTCCTGTTGTTCTCAAGAACTGTGCTTCTGTGCTTACACCCTGCCTAGGCAAACTCTTTCGCCTTTGTCTGTCAACTTGTACCTTTCCTTCTTGCTGGAAGTTTGCTCTCATTCAGCCAGTCCCAAAGAAGGGTGACCACTCCCAACCCTCCAACTATCGTCCAATTGCTTTAACATCCTGTATTTCAAAAGTTTTTGAGTCAATATCAATAGAAAAATTTTAAGGCATCTTTCCTATCACAACCTTCTTTCTGATCGTCAGTACGGGTTCCGTCAGGGACGCTCCACTGGCGATCTTCTCACCTACCTTTCAGACTCCTGGTCATCCTCCTTTCGGGACTTTGGCGAAAGCTTTACCATTGCACTTGACATCTCAAAGGCTTTCGATCGAATCTGGCATAAATCTTTAATTTCCAAACTGCCCTCTTACGGTTTCTATCCTTCTATCTGTGCCTTCATCGCTAGCTTCCTTTCTGGTGGTTCTATAGCCACTGTTGTAGACGGCCACCGTTCTTCTCCTAGATCTATCAACAGTGGTGTTCCTCAGGGCTCTGTCCTATCACCATCTCTCTTCCTTTTATTCATCAATGACCTTCTAAGCTGTACATCTAACCCTATCCACTCATACGCTGATGACTCCACCCTTCACCTTTCCATTAGGTTCCCGCAACGCCCATCTCAGCAGTTACTTCAACAGACAAGGGATGAGGCTATGGCACACCTAATGTCTGACTTGGCTCGTATCTCTGACTGGGGTAAAAACGTTCTTGTTCTTTTTAATGCATCTAAGACTCAGTTCTTACACCTATCAACCCGTCAAAATCTTCCACAGGTATACCCACTAATGTTTAATAATATTCAGCTTAATCCTGCATCATCCTTGAACATGCTTGGGGTTTCATTTACTCGGGACTTATCTTGGAAAGATCATTTTACATCTCTTGTAAAATCTGCTTCCAAGAGATTGGGTGTGCTAAGCCAACTCCGTTCTTTCTTTACCCCTGCACAATTGTTGACTCTATACAGGGGTTTTATCCGCCCCTGTGTGGAGTACAGCTCTCATGTGTGGGGATGCTCTCCACATACAGCTCTTCTCAATAGGGTGGAGTCAAAGGCTTTTCGTCTCATTAACTCTCCTCCTCTTGCTGACTCCCTTCAACCTCTGTCTCTTCGCCGCACTGTTGCATCTTTATCTCTTTTCTATTGCTACTTCAATGGTCACTGCTTCTCTGAACTGTCTGCATGCATTCCTTCACCTCTACGACGGGTGCGTAACACCAGTCTGGCAGCAAACTCTCATCCCTTTTCTGTCCAACTTTCTAATGCAAGAGTTAACCGTTACTTCCAGTCCTTCATTTATGCAACAGGTCAACTCTGGAACTGTCTCCCTCTGTCTGTATTTCCTGCTGCCTATGATCTCCAGTCTTTCAAACGCAGTGTGTCCAGGCATCTCGAAATGAACAGATCTTGAATTTGGCTCTGTCTTGTATTTTATTTTTCTCTTGGAGGGAACTGTTATTGCGGGCTCATGGCCTTTGGTTCCTTCTTCCTCGCATAAAAAAAAAAAATGATAACGTATATTAGTCGTGGACGTCCTTAGCCACGTAAGCACACAGCCACATTACCGTTATGACACACCCACATCACATACTTACTACACTTCCCCCACCCCCACCACACGTATTGTCCCTCCCCCCCCACCCACACACTGCATTTGGCATCCTATGTTCTGAATGAAAACCTTTTATGAATTCTGTTGTTCTTTGTTGTGCCAAATGAAAATAATCGTAAAGAGTCGTAATATTACTATCATGTTCATTAACACCTCACTGTCAGGCTGGCAATACTGAAACAAACGGACCAGGACTATGACTGGTGCGTGAGAGCTGCAATGCTCCTATAATAAGCTCCATAATATATTTTTAGAATTCATAATAGGCTGTTTGTATTTTTCATAAGAAATGGCTGTCCATCAGTATGTTAGCTTTAATAATTGACATAACTGGAGGAAAAGGAACCTCTACAGTACAGTGACACTATAACTCACCAGAGTAGCTATCGGGATTGGGGGTTTCAGCGGCCACCTCCCCTCTAACTGGCATCCGCCACTGAACACACGATTACCTAAAACATTTACGAAAACATCACTGTGAGTATGGCTTCCCCACGACTATTACTGAAACCTAGGCATTGCACATAAGAACTATTTATTGGTTAACGTAATCTGTAAGGTGAGCTGGTAATGTATTGCACATGTATTTTGACATTATTAAATTGTAGGTGAACATGGTATATGCAACTTCATTGCTCATTAGCACAAATTGATAATGTGGGTGTGTCTACAGATAGGCAGCTGACGAGCTGAGAGAGAGAGACTCGAGGTGATGGAGCAGGCTGCGTGTTGTCCATTAACGAGAGACGAGGTATATGTTTGGTGTAATTTAAATTGTGTAATCAGTTGTCTATAATAATTCTATCTATATACCTAGGCTGCTTCCCTCAAGGAAAGGGAGGTAGCTGAGACAGGACGACGCACTCCTACTTTACTCATCCATTCAAACACATTCATTCGCATCTTAGCCCCAAAGGGGAGAAGGGAAGGAACAGATTCTCTCCGCACCACGCCGCACGAGGGTCAACTGCGCAACGAAATCAGTGATATCCGCAGCAGGACCAGACAGCAGAGCTGGTTTACCCCTTCCACATCATAATAGACCCATCCCCTTACCCGCACCTGACCTGATCAGCTGAATAATAAAAAAACAAATAGATTTACAAGAATTTAGGATACAGGATATAATTGACACCTTAATAAATATATTGTAATGGCAAAGAATGTATAACTGTTGGAGTACACGATGTGACCTTACTTCATCCCCCTTCCCTTCACATGCCAAGCTCCCGTTTACTGCCATACTTTCCCCTTCCCCCTACATCGCGCCATTTGTGGGTGAACCTGCTCACTGTTTCTGAACCACAACTCAACCTGTATCGTGGTTCACTCCACAAGATAAGAGAAGTATTAGTATTTTATATAACTCAGACTTTATAAATAGCATAGTGCACAGCTCATTATCCCAATCATACAATATATATTAGCCAATATCACAGCATAATACAGTGACCACATAATAATATAATATGGCACAGAGGACAAAGCTTGGCGATTAGAAAATTCTCGGGCATGTACACACGAACACACACACACGCGCTGTTGCCATGTTAGCCATATCCCGCTACTATGAGTGGTACCAATCTTAAGTGGCGGTTTGGGTGGGGCACGAACCACTGTACAGTGTTGCCACGTGTTCCATACCCGCTAAGTGAACGGCTCAGATATATGTCATAGGCATCACAATAAGATAAACACATAAGAATATAATGGTAAGGTGTGTATTATAATGTATGAAAGAACAGTAAACCGATTATGCGTAAAATATTTATACGGCAATACAGAAACGTGGCATAATTATTTTACAGTGTTGCTTCAAAAAAAGTAGTCACTTTTATTGGCTGTTACCGTATTTCTGGGGTTGGTAATAATGTCACAATTATGATTATAAGATAATGTGCAGGAATATAAGCAAAAATATGCCAGTTTCTTAGTAAAAAAAATATATATACATTAAACCCTCGTGAGCGGCAACACACACACACCCAGTCCGACCTGGTCATCTGTGAGGGATAGAGGAATAGGCCTGTTTAGGGACACCTCTTAAAAAAAACGCGCCAAGACATTAACCTCCTGGGTGGTGTGGAAATAAAGTCAAATTTACAATATGTACATTATAACGTAAAAGAAAATAACCAAAATGTATCCTAAAATACCACAGACGAGAGAGAGAGAGAGAGAGAGAGAGAGAGAGAGAGGGGGGAGGGGAAGGCAGACCAGGGTCAGTGTTGAGTGCAGCTTAGTGAGAGATGAAGGAAAGGAGGGAAGGAAGGAGGGAGAGGGTGATTGAATGAAAACAAATCATGTCGCCACAATAGTGAGGTCATCTGGCGCCATATGTAAAACAATAATATTTTTAAACATAATTAGATATGATAAAAACAAAATAAAGAAATGAAAGCACAAGTTTATAAGTCACTCATAAAAGAAACAAAATTCGCAAGGGTGAAGCACATCTCCCCAAGGAGAGAGAGAGAGAGAGAGAGAGAGAGAGAGAGAGAGAAGGCAGGCAAGGGGCAGTGTTGAGTGCATTGTCAAGCTGAGGGAAAGATGAAGGGAGGGGAGGAAGGAGGGCGAGAATGACTGAATGAAAAGGCGCCGTAACACCGAGGTCATCTGGCGTCATATGTAAAACAATAATATAATAAAAAACAAAATAAAGAAATGAAAGCGCAAGTTTATAAGACATAAAAGAAACAAAATTCCCTAGGGTAATGCATATCCCCCCAGGAGAGAGAGAGAGAGAGAGAGAGAGAGAGAGAGAGAGAGAGAGAGTATGGAAAACGTGGCAACACTGTACAGAGGTTTGTGCCCCACCCAAACCGCCACTTTAGAATGGTACGACCATAGCTTCTCTGTTATATGCCTAACCCTATCAATGAGTATTGTACCATATATTTTTTCAGTCACACTAAGAAGGCAAATGCCCCTATGGTTACCACATACTTCTCTCTCCCCTTTTCCTTTGTATAAAGGAACAATTATATCTGATTTCCAATC
>NC_137069.1:27137727-27142727 GCF_032717465.1 Coenobita brevimanus
AATAGATTTGTGTATATAAACGAATGTTTGTCTGTCTGTTCTCTCTGGAAATCGTGCGGGGTGCATATAGAACTCTCTAAACAGCTCTGACAGGTGCAACTTTTTATGGCGAATTTAAATGTGTACGTTGCAGTTGCTAAAGTGGGCAAGATTTGAACGAACTAGAAATAATCGTCAGCGTTGTGGAAACATGGTAGCAAATTACCGTAGAGTTTTTTAAATAACTTTTACAACCATATTACAGTATCAGCTACAATGGGTGGGATGGGTGGACGGACTGGTGTGGTTGTCAGGGTGGATAGGGATGGGTGGGTATGGTTAGTGGGTGGGTGAGTAGTGGAAAAATCCATGGTAGGAATAGGTCCATTGGGAGTCATATGCACGATCATAGAGTTTTACCAGGGCAATGCGTGACATGTGCGGGTGTGTGGTATGTAGGAGGACTACTGGGCCTTGGGAGCAGGCTGCCAAGCCTATGTCCAGAGTCTGACACATTAAAAAAAAAAAAAATCTTGCTAGTAATAGACAAATACGTAATGGGGAAATAGATAATGGATAAACAGGTAAATAGTAGGTAATAGGAAATAGATAGTAGATAAACTGGTAAAGAAAATAGACAAAGCAAAAGGAAGTTTCAAGCCTAACTGATATAGGTAAGCAGATAATAGGTAGGTAGGTAACAGGAAGTAGGTAATAAATAAATATGTCAATAGACACTTGGAAGTAGGTAATAAGTAGGTAAATAGAAAGGCAAATAGGTAATAGGCAGTAGGTAATACAGATAAATTAAAAAATAAACGGGGCCCTCCCCGTCTGTCTCTTAATTTTTTAAGAGGATAGAAAAAATATATATATAGGCTTCTAACAGCTTACCTGGAGAGAGAGAGAGAGAGAGAGAGAATCATTTTCGGTGGGGAAATTTACAGTAACTAGTCATTTATAAGGCGATATAGCAGTGAATACCCGACCATGAAGGAGGGGGGAGGGGGAAGAGAAGGAGGAGGAGGAGGGGGAGGGGGAAGAGAAAGAGAAGGAGGAGGAGGAGGGGGAGGGGGAAGAGAAAGAGAAGGAGGAGGAGGAGGGGGAGGGGGAAGAGAAAGAGAAGGAGGAGGAGGAGGGGGAGGGGGAGGAGATGAGGCAGATGGAGGAAGGTAAATTCAGAGATCTAGTACGGGGGGTGTGGGTAGGGGGTTGAGGGAGTTAGGGATGGAGGGATGGGGGAAGGTAGGGATCCTAGCTAACACTGACTGTTTAAAGGTGGCTGAAAGTGATAGTTTATATCATAGAGGTAGGAATAGGGTAAAGTCGGCGTGAGAAGGCTCCGGTGAAGCCAGAGAACTGTCAAACGGCCATATTGGTCAAGTCAAGAGGTCACGGCAACACCTACCTGACTTGAAGAAGATTGCTGTGCACTCCTACCTCTATGGCTGTGCCCATAGACGTAAGAGTCCTAATCCTACCTCCGTGGGTGTGGCCATGAGATTATTAAGCCTTTACTACCTCCAGCTGTGTGTCCACCTGGTATTCCTCAGGGAGAATGCCAGAAACAAAGTAGACTTCATTCTACCTCTGGTTTTAGTTGTAGTTCAGCTGTGGGTGTGAGACGTTCTGTCCTAAGTTGTAACTCACCATCAAATAACCTAAGTCTCCAAAAATGCCCACCACCTGTGCCGCATTTGGGTGTAATGAGAGAGGAGATAAGAAATCTGACCCATCCATTACATTTCACTGGTGAGTATCTTTAGAGTGAATTATGGTTTGTAGGTTAGTATGCAAAAATAGATAAATAAATAAAGATAAAACATTTTTTTCTGTTTGCAACTAATAAAACACTCCCGCCTGGTCAGCGGAACCAAGTCAGACAGCTGTCAAAGGGGTCGCCGCCATGTTGGTCTAGACTCTAGTCAGATCTGTCGGCCTCACTCTGACCTACCCTTGATTAATCCCATATGCCGCCTCTACCTACTCCTACCTCTATGGTAGGGATAGAGGGAGGGGAGAGGAAGGAATACACGCAGTGGAGATGTGAGAGGAGGGAGAGTTAAAGGGAAGGAGGAGAGGGGATAACCTGGAGCGTACGAGACCGGGGCTAGGCTACAGAGCCCCTATATTGAACCCAAGTGACCAGTCTCACTTCCCTGAATCCCATTGTAATTAACAAACACCAACCCCCATCTCAGGCACCTTGGCCCACTAGCCCACCAGGCGTAAAAAAGAAATATTATTGAAGAGGGTAGTGGAGATGGAGTGTAGCCCCTTTAGGACGAGAAGCTTTTTTACTAAGATGAAAATTGTTTCGTGGCAGCAGGATTAGTTAAGCAATGGTGATGGAGGGTTTAGAGATAGATAGATAGATAGATAGAAATGGCGTAGACAGGCAGACAGACAGACTGAAAAAGACGTAGACAGGCAGACAGACAGACAGAAAATGACATCAACAGGCAAACTGCAGAGACAGAGAGATAGACAGACAGAAAAAGACATAAACAGGCAAACTGCAGAGATAGATAGACAGCTAGATAGATAGAGATAGACAGACAGATAGACAGAAAAAGACGTAGACAGGCAGACAGACAGACAAAAAGTGAGAGGCAGGCTGTCTGGATAGATAGACAGATAGATAGATAGACAGAGACAGATAAGCTGACAGAAAAAGTAGTAGAAAGGCAGGCAGGCAGACAGAAAAAGACAAACACGCAGACTGGATAGATAGATAGATAGATAGACAGAGAAAAAGACGCAGACAGACAGAGATACAAAAAAATGACAGAGGCAAACTGAAGAGATGGATAGATAGATAGACAGACAGACAGACAGAAAAAGACGTAGACAGGCATCCTGGTGAGATAGATAGATAGATAGATAGATAGATAGATAGACAGACAGACAGATAGACAGAAAAACGTAGACAGGCAGATAATAGACACGTAGAGAGACAGACAGATAGAAAGATAGACAGATAGAAAAACAGATAGACGGCAGAACCAGTGAATGACAGACAGAAAAATACGCAGACACATATAACCAGGTGACAGGTAGATAGACAGACAGATAAAAAGACAGGAGAAAGACAGAGAGAAAACGTGGAAAAACAGACAGGCAGACTGACTGAAAAGCTGGAGAGAGAGAGAGAGAGAGAGAGAGAGAGAGATTGTAGAGATATAGGAGGAAAGAATTCTGGAGAGGAAATTGCGGCTGGAGGGAAAAAGCAGAGAGAGAGAGAAAAAAAAAATTAAAAGAAGAGAAAATAGAAAAAAAAATAAACGAAACAGGCAAAGAATGATAGATAACACACACAGAAATTGTTTTTGTTGTTCTTGCGCCACCCCAACTTGCCTGATGGAGCAGACCCATCAACCGCTGGCAAGCAACCATGCAGTGCTATTGCCTTCAGTTAACCAATGCTTCAATGTGATCAAGCGCCTCACCACAGCGAAGCGCGGGGATTAGTGTGGAGGATTGATTCCTGGGCGAACCCCGCATTTGCATCTTCATCCAATTAACAGGGGCGCCATAACAGGCTCCACGTCACCCCGTTACTTGGTTATATGGTTACCACCCAGCGTTGTCAGTGGTTTCCTGAGTTACAAGAAACCATTCGGCTTGTCACTCAGTGTAGACTCGCCTTAAGAAAGAAAATGAGTAAATATTGACAGGAAGCTTGGGAGAAATAAGGAGAGAGGAGGACAGACATAGAAAAAAATAACAACGTGAAGGAAGAAGTAGGCAGCACTACACCAAGTGAATGGATGATATCACCGAATAGAGAAGTAAGGAGAGGCAATGACGTTAATAGGAGAGAAGAGTGAGGACTGAGAGAAATAAAAAAAAGAGGAGATGGAGAATGAAAAAGAGAGAAGACAGGAAATGGTGTGAAGTAAGAAGAAAAAAACAGCGATGGGAAAAATTAAAGAAAGCAAATAAGAAAATGAGAGAGAGAGAGAGAGAGAGAGAGAGAGAGAGAGAGAGAGAGAGAGAGAGAGAGAACAGACAGACAGAAAGACAGAGAGAGAATCAAGAGAAAAAAAAAATGGAGAAAATGAAGAAAAAACAGATAAAACAAGAGACATAGAACTCCAAAAAGAGTTGCAAGTCAGTAAGAAGTTGTTGAAAATTTGCTGTTTGAGGAAGAGAGGAGAGAGAGAGAGAGAGAGAGAGAGAGAGAGAGAGAGAGAGAGAGAGAGAACTATTCTTGATTTGAGCTGAATTGGGCAGGAAGGTAGGTAGGTACGAAGATAGATTTAGATCAATTGAAGATGGCCAGAGAGACAGGCATGTGTAGATAAATAGGTAGATAGAAAGATAGATAGTTGATAGATAGATAGATAGATACAGCCAGATAGATAAAGTAAACAGAGAGAGAGAGGAAAGGAACTTGGACTATATGGAAGAAATAAGATGTCTCAACTTTTTACAGAATCACAGTGAAAGTAAATAAGGAGAGAGAGAGAGAGAGAGAGAGAGAGAGAGAGAGAGAGAGAGAGAGAGAGAGAGAGAGAGAGAGAGTTTGAAGCGAATTGGTGAATAAAGAAAAAAAAGTAAATAAATAAAGCCCGGAAGAAAGACGAAAGATACTGAGAAATTACATTGGCTCTTCACATTTCAAGCAAAAGCGGAGTAACTTCCATATTACACTAAAGCAACTACTACTACCACTACTACTGCTACTACCACTACTTCTGCTACTACCACAACTAATGCTACTGCTACTACTACTACTGGTACTACTACTACTACTACTACTACTATCACACACACACACACACACACACACACACATCTCTCAGCTTCCATTCCAACACTCCAGTCCCTTCACCCCACCCTCTAATCTAGGCTGGGGATATGTTGCAAAATACTGACCCCTTCACCGAAGCAACACAAGGGCCTCGAGTGACAGGTGCTCTCGAGTGCCAAGTGCCCTCGAGAACCAAATGTCGTCCTCGAGGGCCAAGCGTGACTTATCTTTGCGCTGATCACCTCTCGACTCCCACTCACTTCAC
>NC_137069.1:27147727-27167727 GCF_032717465.1 Coenobita brevimanus
GGTAGGGTGAGACAAAAGGTGACCAGAGTAGGGTAAGAAAAAAATCGTCGTAAGAGAAAGTCAAGGTATATATATGAAAAAAAAAAAAAGAACAGAACGTAGCAAAGGAAAATAAATCCAAAAATAAACCCATTCACTGTACTTAAATTTGGGCATTTTCCGTAGGGCATTTTTTGTGAGGCATTTTCTGTAGGGCACTTTCTGTAGGGCTTTTTTAGTGGGGCATTTTCTGTAGGGCATTTTTTGTGGAGCATTTTCTGTAGAACATTTTCTGTAGGGCATTTTCTGGAGGGTATTTTCTCGAGTGCATTTATCTAAGGAAATTATTATATTGTTTAGTTATAGGTGGGGACGATCACCATCCACTCACTCAGTGTTGTTTAGTTCTGCTTCCAGGTGACTACACTGAATGACAAGCGCCCCCCCCCCCCACACTCATACACATACAGCAGGCAAAAGACAAGCAATATTCCTAAAAAAATACATTCACATACATTGCTTGAAGTCAGTATTTTCGTGGCATTTAGGGACGGCATTTTTTGGTGGGAATATTTTCTCTGAGGCATTTATGGCATATGGACGAAAAATATAGAGAAACAACACGAACCAAAGTGAAAAACTGGCCAAAAGAAAAAGAAAAAATATCAACTCTTTCCCTACAAGGCATTTGGGGGAGGCGGTGGCTCAATCGGTAGAGAGGTGGCCTGCAGTCCTTACGGACCCAGGTTCGAATCCCGGCTGGGGCAGGGAACAGTTTAAGGATTTGAATTTCATTAAATCAGGCTTTACTGATCTACCAGAAGACCCGCCGACATGTCGTAAAAATACCCCCGCAAATACCAATACACCAGTCCTGTATGAGACAGCCCTAGCATGTATTCAATATGGACGGTGGGTGTTAGCGCCGAAGTGGTGACATGTAGAGGTGTATGGTATGTAGGAGGACTGCTGGGCCTTGATAGCAGGCTGTGAAGCCTATGTCCAGAGTCGGACACATAAAAAAAAAAAAATTCCCTGTAATTTATAGACAGGGTAGGCATTTATCGTGCATGAACGAAAAAATATGAGAGAGAGAGAGAGAGAGAGAGAGAGAGAATGAAAAGTAAAAAAAAGGAAACAGAACATAGAACAGCGAACAGTAAGAGAAAAACGGAAATAAAGAGAGAGAGAGAGAGAGAGAGAGAGAATGGTGGTTGGAACAAAGAGTGGGAATGGGAGGTCAGAGACTGAATTGGAAAATGGAATAGCGAGGTAGTATGAACCCGGGTTTAGAAAAAGAGGAGTTAGAGAGAGAGAGAGAGAGAACTGATAGCTGGCCTCTATCTTCTTGCTTTAATTTTATTTTTTCACTCAGCCTTTCCTACAGAAAACTGGCTGCACCCAACCTTTAACACTTTCTGTTGTTCTAGTCCTATTTATTGATATGAAGAGAGTAGTTTATCCTCAACATGACGACTGTTGTTGTTGCTGCTGTAGTTGTTTCTGACTCCGTCCTGTCTGGCCAAGCAAACCCGTCGACTACAAGTAAGCACCTGCAGGTATACAACAGTGTAGGGATCCGACGCCTCCTTGTGGTAGACATCGTCTCACCATGGTGGGACCAGAGAGCTTCCCAGGACGCGTGGAAAAAAATATGGGGAGGTTTGGATCGCGGGTGGACGCCGAAGCTGCCTTACACAGTGTACAACAGCCATCTTGTGAAAGCTTCCCTGTAGCGCCTCTGTATGACGATACAGTACTGAAGCACCTTTCCTCTCACAGTCTTATTTATTTATTTTATTTATTTATGCCACAAGTATGGGTTTATCAGGGTCGATACACTGGCGATCGCCCTTCAGTCCTCTCATATTCCTGGTCACTCTCTTTACGGGAGTTCAGTAGACCTTTGGTATTGTCCTGGGCATCTCAAAGACATTCAGTAGCGTCTGGGACAAATCTTTTAATTTCCAAACTGTCCCTCTATGGTTTCTGTGCCTCATTCCATTCCTTCATCTTAAGTGTCCTGTCAGAAAGTTCTGTGGTGGTACCCTTTAAAATTATCCGTAGTGGTGTTCCTCATGGTTCTTTCCTTTCACCTTTCCTCTTCCTTCATATTTAATAATGATCTGAGCTGTACATCTAGCCTTTCCACTGATACATAGATGACTCCACACTTCACTTTTCTACCCTCATCCTTCATATATAACAAGGATCATCTGAGTTTCACATCCAACCATTGCACTGATACGCTGATGACTCCAAACCACTTTCCCACCCATCGTCCTTCAAATATAACAATGATCTGAGTTGCAGGTCTAACTATTTCACTGATCCGCGGATGACTCCACGCTTCACTTTTCCTCTCGCAGCTTAGTATTCGTCACAACAATGATGATGATAATCGCGTTATGAGGCTTAGGTGTAGCTGACTTCTGATATCTCTTACTTCTGACCGGGGAGAAAAAGGAATGTTGGTGCTTTTCCTGCCTCTCAGTTCATCCATCTGTCATCTCAACACAATCTTCCATACATACATACATACATACATATATACATCTTTCACCTCAACACAATCTTCCATACATACATATATACATCTTTCACCTCAACACAATCTTCAATACATACATACATATATATATATATATATATATATATATATATATATATATATATATATATATATATATATATATATATATATATATATATATATGTCCATTTTTCATCTCAACACAATCTTCCATACATACATACATACATATGTACATACATATATCCTTCACCTCAACACAATCGTACATACATACATATATACTGTACATACATACATACATACACACATATATCCATCTTTCACCTCAACACAATCTGCCATGCATACATACATACATGCATGCATACATACAGTACATACATACATACATACATACATCCAGGCATCTTTCTCTTCATACACACATACACACATACATCTTCCGCCTCAGCACAATCTTCCATACATACATACATACATACATCTTTCACCTGGACACAACCTTCCTCGTGACTATTCCCATAACATCAGCAACACACACCTCATTCCTTCACTCCGTCTCAGTATTCTTGGTGTTTATTTGTCTCGCAATTTATTTTTGACTTACAACATTACTTCTCTAGCTCTGCGATTCTTTAAAGTGAAATGAATTATCCTTGAGTTACGCTGTCTTGCATTTAACATTCATTTGGAAGAGACAAGGTTTGCAAGATGTCAGCCTTTGTGTCTTTCTTGTCAGCCAGTCAGTAAATCAGTTAACATAAAACCCCATGTCAGCCTATGTTTCTTTCTTCTCGGTCAGTCAGCCGATAAATCACCTAAGTAAAACGCCGTATTGCCTCTTAAGGAATTTTAATATTGAGGTTTGCCATGGTATAGGTGATTTATTTATTTATTTATTCATTCATTAATGGACTGGAAGCTAAACCAAATGCCAAAGGGAACTAATTACTTCCAACAATTTCTGGAAACTGGTGGGAGTCCTTGTGTGTATAAAGAATAAAATTATCAATCTGTCTACCTATCTATCAGTCTATCTGCCTATCTGTCTATCTATCTATCTATCTATCTAATAAATCTTAATCCCGTAAGGAGTGGCCACAAACAAATCGCCTCCATATCGCCCTGTCCCCTGCCATGAGCTGCCCTCCCTCCAACACACACACACCCCTCTTTCATATTCCCCTCCATTCCATCCCTCCATCTCATCCTGTCTCCCGCTCCTCTGCCATTACGCTGCCCTCCCTCCAACACACACACACCCCTCTCTCATATACCTCTGTACTCCATCTCTCCATCACGAATTCTATATGTGTGAATGAACTAACGAATTACCTGTTATACAAGCCCTAAATATATAAGAATCAGCTATTAACGAATCCTAAACACTGGAATTCGTGACCCAGCTCTGTACACGTCCCTCAGCCCATTGTTGACTCTTGCGTTCGTGTCTGTGAATCCATTAAACGCTAATCCGCCAAATACCCGCCAAAATATGCGCCAATCCCGCGTATTTGGGGTGGACCCCTGGAGACCGTGAGCTGGGTGATTTGGCGGAGGTCACACTGCTGCCTGTTATCCACCCACGAGAGAGAGAGAGAGAGAGAGGAGGGGCGGGGAGGACGGAACATAACAGAGATGTATGTATGTATGTATGTATTGTACATGTATGTATGTATGAATATATGTATGTGTTATGTATCGTAGCGGGCGGTATACACACGCCTAGCATTAAGGGAGGGGGGGAGGAATCAACATACGCACACGTACGTGCCATATATTACGTGTTTGAAGGGCGACACAGCTTATTTTAGTGGCTGGGGACGTGACGCACCCCCACCCATTGCTGCCCCTTGGGTTTAGGTGGCCAGGGCAATGGGTGGAGAGGGGGAGATGGATGAAAGACTTGCAGTTTAGTCCTATACTTATATACATACATACATACACACACTCACATGTAGAGGTGTATGGTATATAGGAGAACTACTGGGCCTTGGGAGCAGTCTGTGAAGCCTTTGCCCAGAGTCGGACACATTAAAAAAAAAATACATACACACACTCACATACACACATGCATGCATATATACAGTACATACATATAGGCAGATACATAATTACTTAAATAAATACATATATAGGACTACATACATACATATATACATACATACATACATACATAATTGGCCGTAAAATGTTGACAGGCGGGATATGGAAGCACTACCTCAAAAAAAAAAAAAAAAAATCCCACAATATAATTTTTTTTCCAGTACAAGGTGGTCCATATATAACACTGCTTGTCCACTTCACAGGGCGAGTTCTTGTGTGTTGCAGGGACGGCTGAGAGAGAGAGAGAGAGAGAGAGAGAGAGAGAGAGAGAGAGAGGGAGAGGGAGAGATGAATACCGTAATACAAGAGCGAGGATGGTAGTTGTAGATGGTGGCAGTTGTACTAGTTGTAGATGGTGGTAATAGTGGTAATTGTGGATGGTAGTAGTGGTATTGTGGTAGCAGTGGTAGTTGTGGTTGTAGTGGTAGTTATGGTAGTAATGGTAATTATGGATGGTGGTAGTAGTGGTAGAATAATTAACGCACCAAAGACGCGTGTTCAACATTGCTACAATTTCGCGCCTTCATCGGCTTTGCGGGAAGGCATCTGGGAGCCACGATACCGGCGCGGGCGTGTGTTCGGCTCCACGGAATATTCAGAGCGCCGAATATTAACACCTACGTTCGTGAATCGGGAGGAATTTGCGTGTCCAGAAGCTGTATTCGTTTTGTGGGAAATTCGTGTTGTTTGCGACGTCGCATCTCGAGTTACAATATTTACCAGAAATTCGTGTAACGTGCTATACCTCTTGCACTTTAGCCTGGCCCGGGTTATCGTCCTTTTTCAGCTGATTTCACGTAGCTCAGTGGCGGAAAAAGGCAATGCTACGGCTATACATCGTTTCCTAGCACTTCTTCGTGACTAGCACCATATTCCAGTGCTAATCCATTGTGACAAGTGAGCGCTGAAGATGGAGAGATGGGAATTTTAGACCAGATAAGAGGAAAATGAGCGAATTGCATCTTCATTTACCACTGGAATGCTTTATGTGTTTGTAATTTTGTTTCTGAACAAATGTTGCTGTTGGAGAGGGTCGCCTTCCCCTGGTGGCACCGATATAACTGGGGCGATTCACTGCCTGGTTAAACAAACGTCCTTCATCTCCCTTTCTGTTCCCCAAAAGAGGATGGTGGACTGCCGGAGAAAAGGTAACTTAAGTCTGCAGTCCACTGGGTTCACATTGTACGTGAACTTGGGGATACTACTATTACTACTACTACTACCACTACTACTACTTCTACTACTACTACTACAACCACCACCACCACCACTACTATTACTACTACAACAACTACTACTACTACTACTATTACTACTACCACTACTACTACAAGACAACATTCCTCGGCAGATCAAGTAGTATTTAGTAGAATCTTAAGTAGGTTGCAGGAAGGTAGAGAGAACCAGGTAAGAAAATAAGGTAATTACATAGATCAGTGTTGGTGTTTATTGCCGTCATTAGGGCGGGGGTGAGGACAATGGAGTGAGGAAGGCTGATGGAGTCAGGGAGTTAGGTAGGCAGGGGGTGAAGCACAGTGAGGCGGAGTGAGGCAGGGTGAGGCAGAGTGAGCAGGATGAAGCAGAAAGGCAGGGTGAGGCAGAGTTAGGCAAGGTGAGGCAGACTGAAACAAGGTGAGGCGGGGTGAGGCAGGTGCTAAATTCAAGCAGGCAAAAGAATGAGCCAGATTTAGGAGACAGAAGCATAACATAACATAGCATACCAACATAACATAGCATAACATACCAACACAGTGTAATAAGACTGCACAACTTAACAGCATGATAGCATAACATGACATAAAATAATATTATAGCATGGCAGTACATGGCACAGCATAGCACAGAAATACAGAATACTTGCATAACGAGCAACATAACATAACATAGCATAACATGGAGTAGCATAGCATGGCATAGGATAACAATACAGAACAGCGTGATGTAGCAACATGCCATAGAACATATAGCATAATATAACAGAACATACCAGAACAACATCACATAGCAGGCTCCCTAACACTTCTTCCTTAGTGATTTATCTATTTTTATTAATTTATTTATTTTCTTATATAGTTGCTGAACATTTGTATGACCAGGGTTCCTATTCTTGTAGGTTAAGGAAGCTCCCTAACACCTCATGCTTTGTGATTTGTTTTAGGGTATGGCTGGTTACTATCCTTGTGTGCGTTCGTTATGTAGAGTATGGCGATATTGGATGGATTTATGTAACACAGATGCATCCAGGAAAGTGTAGTAAGCAAAATAAATCGCTTAGGAAAAGGTGTTAGGGACCTTCCTCAACCGACTACAACAACACCCTCCAGTTCCATATGGGCCCACGTTCTCGTCGGTCAAGCAAGCTCCCTAACACCTCTTCCTAAGCGATTCATTTTGCTTATTGTACCTTACTATCGTCTTCCTGTGTTGCTTAAGTCTTTCTAATATCGACATACTCTGCATCACGAAGGTACAAAAGGATATTAACCAGCCGGATCCAAAAATAAATCGTTGAGGAAAAGGCACTAGGGAGCCTCCTTACTGAACGAGAATACGGTGTGTGTGTGTGTGTGTGTGTGTGTGTGTGTGTGTGTGTGTGTGTGTCGAACATGCCAGTACTGACTATTTCTCTCTCTCTCTCTCTCTCTCTCTCTTGAATTCACACTCCATTTATATATTCATCTAAACCACATTTTTCAGACATATGACGGGGGGGACTTGGTTGTTCTCATTCATTATTTTTTTCAATTTTTACGCACGTATGTATATAGATAGATAGACAGATAGATAGAAATATGAACAGAGATAGGTAGATAGATAGATAGATAGATAGATAGACAGACAGACATACAAATGTATGGACAACTGTAAACCGGCACATACACAGTGAAAGGCACCTGGGTTGATGGATAAATGGACAGCGAGAGAGAGAGAGAGAGAGAGAGAGAGAGAGAGAGAGAGAGAGGAAGTTAAAAAGAATTATTCATTCTTAGACAAACGAGCTTAATATTAACGCTAACATTTGCATGAAGTTCGAGTTACACATAGTTACTTGAAACAGAGATAATATCCTTAGGTAATCTCCTCCCTCTCTCTCTCTCTCTCTCTCTCTCTCTCTCTCTAACACACACACACACATACAGGTATGCTTTCTCATGTAATATTCACAAAGGCCTCGGCCACAGCTTGAAAATCTTCCCGTAAAACAACAGCAGAATACCTTGCAGCTTTGTGTGTGTGTGTGTGTGTGTGTGTGTGTGTGTGTGTGTGTGTGTCAGCTCTGATATCCTAGATTAGTTAAGGTTAGGTAAATTAGGGTCGGTTTAGTGTCGTGTTTACTTCATAAATTTCACTGGAACTTCAAACCCTCCTCCCCTTCCTCCTCCTCCTCCTCCTCCTCCTAATATTACCACTATTTCTATTACTACTACTATTTCTATTACTACTACTACTACTACTACTACTACTATACTACTACTACTACTACTTCCATTGATACTACCTCCTCCTCCTCCTCCTGCTCCCTGTACTCCTACAACTACAACTACTAACATTTCTGAACCAGTACTACAGATGAAAATAATAAAATAATAAAAACGCAGGCAAAGAATCGACAAAAAATAGCATCAGTCTTTGTGAAGGCAAACCAGGCCATTGGTTCTTTCCGTCACACCTGGTATTGCTTCAGGGGTGGGGCAGGGGGTGGTGTGGAGCTGGTATTAATCTCTTCACACCAAGAATGTCATTTACAGTATATTCTCTCTATCCTCTGACCATTTTATTCATCCACTCACTCGATGTAGTGTTGTTTTTAGGTGGCCCAACACTGACAAACTAGGTAACTATTTACTACGCTGGGTGGTAACCATATAGCCAGATGACGCCTGATGGTCTAGTGGGTTAAGGCACTCCAGCTCACATAATGCTGCTCAGGGACGAGTAAAGTTAGTCACCCTTGCCCTAAACGTCAGGAGTGAGAAGCCTAGCCCCGGTTTCCTGCGTTACTGATGGAGAGAGAGAGAGAAAGAGAGAGAGAGAGAATTATAAGCTACTGTAGACTGGGCGTATTCCTCTCGTTACTCTCACTCTCTCTCTCTCTCTCTCTCTCTCTCTCTCTCTCTCTCTCTCTCTCTCTCAAGCTTACTGGCGAATTTTCTCTCTCAATTTTTTATATATATATTTTTTACTTGACGAGAGGATGGTGAGCAACGAGGGAGAAGGAAATGAGATTTTGGAGGGGAGAACAAGGGCTGAAATTTTGAAGTAAAAAAAATAAATAAATAAATAAGGTAATGGTAAAAGAAGATGAGGTTAAGAATTTTGGAACTTGAAAGTAATAATGTATTAATGTATAAGGAAATGATAATAATAGTATTGGTGGCGGTGGTGGTGGTAGTAGTAGTAGTACTAGTAGTAGTAGTAGTAGCAGTAGTAGTAATCTGTCTACCCATATAGCTATCAGTCTGTTTATCCATTTATCTAATTGTCTGTTTTATGTCTGTCTTCATCTATCCATCTTACTATCTACTCGTATATGTCTGTTTATCCTTGTGGCAGTCTATCATTGAGTACTGTATCTATCTATGTACTATCTATCAGTCTGTCCATCTGTGTCTCTGTCTTTCTGTCTGTCTATCTATATGTATGTCAGTCTGTACCTCTATCAGCCTGTCAGTCTATCTACCTATCTGTCTATCTGTCTATCTGTGTCACCATCATCCAGTTCCATATTATCCCATCAGTATCGTAGGGTCCCGGGGCTAGGCTATTCAGTCCAGTCAATTAAGGCTAGAGTGGCCAGTCCCTCTTCCCTGAGTGGCATGTGGAAAAAAATAACATATCCTTGTACTTAAACCCTATTAAACCAAATATATTATGACCACCTTAACCCATTACACTGCTCTCCTCTCTCTCTCTCTCTCTCTCTCTCTCTCTCTCTCTCTCTCTCTCTCTCTCTCTCTCTCTCTCTCTCTCTCTTTCCTGCTACTACTACCACTACCACCACTACCACCAATTTTATTCCTTCCAATGTAGTGATTGCTTCCCTGTAGTTGTTGTTTACCTGTAGTGATTGCTTACCTGATTGTTTATCTGTAGTGATTGCTTACCTGTAGTGATTGCTTACCTGTAGTTGTTGCTTACCTGTAGTGGGTGCTTACCTGATTGCTTACCTGTAGTGATTCCTTACCTGATTGTTTACCTGTAGTGATTGCTTACCTGATTTCTTACGTGTAGTGACTGCTTACCTGATTGCTCACTGGTAGTGATTGCATACCTGATTCCTGGCTGGTAACGATTGCTTACCTGTAGTGATTGTTTACCTGTAATAATTGCTTACCTGAATGCTTACCTGTAGTGATTATTTCCTGTAGTGATTACTTACTTGATTGCTTACCTACATATAGTGACCGCTTACCTGTAGTGATTGCTTTCCTGTAGTGATTACATACCCGATTGCTTACCTACATGTAGTGATTGCTTACCTGTGGTGGTTGCGCACCTGTAGTTACTATTTTTATGCAAGGAGGAAGTAACCAAAAGCCAGGAGTCAGCAAATTGTTCCCTTCAAGAAAAATAAAAAACAAGACAACACATAGCCAAATTCAAGATGCGTTCCATTCGAGATGCCTGAACACACTGTATCTGAAAGACTGGAGATCATAGGCAGTAGGAAATACAGACAGAGGGAGACAGTTCCAATGTTGACCTATTGCATACATGAAGGACTGGGAGTAACGATGAACTCTTGCATGAGGGAGTTAGACAGGAAAGGGACGAGAGCGTTACTAGACGGGTGCTACGCGCCGGGTGCGACGAAGTACCGAATCGGCACCGAATCGGCACTTTTAATTGGAAAATATTATCACTTTTATGCCCTCATAGGTTCATACACACCTGATTATCGAAAATCCTGACAAAAATTTTGTTTCCTTTAACTATTAATTAAAAATCAGGATTTAGAGAGTAACCGAGCTAAAGGTAGAGGAAGTGTTTCACCTTCAGCTTGCCAGCTCGCCTCGACAGACTTCTGCTTTGCATAAATACTGATTTGAAATGAATATAAATATATCTGCCGGCATATTTTAACACATTTAACAATATGTTGGTAATTACCCTTACTTATTATTGAATATAAAATTCTTAGGGTTTCCTGGGGCAGGGTTGGGCTATATTTGGGGCAGTAGTGCGATCTCTGGGCTATTTTTTGGTGTTCTGAATAAATTCTGGCATTTAAGCAGATGATGTTCTTTGTACTATTAAGAGAGTTTATGTTACTAAAACTATGCTTAGAGCAGGTAAAGAGAGTACACTTAGTGGTGGTTGTGAGACTGCTGGAGGTGAAACTCAAAATTTGTCTTTCAAAGGCTCTAGAGACATAGAAAAGTCCAGGAGGGCAAGTGAAAAACCAGACTGACTACATAACAATCAACAGGAGATTCAGAAATGCCGTGACCCAGTGCAGGAACTACCCTGGTGCAGACTGTGGACAAATAGGCGACCATGTTCCACTGGTAGCCGAATTAAGAGTTAGATTTTAAAAGGTGAAGAAGAAACAACAACAGCCAAGAAGAAACTGGAGTGTGCTACAAGGAGAGGAGGTTAAGGCAGCCTTCGAAGTAGAAGTAAGAAATAGGTATGAAATGTGGAAAGATGATACTGAGGGAGGTGAAGAAGTTGAGAGAGACTGGAATAATATACGGACTGTATTGCTGGGAACAGTGGAGAAAGTGGTGCCAGAGGATAGGAGGAGAGCAAAGCAGAGGTGGATGACGGAGGAAATTCTGACTCTGATGGAGGAGAGAAGGTGCTGTAAAGGGAATCAATGGAGATATGAAGAATTGGATAGAGAAGTGAAGAGGAAATGTCGTGAGAGAAAGGAGGAATGGTGGAATCAACAGTGCCAAGAAATGGAGCAACTTGACCGGATGCACCTGCAAAGTAGGATGTATGGGAAATTGAAAGAGATCACTGGTAAGAGGAACTCAACAAGAAGCTCAACAATAAGAGATAAACAAGGAAATGTATTGATGGAACTATCAGAGGTTTTGGAAAGATGGGAAGAATATATAAAGGAATTGTATGACGATGGAAGAGGTGAGAGACCTGAGATCGTGGGAGAATTGGAAGGACCATCCATCTTACAAGAGGAAATAGAAGAAGCAATCAAAGGTATGAGACAAGGTAAATCTGTTGGAGAAGATCAAGTTTCAGTTGAAATGGTGGAGGCAGGTGGGGATTACACCAAGAAAAAGATAACCGATATGGTCAACCGCATCAATGATACGGGTTATATTCCAGAAATGATGAGGGAATCAGTGTTTATAGCTATACCTAAAAAAGAAGGAACAATAGAGTGTGAACAACATAGGACAATAAGTATAATGAGGCAGATAGGTAAGATCATTTTAAGAGTGATAAGAAATAGAATACATAGAAAGGTTGACAGTTATGTGTCTGAAGAACAATATGGGTTTAGAAAAAGAAAAGGAACAATAAATGCCATTTTCTCATTGAGAATATTAGAAAGAGCGATAGAAATGCAAATGATGTTTATATGTGCTTCGTCGATGTTGAAAAAGCTTTTGATACAGTGTGGCATGAGGAAATGATAAATATGTTACAAGAAATTGGTGTGGATGGAAGAGACATCAGATTAATTACTAATCTTTATTGGGATCAAAAGGCACCAATGAGAATAGAAGACCAGAAGACAGATTGGGTTAACATACGGAGAGGAGTGAGGCAGGGATGTGTCCTGTCTCCAGATTTATTTTCCCTGTATGGACAAAAGTGTATGACAGATTTGGAAGAACTGGCTGGAATCAGTATTGGGGGACGGAATATGAATAATATTAGATATGCAGATGACACAGTTTTGGTGGCTGATTCGGAAGAAAAGTTGCAGAGGTTGGTAGATGCATTGCATGAAGCATGTCTGAGGAGAGGCATGAAGGTTAATCAAAAGAAGACGGAGACAGTGGTAGTAACCAAGAGAAGAGAGCGGATGAGAGTGGGCATAAATGTGCAGGGAAGACAAGTAAAGCAGACAGAGACTTTTAAATATCTCGAAACACTGATCTCAGTGGATTCGAAATGCGAAAAAGAGATAAGAAGGAGAACAGCAAGTGCAAAAGCTGCCTTCAGGAAATTAATCGGGCTTTTAACTAGCATGTGTATGAGTTTGGAGATAAGAATGAGGATGTTAAAATGTTTCGTGTGGTCAACATTGCTTTCTGGATGCGAAACATGGACGATAACCCAAAAGATGAAAAAGAGTCGAGAAGCTGTGGAAATGTGGTTTATAAGAAGAATGTTAAGAATTCCTTGGACAGACTGGGTCACAAACGAGGATGTATTAAGAAGAGCGGGTACTGAGAGAAGTTTACTGAAGTGTATCAGAAGAAGACAGCTGAAGTTCTTAGGCCATGTCATACGGGACAAAGGCTTTGAGAGTGAGTGTCTGCTGCGAAGAATGGAGGGTACGAGGGCAAGAGGCAAAGACTCAAGTACATGGACAGTCTCCTGGATGATATTGACGGAATATGGAGTGTGGCGGATAATGTGAGAGTGGCGCATGGGAGGGAAGAATGGCGCTCCATGGTCGCCAACGTCACTTGACTGGCACTACGGTAAGGTAAGACCCCGTTCACACATCGCCGAAAGAGAAGCCGAATGCATGCCGAATAGGCTTCGGGAAACGTTCGGTGGTCAATTCTGGGCTATTCGGCGCACTTCGGGAACGTTTCGGGGTGTTCGAAATGGGTTCGGGCAAGTCACCGAATATTTCATCAAACATGAAATATTCGGTGTGACCTGCCCGAACTCACTTCCTCGGGGCCCCGTCGGGTCGCATTCGGTAATCCTTCGGTATGCATTCCAAGCATTCAGTATGCATTCGCCGATGCATCGCCGACAAAATGACCGTTATAAATCGGTACGATGTCGGTGATGAATCGGCGAATATGGACAGAATACATACCAAAATTATACCGATTGTCCCAAGAATGTATACAGAATTTTGAACACCGCCCACCGAGGCATATATAAAAGGCCAAAGCATCCCAGTCACACTTTCCAGAGCTAGGAGAACGGGCGCACTACAGTATCTACAGCAGAATGGAGGCGGCATCCGATCACCTTGTCCATGTACTCCAATCACCTTGTCTATGTACTCCGCGATGATGGCCTCACACGTCTCGTACACGATGCAGGAGATAGAGTTGGGAGGTACTCGGAATCCAAAGGAAAGGCTGCGGTAGTTGTCCCTGGTGGCCAGGTACCTGAGGGTGATGGAAAGCCTCAAACCTGCCTCCAAGGGCTCCCGCCAGAAGGTGCGCTGCTTCTCGATGCGAGGACGAATTCTCTCAAGGAGTTCACAGGAGAGGTCCTCGTCCATGCGTAGGAAATTGCGAAATGATGTCCTGTCCTCCAGTATCAGCTCCTGCAGAAGGTTCTCCCATTGGCCAAATTCTTTCCGTCGTTGAAGCCAGTCACGGGACCAACAGGATCTCTTCTGGCGAATCTTGCGCTTCCTCCGGGGTGGAATGTGGTCTTTTTCCTCGTCTTCCAGGTACAGGTAGGTCAGATACTTGACGCAGAGCAGGGAGTCAGTCTGTGCTTTGCTCCACAGGGCCACGGCTTGCTTGTTGACTTCGCTGGGGATGACTGCTGTGATGTCCATTGTTGCTCTGTTGGAACTGGGAGTGTGATGGGCTTTTTGGTACGCGCATATTTATACACCCCTGGGTGGGCGTGGGAAGTTCGGTATGCATTCGGGATGCCCTTGGTACAGCATCGGCGATGCATCGTTCATGCATCGCCGATGCATCGTCGATGCTGTACCGATGTCGCACCAAAAAATGACGGCGAATTTTCAAAATAAGAGTTTCGAGTTGGCGTCTGTGCGCATTCTGTTTGCGTTCGGTTTGCGTTCGGTTTGCATTCTATTTCGTCGGTATACTGTCGGCGACATCAAACAGACAGCAGACAGAAAGGCCGAATTCGGGCAGTTTGCGCCCGATTCTGGCCGAATCCCGGCCGCATACGGTTCGGCACGCATTCGGCATCTCATTCGGCGATGTGTGAACGGGCCCTAAGGTAAGAGACTTGTCTCACGACAGCTCTCACTCTCTCTCTCTCTCTCTCTCTCTGAAAATATACTACATGTTGATGCATTCATCAGTATTTGATGCAGCTTGTTTCACCCTAAGTACTCGTAAATCACACCCCAATCAACGTTGCACTACTTTTCCCGGTGGCTATGACTGTGGTATGTTACTTTCATTTCGACATTTACGTCTTGCTGTCTGACATCTCGAGCCAAATCTGACAAGCACTGGAGACCAGCACGATGATATATATATATATATATATATATATATATATATATATATATATATATACAGTATATATATATCTTTGTGTGTGTGTGTGTGTGTGTGTGTGTGTGTGTGTGTGTGTGTGTGTGTTCTTATCTAATTGTATCTTAACAGGAATGAGTCAAGCTCGTACTGTCCCGTGTATTAAATCATTTTTATCATACATATCCTCAAAACCCATGAATTGTTTTGGCACACACTATTCATTTGTAAGTGCATTGTACTAATCAACTGCCCTACAGTATTTGGAAACTGAATTTCCTTATGTCTTTATCACCTCTCTTTTTATGTAGGTTTTTGCAGTGTCCTCTTGATGATTCTTCTCCATAGGTTATATACTCATTTTGTCTATTTTCTTTTTCCCTAAAATGCATTTATATAGAATAATCATGTCGCCTCTTTTCCTTCTCTTCAGTAGTGTTGGTAGACTCAGTTTTTCTAGTTTTTCTTCATAGCTTAGATCTCTCAAGCTTGGTACCCATCTTTTAGCGGCATTTATTACTTTTTCAATCTTATCTATGTGTTTTTTGAGATGAGGATTCCAAACTACAGATGCATACTCAAGGGGTGGTCTGATGAATGATGTTATTATCTTTCTCAGCATGTTTTCGTTTATGTATGTGAATGCTATTCTCATATTAGCAAGCAGTGTATACATGTTCCGTACCTGCTTACTGATGTGGTCTGGTGGAGATAGTCTACTACTGATAATCATTCCTATGTCCTTCTCTCTTTCTGGTATGTGTTGGGTTGAACAATCAAACTTATAATCCCAATCTGGTCTTTTTACACCAATACCAAACTAAATTACATGACACTTGTCCACACTGAAATCCATTTGCTATTTATTGCTCCATTCATGAATTTTATTTAGTTCTTCTTGTAGTTCTCTACAAGAGTCTGTTTTAGTAATTCTTCCTTCTATAATTGCATCAGCAGCAAACATATTTAGATTGCTTTCACTTCCAGTGTTACCAACTATGTCATTTATATACACTAAAAACATAATTGGTGCCAGCACTGAGCCCTATGGAACTCAACTAGTAACTTCCCTCCATGATGAGTAATTACCCCTTAGTACTGTTCTCATTTCCCTTTTTCTGATAAAATCTTACATCCAGCAGTACAGTTTGCCATGATTCCTCCTTGATGGTACAATTTCCATAAAAGTCTTTGGTGCTGTACTCTGTCAAATGCTTTCTTGAAATCTAAATAGATATTGTCCACCCATCCTTCTTTTTTTCAGTAACGTTTCTGCAACTCTATCATAGCAGCTTAACGGATTAGTAACATATGATTTTCCCTTTCCAAAACCGGACTGCCTTTTTTTTTTTCATATATTGTGTTCTACTAGATGGTTTTCCCAAACTTTTTTTTATCAGCTTTTATAGTATCTTTCATCACTGGTCAGTGATACTGGTCGGTAGTTGAATGGATTCTGTCTATTCCCATTCTTGAACAAGGGAACAATGTTTGCTTTCTTCCAAATATAAGGTAGTTTCCTTGACCTAAGGATTCCTTGAATATTAAACATATTGGTCTACTTAACTCATTTGCACATTCATGTAGCACCCAACATGAAATTTTGTCAGGCCCATTTGCTTTTCCTTTGTCTAATTTACTTTCCTCTTCCTGTATTTCATTTTCTGATACGTGTATTGCTAGTAATATGTGTGGGCATGCATGTTCCATATCATCTCTCTCAAAAGTATTTTTTTTTGTAAAAACTGATTAGACATTTTTATTCAGTGCTTCACAAATATCTTTCTCTTGTGCATAGGTGATCCCTTCGTCTGTAGTGGATTGTATTTTATCTTTAACTTTGGTTTTGTTTCGGATGTAGCTGTAAAATAGCTTGGTTGATCACTACTTTTATTTATAATGTCTTCCTCTAACTGTCTTTCGGCCTCTCTCCTTATCCTTGTATAATTGTTTCTTGCCTGTATCTATTCCACAACAAGTCTCTTTTTTCTTTTGATTTTTTACATTCTGTACTGAACCATTTCTTTGTTTTCATTTCTATTTCTTTGTGCTGTGGGATGTAATTATGGATTCCCATTTCATAAAATTCACAGAATTTTGTACATACAACATTTAAATCTTGTCCTTTAAGCTCCTTTTCCCAATCTACTTCTAAGAAGTACTTCTTTAGGTCATGGTAGTTTCCCATTTTGTAGTTTAGGCCCTTTTTGTAACTCTCATTACTATGTCATATGCAATCCTGAAGCTGCAGTTTAATACTGCATGGTCGCATTTTCCGAATGGAGGGTGACACATTATACAGTATTGTCAATATCATATTCTTGCCTAGTAAATATAAGATCTAGTACTAATGGGTCAAGTCCTCTTTTCTGGTGTTTTCCTTTACGTGTTGTGTTGGGAAAAACTCCTGCATAAGATCCAGGAACTTTTGGTCCCAACAGCTTTCATGGCTTCTTACATCCTGGGTATTCAAATTTATATTTGTATTGAAATCTCTAGTTAATATAATTCTTTCAGATTTCACATCCATTCCATGGAGAACTGAGCAATGCTCTTAAACTCTGAAGGTACTCCACACCAGGTCTTCATATTCGCCTCTTTCCAAAGTGTTTGTTTTGGGTGACATGTATAAATCTGCTACAGTTACTTTCCCTTCAGATATATTAATCTCCACTGCAATCAGTTCTACTTGTGAGGGTATAATTATCTAGTTCTAATTCTTTGACTTGTAGATTTTTCTTTGCTAATATTATAATGCCTCCTCTCTTTTTTAACAATCCTATCTCTTCTCTATATATTGTATTCTGCTAAGTTTAGGGTATCGTTTGATATCCTTGGGATCAATTTTGTTTCAGTTAGGGAAATAATATGTGGTTGCTTTTCTTTGGTATAATCTTTCATCTCTGATAATTTAGATACCATTCTATCTACATTTTAGTACATCATCTTAATCATCTTGCCATAACTTGAGTCTGTTATCTTCCTTTTTTTATTCCTTGCTGGTTATGTTTCACTTTCGTACCTGCAATCCAATTACTTTGTAAAAAAAAAAAAAAAATTACTCTTCTCCTCCCCTGATCTTTGCTCATTCTTTGTTATTGCTTCCTCCCTCTTCTCCTTTAGTGTTCCCAATTCCTCTTGAGTTAGGCATCCTTTTATCTATACTTTTTTAAATTCCCCCTTTTCCATGAGTTTGTTGGCATTTTTAAATATTTCCTCTTGTGTTTACACACTCTGGAAGGTGACTTTCAGGGACCTTGACTTACTTCTCTTATATTTCCCTAGCCTTTTATGTTCTATATCTTTATCACAGATATCCTCTGATATTTGCTTCAGTATGTTCATTGTATTTTCCATCTCCCTTTTCTCCTTTGAGATTCTGTTGTTTATTTCTTCTTCACCTATGCCACTGATTACTATACATTTGTTAATCTCTACTGCTTCCCTGACTAGTCTTGGGTTGTTTTTTTATGATTTCTTTCAGTTCTCTTCTTACGTTTTTATCTTCTACCTTTGTACCTAACTCGTTCTTTACTTTCATCATTTCAGCATACGTAGTTTGTACCACATCTTTGTAATTTCTCACCATTTCATTTACCTGTGTTATTTTCTCGTCAGTATTACTATTTTGGTTTATCAGAGTCCTGGCTTGCCTGATTTTCTCCACATCATTTTTAAAATCAACCATAATTCTCTCATGGTTGACAACTGTACATCCCATTGCACTAGCCTTCGTTCTCAGTGAATTTACCTCAGCTGATAGTTTATCTGTTGTTGTGGCGTTTCTGTTTATTTCCTTTATTAATTCCTCATTTTTTTCCTTCTGTCTGCGTAGCTCATTCTTGATTTCATCGATTTCCATTTGAAAAGTTCTCTCTAGTCTATTTACTTTTTAACTAACTTATCGTAAGTTTCCTTTTCAACCAGTTCTGGGTAGTAGTCATCATCAAGTTATTTATCTTTGTCTCTTCTTTTAGTATCTCTACAGGCATCTTTCCAAAATATGTAGCCATCTCAAAGAAAAGATAATCTATATTTACAGTTTTGCCTCACTGCGTTCGCCTTGTTGTTATCCAGCAAGATGGGTAATGAATTTCAGCACATTCCTTGACACTGATTTACAGGTGTTTACTTACGTCAGGCTACACCTCCTTTGCCATTACTTGTCTTACTATGTTGGGTCATCGCTTAAATTAGACTAGTACAAGCTTGGCCCATAAACAGATACAACTTACAGTAGGTATCCCCAGAGAGGAGCTCAATGATATACATCCGACTAGTGTGTGTGTGTGTGTGTGTGTGTGTGTGAAGATGGCTGACGATGGATAAAATTCGTCCCCACTCCTCCGATAATGGCTCACTGACGAAACTTCCTGTCCGACGGATATGACGATGACGATGACGATGCAAATGAAGATGATGAAGACTATCTATCTATCTATCTATTGCCAGACGTCTCAATCCCGTTTGGGGTGGCCACAAACAAATCGCCTCCAAGTCGCCCTGTCCCCCGCCATTTCACTGCCCTGCTCCCAACTCACACCCCCCTCTCTGATATACTTCTCCACCCCATCCCTCCATCTCATCCTCGGCCTCCGCCTCCCTCTTCCCCCCTCCACCTCACTCACATACACTCTCTTCGTCAGTCTTTCACCCTCCATCCTCTCCACATGGCCAAACCACCTCAGTGTGTTCCTCATAACGCTTCCTATCATATCCACATCCACACCACAACGCTCCTTTATATCCTCATTCGTCAGCCTGTCTCTCTGAAGATAACAAACACGAAGATGATTAGGATTAGTGAAAATTACAGTGATGATGATGATGATGATGATGATGATGATGATGATGATGAGGAGGAGGAGGAGGAGGCGGAGAAGGAGGAGGATAATGATGACGAAGATGAAGATCACAATGATAATAAAAATAACGATAACTATAACAATAACAACGACCACAGCGATAACGATAACGATGAAGACGAAAAGGATAGCACAAATTCGTCCCCGTCGCCTCCC
>NC_137069.1:27172727-27250227 GCF_032717465.1 Coenobita brevimanus
TCTCTCTCTCTCTCTCTCTCTCTCTCTCTCTCTCTCTCTCTCAAAACATAAAAACGTAAATAATTTGAAATTAATGTTTCTATACTCACGATTTTCTACCTACCTACATACCTACTTACCTACCTATCTATTTATCTATCCATCTATCTAGTTATCAGTTCATTTATCTGTTTATCTATCTATCGATGTCTGTTTGTATGTCTGTTACGTAAGAATCACAATTTAATCACTTGTTACAGTCAGACGATTTTCCTCCGCTACGGGAAGTGGGGAAGAGGGACAGGCAGAGAAGGATCGAGAGATGAATTTTGGAGAACTGCTGGACTGGATGGAACAGGATAAATGCCAACAGGTCAGCGTTGAGGGAGATGGCAGTGACCTTTGACCCGCAGTGGTTGTGGTGGTGGTGGTGGTGGTGGTGGTGGTGGTGATGATGATGATGATGATGATGATGATGATGATGATGATGATGATGATGATGGTGGTAGTGGTGGTGGTAGTGGTGGTGGTGATGATGATGATGATGATGATGATGATGTTGATGCTGATGCTGATGCTGATGGTGGTAGTGGTGGTGGTAGTGGTGGTGGTGGTAGTGGTGGTGGTGATTATGATGATTATGATGATGATGATGATGATGATGATGATGATGATGATGGTGGTTGTGGTGGTGGTGGTGGTGGTGGTGGTGGTGGTGGTGGTGGTGGTGGTGGTGATGATGATGATTGATGATGATGATGATGATGATGATGATGATGATGATGGTGGTGGTAGTGGTGGTGGTAGTGGCGATGGTGGTGGTGGTAGTGGTGGTGGCGATTATGATGATGATTATGATGATGATGATGATGATGATGATGATGATGATGATGATGGTGGTGATGGTAGTGGTGGTGGTGATGACGATGGTGGTGGTGGTGGTGCTGGTGGCGGTGGTAAATTCTGACGCCATCCTGTTTGAGGCACAGTGAAAAGACAATATAACAGATTCAACTATGCAAAAGAAGAAGAAAAAGAATAAAGAACATGAAGACGAAGAACAGCAAGAAAAAAAAAAAAGAAAAACGACGACGAAGAAGAAGAAGAAGAAGACGATGAAGAAAAAGACACAAAGACGAAGTAGAAGGGGAAGAAGAAAAGAAAAGAAAAACGAAGAAGAAACGAAGAATTTGAAGGAAAAGAAAACACGAAGACGAAGAAGGAAGAAAAAAAGAATGAAGACAAACAAAGAAGAAGAAGAAGAAGAAGAAGAGGAAGAAGGAGGAGGAGGAGGAGGAGGAGGAGGATTCCATGGAGTTCTATGCTTACTTTAAAATTTCATGTAATACACACTTGGTTGAAACATTGGTGGCGGCATCAGCAATAATAATGTAATTTTACGCCTCTCTCTCTCTCTCTCTCTCTCTCTCTCTCTCTCTCTCTCACACACACACACACACACACACACACACACACATTAAATTACTACACGCCTTTATCATTCCTGTCAATTTTGCTTTTAATCTCTCTCTCTCTCTCTCTCTCTCTCTCTCTCTCTCAACCTAGAAGCCAAAGCAATGGGGTCGAAACAAGGTGGAAAAAAATCTATACTATTTCCGAAAGCAGTAAATTAAGATGAAGACTTGTAAGTAAAATGTGTAAAAACCTTTGTGAAATACCGGACGTGGTACAGTACACCTGTCTCGTGGCTACTTGGTGTGACTGGCAGCCAGGTAAGGGAGGGGGCGGAGGCACGCGGAGCCCTGTCACTCTTATATTTTGTACTGTGACGTGTGGGTTAAGTGTGAGTGAGAGGTGGTGCTGTGTGTGTGTGTGTGTGTGTGTGTGTGTGTGAGAGAGAGAGAGAGAGAGAGAGAGAGAGAGAGAGAGAGAGAGAGAGAGAGAGAGAGAGAGAGAAATTAAATGTAGGATGTTAACTCAAAATGTACTCTCTCTCTCTCTCTCTCTCTCTCTCTCTAATGCACTCTTCCACTCTCTCCCCCATCCACTTCCGCCTTTCCTCTACATGCTCTCAGCCTTGCATTCAAAATCCTTACTTTGCAACTCCATCCCTTTGCATTTTTCCTCCATTGCAAGCCATATATCACTCATGCATTTTCTTTCAAAACTATATTTTCTCCTTGAAGACTCCTGGTGGCTCAGTGGTTAGCGTAGTCCAGTCGGAGGTTCGGCTATTGACTGGGAGTTGAATAATGCGTAAAAGGTGACTGGGGGATTGGATTAAGAATTGCGTAAGAGGTGACTGGGGGATTGGATTAAGAACTGCGTAAGAGGTGACAGGAGACTGGATTAAGAACTGCGTAAGTGGTGACTGGGGGTTGGATTAGGAATTGCGTAAGAGGTTACTGGGGGTTGGATTAGGAATTGCGTAAGAGCACTTTTTTCGGCAATAAATAATCGGCAATATACAGCCAAGCCGATTTTGTGAGAATATGAAGCCGAGTCTGGTCACACGTAGTTAGCCAGGTTTGTTCCTGATTTCGGCTCAACTGTTTATTCGGTGCCAGACCGAGTCGTACGTGAACAATAACAAGCTGAAGCAGGTCTGTTTGATTTGACTGGAGGGAGTAGACAACAACATCACAGATATGGATGATAATATAGCTGCTTATGCTATGTTATTACTTCTGAAGAAGAAGAAGCAAAAGAAGAAAGGAAGGAAGCGTCTGTGGAGTCGTGAGTGGCTACAGAGAAGGAAAGAAGAGAGTATGGCTTTCAGACTGATGAGGGAGCTAAGAGAAGAAGATCCAGCCAGCCTGAGAAATTGGATTAGGCTAGACCAGGCGCAGTTCCAAGAGCTCCTTACCCTGGTCACTCCAGTCATTGAAAAGCAGAATACCAACATGCGTGAAGCAGTGACTGCCAACGAACGCCTAACCTTGACACTCTGTTATTTAGCATCAGGTAAGTTTGTCTGGTACCTTTTTGGGCAGCCCAATTAAGAAGTTTTGGTGTCAACTTCAATTTTTGGGTGAACATTTGTGTGTGTGTGTGATTCAGGGATAATACTGATTTCTATTAAAAAAAATAATCTAAGCAACTGAATAACCTATCCTTGAACTGAATCTGAAAGTCATTTCATACAGTGACTGCCCTGGTAATTTATGATGGTTGCTGTTGAAAAAGGGATATTTACCATTTGACACTAAAACTTCTTAAAAACTCATCCACATACAGTATAGGCCTATTAAAGAAACCCATATTCTTAAATACTCAACCACATATAGGCCTATTAAAGTAACCCATATTTAGTGGGTATTATTTTAGAAGCAGGCAATACACATTCAGGAATATTAGCACCATTAACATGTAGTATATTTCCTAAGGATCACAATCAACCCCCATAACCTCATTAAGAAATTAGGTTAGGTTACCATGGTTAGGATAGCATAGGTATATATGGTTATGAAAGTCATTTCTGAATGGGGTTATGGGGGTTGATTGTTATCCTTAGGGAATATAGTATATGTTATTGGTGCTAATAATCCTGAACTGTGTATTGCCTACTTCTAAAAATTTACCTGATTTTTTCATACATTTTTGTTTATTGCTTTCATGTACTTTGCTGTGTGTGATTTAGGCTGATTGTAAATTTCTGGAAAGCAAATTGGTAAAAGCTGAAAACTGGTATGTTAGGCTACAGGTAGGTTGTTTGCACTCAGAAATGTTTACCAAGGCCAGTATTTTTACTTGTACTTCCAGGAAAGCCTAGAATGATTTTGACCTTTTATTTTATTTTTTTTTTTTGAAAATGCCTTGTTTCTTTGTCTTTCTTCCCTTTTCCACCCCTTTTCAACAAAGGGGACCTGTGGAGAAGGAGGTTTTTGGGTGGAGTGAACACAGGGAAATGTATTTATACCATATATAATAGAAAACAAGTTGATGTATATTATTGTGCTTACCTTTTTATATCATTAATAGTAATTTGCATAGAAACTGGTACAGGAAGTAGTTGCTGTTATTGACGAGAGGAACCCATAGCAAACACACACGACAGTAAACCCATGCTATATCGGACTTCAGTATATCATACTTGACGAGCCTCTTGAACTGCCCAGCTTTATATTGGAAACAGTGTGATAAAACTAATCACAGTCCAGGCACTCTCCCTCTTAAGTGGTAGAAAGCAAAGGCTTACTATACTGCATATCATCTGGAGAACTGAATCATTGGTTAAATCTTCCAGTCAGGAAATTTGTTTCATTCAGGTTATTTATTTATTTTTCATCTTAATGATTAAGATTTTTACTAATAGCTTGCAGAATACCTTTCTCATCTCCACATGAACCTAAATTTCTACCTCATGCACAGTGCCATATTCCAATCCTCTCAGCAACACAATTATCACACACAAAAATCATCCAACTATGCATAAGGGTTACCCTACTCAAAACCTCTCTTTTTTTTTTTTTTCCAGGAGAGACATATAGATCATTGTCTCGTCAGTTCAGGATCAGCCACAACTTGATCTCCAGCATCATCCCCACAGTCTGCAAGGCAATTTATCAAGTTTTGCAGCCAGTACATGTTCAGCCACCATCAACTGCTGAGGAGTGGCGCCAAGTGGCAAGAGAATTTTACAATCAGTGGAACTTCCCATTGTGTATTGGAGCACTTGATGGGAAAAGAGTGATGATTAAGAAGCCACTTAATTCAGGATCAAGTTATTATGATTACAAAGGTCATAATAGTGTAGTATTGCTTGCACTTGTGGATGCAAACTGCAAGTTCCTTTATGTTGATGTTGGTGCCTGTGGAAGAGCCAGTGATGGAGGAGTTTGGGATAGGTGTACTCTGAAGCAGGCAGTTGAGGGTGACATGTTAGGTGTTCCTGAACCTGAAAGTATACCGTTCTCTGACAAAAAATGCCCATATGTGATTGTTGGTGATGATGCCTTTCCCCTGAAGGGCTATTTAATGAAACCATATCCTGGAAGGGGCGAAACTCAAGAAAGAAGGATATTCAATTACCGCCTTTCTCGTGCTAGAAGAACATCTGAAAATGCATTTGGCATTCTAGCAGCTAGGTTTCAGGTATACCAGAGTGCCATACGAGTATCACCTGAACACACAAAGAACATAGTCTTGGCAACTATAGCCTTACATAATATGCTCACTGAAACTTCTAGAGACACTTATTCACCTCCAGAGCTGATAGACAGAGAGGATACGAACAGTGGAAGACTGCAGCAAGGTGAAATGCACAATCATGCAGGTGGTGCTTTGGAAGCACTGCAACCAGTTGGGAGAGGTCATGCCCAGTATGCGAAGGAGGTTAGAGAGAAGTTCAAGGACTACTTCAACAATGAAGGTCAAGTACCATGGCAGGATCGTATGGTGTTGATGCATTAATGGATGTAAAATTCATGTAGAATACATATATAACAGTTTAAGCTCTTTTTATTTTCCTCAATGCCAGTACAAAGTTTTTAGCCTACCAGTAATGAAGTGACTAACAATAAAGTAACCCCTTCAATCTGCAAAAGTTCTGACTTTACTCAAAAGGTGAAATTTGAAGCAGTGTGCACTTTGCAGCAATCATACCAAAATCTATAGAATACTTTGAAAAAAAAAAAAAAAATTATAAAATGGGCATTCCATAACAACAAGGGGTTAATATGAAAATTGGTGAAATATCTGTCAAATGACAGAAAGTGAAGGGGAATCTGGAGAGAAATAATGAAATACAAACTAAATCCCAGACTGTTGTTTAAAGCTTCTAGGCTTAGCCACCCCTTTATTTCCTTTTTAAGTTTATCTAGGCTTGGCCATCCCCGACATCTGAATCAGTTACTTCTTTAATAACTTGAGAAATTTTTGTCAATAATTCAATCTGTTTCCTGTGAGACAAATTATCTGCTGCAGCCTCGACAATCTGACCCAAGCCAACTGCAAGTGAACTAGCCTGTCCTCTCCTTTTAAAGTAACCGTGAAGCTCTTTCAATGACTCATCAATGTCATCATTTTCAGATCCCTTTCTTGGCCTTTTACGAATCACAGGAGATTGCCCCTGCTTAGAATTACTTATGTTTTTTGAAGGAGTGTTATCTGACCCTTGTGCTACAGGATTTGCTATATTGCAGTAGGTCAGTGGTGATGGTGTACTGGCTGATGCTGGAGATGCTCGGCTTTCAGATGGAGAAGGTTGCGTACAGTCTTCAGGGCTGGTCAGCTGGAAAAGTTCTTCCTCCTGGACAATAGTGCCGCTTTCTCCAACATAGTCTTTTCCGAACGTTACTACTGCCATTACATCTGGGTCTGAAGAACACTGTTGAACAGAAGCATGAATTAGCAAGTTACGTTAACCTCTTATTCTCGGAGTCTGTCTGACTCGAGTAAAACTCAACTATAAGCAAGAATGAAATAGTAATCCCAGGCTAGGTATCACTCATTGTATTATCCCATAATACATCACACAGTACAGCCATACCCCAGTTTAACGATGTAATTGGTTAGGTGAAAATCCATCGTTAGGTGGGGTATCGTATATCGGGGTACTTTTAACGTGTTTCAACGTGGACCGTTTTCCAGCCTTGGGTTTCCCCCAAACTAAATCCAAAGCCAACCCAGATGAACCCAAAAACAGGTTTAAAGGCAATCTAAATGGCCTAACAGCTGTCAAGGAAGCTAACGTAAGCCTAACACCTGTAAATAACTCACTAAAACCAACAAATAAAATCTGGATATCATTAAATATGTCTGGAAAACATCAAGCATGGTAAACTGTACCCCAAAATGACAACGTTCACCCCACCTATAGCTAAAACACATTAATTAAAGTCTAAAAAAAAAATTATAAATCAACCTAAACACACAATTTTAGTATAAAATATCATCGCAATTGGTAAGAGAAAATCAAAAGCCATCGTAAAACGGGTTTTGCCATCATTAGGTGGGGTATGGCGCAATTAGTACCCTCATCGTTAAGCCGGCGTATCGTTTCTAGGGGTATCGTATATCGAGGTATTACTGTACTGTATTTCATTAGGGTACCATGTTTTATCCACTCATCTGAGTACTACACAATACTGTTTACTACGCAATACTGTTTATGGTTACCATTTATTTCTCACTCATCTGTGCACTACACAATACTGTATATGGATACACAGTACTGCACTGCATGGTATACGCATAGCAAATACAGTACTTTCGACAACGGTACTGGTATAATGTTGCTACAAAGTTACAATAAAATAATTTTTTAAAATAACCATATGAATTATTAGGGTACCACCATCGACTTACCGCTTTCAAGTTTGATTCAGTTGGTGCCTGATCAACTAGTGCATCAATAAGAAAAGAAGCAGCATCAAACAATGGCCACTTTGATCCTGGTGTCCCCTCTGAGCCACTGGGAGTCTCTCGTATTTTCTTGTATGCCAGCAGGAAGTACGTTCGTAGATTCTTCAACTTTTGGCGAACCATAGCTGTAAAAGAAATACCAGTACCCATAAATAAGACTAATATTGCAACATAAACATTAAGGGCCAGTGCAGGTTCGGGGGCCTCTCAACATAGAAAATAAAATATATAGCAAATCATACTGGGACGATATATATAGCCCTACAGCCTGGACGAAAGAGGCTTGACCAGCCTGTTTGAATTACAACCAGAGACTCCTTGCAACTTTAATCTGGCTCAGTTTCATTATTGACCGACTTAAAAAGGCTGTTTCAACATCTACACCACAATAAAAAAACAAACTGTTTATGCATGCAGGCAAAAAATCCATGTTCCTAAATATTATAATGTAAATTCTGGTATTTAAAATTAATTAGATTAGTAACAGAAGTTAGACCATTGTGCATCAAAGTTTTTTTTTTTTTCTGGTTAGGCCTATGATAGAAATGAGCCCAAAATGAGCCCTATATTGCATTTATTTCATTTGTGGCATCAAGACAGGTGAAGTAATGTGGGATTAGGTTAGATTAGTACTCAACATGTGCAACAATTTTTTTTAGGTGTGTTTCATATGTAAATTGTTCTCACCTCCATTTAGCTGGGAGAGTTCTGGGTATTCTTCCATGAGAGTGGCTGCAATGTTGTTGAAAATCTCCTGCCTCAGCTTGGTTTTGTGATAAAGAGGATCTCTGGGGTCCCACAGACATGGATTCTGCCTCACATATTCAAGTAATGAAGCCTCAGAAGACCGACACCAAGCCATTTTCTTCTTTATGTTTGCCATCGCGAATTGTTTTGAAGAGATGTTCACTTGGAGTTTGCTGCACGCCGCGCGCCGGTACACCTTTGTTTTTCGTACTGTGACTGTCTTGCTTTCAGTTTAAACAATAGATTATATAATTTTTGGATAATGTGCCTGTACTTGCATCAATAGCTGACATAAAATAGCATTTTTAAACAAAACTTTTTTATTCTCACACAACAGGTCTCAATGATTGTCTTCTCACAATACTGTACAGAGGTCAAGACAGTACTCACTATGTCTGCCACCCTCACATATATATAATATAACTTTTTAATGAGCATTGGCTTGATTAATGATATATAAAAGCTTCACAAATTTCTCAGGTGGAGCATCAGTTGTCAATTCTGCTCCGTAGTATTGCTGAAAATCGGCAATAAAAGACGGACACGACCGACTCCCCAAAATATCGGCAATTCTAGCCGAGTGTCAGCCGAGTTTGTGTTGCCGGCTATTTATTGCCGAAAAAAGTGCTCGTGTGACCCGGGCTTAAGAGGTGACTGGGGGATTGGATTAAGAACTGCGTAAGAGGTGACAGGAGACTGGATTAAGAACTGCGTAAGTGGTGACTGGGGGTTGGATTAGGAATTGCGTAAGAGGTTACTGGGGGTTGGATTAGGAATTGCGTAAGAGGTTACTGGGGGTTGGATTAAGAATTGCGTAAGAGGTTACTGGGGGTTGGATTAAGAATTGCGTAAGAGGTTACTGGGGGTTGGATTAAGAATTGCTTAAGAATTGACTGGGGATTGAATTAAGAATTGCGTAAGGGGTGTCTGCAGGTGGATAAAGATGCGTAATAGATAACTATACGCTTCCCGGCTCCAAAACCCACTCTCAGCTGAAAAAAAATCGTCTTTCTTCTTTCTTTAACTTCCTTTCCCTGAAATTCCTGTCGCTGTTACTCCTCCTTCACACACGCCCCAATAACTCCCTCATTCCCTCCCGTCTCAGTTCTCTCTGCCTCCTCTCTGTTTTCTTCCTCCTCCCTCCTTTCTTTCTCTTTTCTCCTTCCTCATCTCTCCTTTCGTCCACTGCGTTCTTTCTTTCTTTCTCTTTCCTTTCTTCTTCTCTTCTCCCTTCTCTCTCCTCTCTCCTTTCTCCCCTTTCTCTCCTTTCTTCCCCCTCTCTCCTTTCTTCCCCCTCTCTCCTTTCAGCCTCCTCTCTCCTTTCTTCGCCCTCTCTCCTTTCTTCTCCCTCTCTCCTTTCTTCCCCCTCTCTCCTTTCTTCCCCTTTTCTTCTTTCTTCCTCCTCTCTTCTTTCTTCCCCCCTCTCTTCTTTCTTTCTTCTCTCTTCTTTCATCCTCCTCTCTCCTTTCATCCTCCTCTCTCCTTTCATCCTCCTCCCTCCTTTCATCCTCCTCTCTCCTTTCTTCCCCCTCTCTCCTTTCTTCCCCCTCTCTCCTTTCTTCCTCCTCTCTTTTTCCTTCCTCCTCTCTCCTTCCTTCCTCTTCTTTCCTTTCTTCCCTCTCCTGTATTCCTCGTCTCTCCTTTCTCCCATCTCTCTCCTTTCTTCCCCCTCTCTCCTTTCTTCTCCCTCTCTTCTTTCTTCCTCCTCTCTCCTTTCATCCTCCTCTCTCTTTTCATCCTCCTCTCTCCTTTCATCCTTCCTTCTCTCTCTTTTCTTCATCATCTCTCCTTTCTTCCTCCTCTCTCTCCTTCCCCACAAAATCTTCTCCATATACTCTTTCCTCCCAAATCTCTCCACCATTTTCTCTTCCATTCTCTTCTCACATCCTTCCTCCCTCATTTCAGGCCTTTCCTACAATGTTGCTTTTCTCTCTCTCTCTCTCTCTCTCTCTCTCTCTCTTTCCTTCTTCTTCTTCTTTTTCCGCCCTTCCACGGATAGCCTCGTCATACAGAGCCTCTCTCTCTCTCTCTCTCTCTCTCTCTCTCTCTCTCTCTCTCTCTCAGTCGTCCAGCCATTATCTCCTTCAAGCTTTTTCCGTCATCACTGCAGCTCACTTTAACACAGATGCCGGAGGAAATTCACAAATCCCATAAAATCCCTCCCCAAATTCACAAATCCCCTAAAATCCCTCCCCAAATTTATAAATGCCCCTAAAATCCCTACCCAAATTCACAAATCCCCCTAAAAATCTCTCTCCAAATTTACAAGTGCCCCTAAAATCCCTCTCGAAATTCAAAAATACCCCCAAATTCCTCTCCAAATTCACAAATGCCCCTAAAGTCCGTCCCTAATTTCACAAATCCCCTAAAATCCCTCCCCAAATTTATAAATGACCCTAAAATCCCTCCCCAAATTTATATATGCCTCTAAAATTAATCCCTGAATTCACAAATCCCCCCAGAATCCCTCCCCAAATTCACCTGCCCCTAAAATTCCTCTCCAAATCCACAAATGACCCAAATCCCTCCAAAAAAAAACTAAATCCCCCTAAATTCCTTCCCCAAATGCAGTGTCCCTAAAATCCCTTCCCAAATTCACAAATCCCCCTAAAATCCCTCCCTAAATTCACAAATCCCCCCAAAATCCCTCCCCAAATTCACAAATCCTAAAATCCCTCCCCAATTTCATAAATCCCCCTAAAATCCCTCCCCAAATTCACAAATACGAAAATCCCTCCCCAAATTCAATGTCCCTAAAATCCCTCCCCAAATTCAGTGTCTCAAAAATCCCTCCCAAAATTCACAGATGCCCCTAAAATCGCTCCCCAAATTCACAGATCCCCTTAAAATACTTTCCCAAATTCACAAATCCCCTAAAATCCCTCCCCAAATTCACAAATCTCCTAAAATCCCTCCCCAAATTCACAAATGCCACTAAAATCCCTCCCCAAAGTAACAAATACCCATAAAATCCCTCCCCAAATTAACAAATGCCTCTAAAATCCCTCCCCAAATTCACAAATGACTAAAATTCCTCCCAAATTCACAACTGTCCCTAAAATCTCTCCCCAAATTCTCAAATGTCCCTAAAATCCCTCTCCAAATTTACAAGTGCCCTAAAATCCCTCACCAAATTCATAAATCCCCTAAAATCCCTTCCCTATTTTACGTGTCCCTAAAATCCCTCCCAATTTTACAAATGCCCCTAAAATCCCTCCCAAAATTCAATGTCCCTAAAATCCTTCCCCAATTCAATGTCCCTAAAATCCCTCCCCAAATTCAATGTCTCTAAAATCCCTCCCTAAATTCAATGTCTCTAAAATCCCTCCCCAAATTCACATAAGCCCTTAAAATCCCTCCCCATTTTCAGAAATACCCCTAAAATTCATCCCCAAATTCACAAATCCCTCCTAAAATCCCTCGACAAATTCACACAAACCCTTAAAAACCCTCCGCATTTTCAGAAATGCCCCTAGAATCCCTCCCCAAATTTATAAATGCCCCTAAAACCCTTCCCCAAATTCACAAATCGCCCAAAATCCCTCCCCAAATTCATCTGCCCCGAAAAACTTTCTCCAAATCCACAAATGCCCCCAAATCCCCTCCCCAAATTCACAAATCTCCCTAAAATCCCCCCCCAAATTCCATGTCCCTCAAATCCCTTCAAATTCACAAATGCCCTTAAAATCCCTCCCCAAATTCACAAATGCCCCTATAATCCCTACCCAAATTCACAAATACCCCCAAAATCTCTTCCCAATTTCACAAATCTCCCTCAATCCCCTCCCCCCAAAAAAAACAGTAGCGTAGCAAGGTTTCGACGGATGGGGGGGTAAGGTGCCAAACCCTATTTTTTTTTGGGGGGGGAGGGGAGTGCTAAAAATTTTCCAGAAACTAGTTAGTCCGAAGTTTGAAGCTGGTGGTGAAGCGGGGGAGGGGGGCTAAGATCTGACAGGACCCGCGAGACCCCCCCTCCTCCCCCGTAGCTAGGCAACTGGTAAAAAAAAAAAAAAAAAGCATCACTTATTATCATCCCATCTTCACGAAATCACTTAAGAAATATAAAAAAGAAAAAAAAAACTAAAATATATCCTAAGCTTGGAAATAATCTCTGGGAGATGGAAATACTGTATGGCTAAAATTAACTTTGGAACTACAGCAGCGTCTCCTTCCCCAACTCGACTCTCACGCCTCCCCGTTTTCTGTGAAGTCTGGTCTAGCTCGGCTGGAGGGGGGACATTATTATTATTATTATTATTATTATTATTATTATTATTATTATCATCATCATCATTTTTATTATTATTACTGCATTATTATTATTAATATTATTATTATTTATTAATATTATTATTATTAATATTATTATTATTATTATTACCGGTATTAATGTTTTATTATTATTATCATTATTATTAACTATCCTCATTCATTACCCCCAAATTGATCAAAGTACCTTTACTGTATTCTAACCTGTCAAATAGCCTTAACCCCTTTCGGCTCAGGTGATAGCCAGGTGTACAGTAGTCAGACTGGACGTACAGTTTGATTAGTAACCAAGGAGACTCATTAAAACTGTGGAGGTGGCCCAGTTCCGCCAGATGAAAAAAAAAGATATTGAGGATGGCCATGACGATAACAATGAAAAAAAAAAAAAGGAAAAATAATGTAAGTCAGGTATACCTGTATAGTTTTTTCATTACCAGGTATGTTTTTGTTCTCACACACACACACACACACACACACACACCTATCACGCCATCTGTCATCACACGTGTCTCTCTGTCACGTGTCAATCACAATCCATCAAAAATGAAGTATCCATCACCAGTACCCAACACTGGCTATTCATACATCATTACTACACACACACACACACACACACACACACACACACACACACACACACACACACGTACACCCGAAAGCACTAATCTCTCCCCCCTAATAGCCGGAGTCGCGGCCAGTGAGCGACCAGGCGATCGAACACCCCACATCCACCGTCCCTACCCCAACCCCAAAGCGTTGTTGGATATATGTGGGACGGCCAGAGCTGGTGATGTTACAATGTGTCATGACTGTTTTTATATACAATCAGAACCAGTGTAGGTAAGTATATAAAGGCAATTAATGTGTAATACTATGCTGGTATCCACAACATACGAAAAAGGCACGAAAATGAAAGAAGACATACGGCGTACTATGTGTTATTGACTATATACTTACATACTATATTATAATGTAACTACAGATAAGTATAGTATAGCATCTGATGAAAGATGTGATGTCGTTTCTTATACATTCTCACTCCCACCTCCATCACCCTTCTCTCTGATTTGCTGTCTCCACCAAACGCCTCTCATACCCTGTCATCCCCCATCCCCATCTATTGTTAACCAACATAAAGATAATGATGAAATAATCTGTAAAGTATTAATCATATTGTATTATCACGCGCTGCTGCATTATCACCAACAAATAAAAAACATACAATACTCCGGTATACCTGCCAACCATTTCATCCTGTTGTAAGATGTTACATGACATACACACTGCAAGTTGGACCTTGTGTTACAATGACATACGGTTGTTTATCGTTAACACAGGTTGTGTGGCTTTGGACGTCCATTAATCCATATGAGCGTGGTAATTTAAGCCTTACATTATAAACTCGTAAGGATTATGTTCCTGTCATTATTGGATGAACGAAACGTATCAGGGATCGGCTCTGACGAACCACGAACTCTGTTTTAACGAAAATATTCCGACCACTTGTCACAATAGTGACACAGTGTCATTATGTATATGACTGAATGTGGGTCAATCGTATACATAACGACATTGTGTCACTGTTGTGTTAAAGCAGAGTTGGTGGTTCGTCAGAGCCGATCCCTGATTCGTTTCGTTCATCCAATAATGACAGGAACATAATCCTTACGAGTTTATAATGTAAGGCTTAAATTACCACGCTCATATGGATTAATGGACGTCCAAAGCCACACAACCTGTGTTAACGATAAACAACCGTATGTCATTGTAACACAAGGTCCAACTTGCAGTGTGTATGTCATGTAACATCTTACAACAGGATGAAATGGTTGGCAGGTATACCGGAGTATTGTATGTTTTTTATTTGTTGGTGATAATGCAGCAGCGCGTGATAATACAATATGATTAATACTTTACAGATTATTTCATCATTATCTTTATGTTGGTTAACAATAGATGGGGATGGGGGATGACAGGGTATGAGAGGCGTTTGGTGGAGACAGCAAATCAGAGAGAAGGGTGATGGAGGTAGGAGTGAGAATGTATAAGAAACGACATCACATCTTTCATCAGATGCTATACTATACTTATCTGTAGTTACATTATAATATAGTATGTAAGTATATAGTCAATAACACATAATACGTCGTATGTCTTCTTTCATTTTCGTGCCTTTTTCGTATGTTGTGGATACCAGCATAGTATTACACATTAATTGCCTTTATATACTTACCTACACTGGTTCTGATTGTATATAAAAACAGTCATGACACATTGTAACATCACCAGCTCTGGCCGTCCCACATATATCCAACAACGCTTTGGGGTTGGGGTAGGGACGGTGGATGTGGGGTGTTCGATCGCCTGGTCGCTCACTGGCCGCGACTCCGGCTAACAGGGGGGAGAGATTAGTGCTTTCGGGTGTACATACATACAGAGAGAGAGAGAGAGAGAGAGAGAGAGAGAGATGAGGAAGTAATGGAGCGTTGTGGTGTTGCTGCGGGTGTGACAATGTGTTAAGAGAAATACTATGAGATGGTGTGGCCACGTGGAGAAGATGGAGAATGAGAGACTGACTAGAAGAGTGTATGTGAGTGATGTGGTGTGACATAGCAGGAGGGGGAGACCACAGATGAGATGGAGGAATGGAGGCGGTGCGAGTTTGAGGGAGGGCAGACAAACAGCAGAGGACAGAGCGACGTGAAGGCGATTTGTTTCTGGCTATCTCTTTCGGGATTAAGGCTTCTGGCAACAGATCGATAGATAGATAAATAGATAAGCAGATAGACAGACATAGATAGATGATATAGATTCTTGTTCCCTTCAGACGATTAAGGAAACTCCATAACAAATTTTCCTTAGCGATTTATTTTGCTTATTAAACCTATGTCATTTAAATCTCTCTAATTCTAGTCTGTCCCAAGCTGAAAAAAACCGTCGGGGAAGAACAAGAAGCAAGTAAAACCGTCCAGGGTTAGACAATTAAAGATATAAATAAAGAAGTTATCGTAGTAAATGAGAAAATAATTGACACTGATAATGAGGTTAATTAATATCAGTGTTTAAATACCTTGGCATCATGGCGTCTCGTTGTTGCTGACTCCCTGATCCCGTGAAAAATAAATAAAATAAATAAATAAGTAAAAGCTGTGTGTGTGTGTGTGTGTGTGTGAGAGAGAGAGAGAGAGCGAGAGAGAGAGAGAAAGGGGGGGAACGACCACGAACTCCTCTGAAGAAAACAAGCCATTAACAAAACAAAAAAAAAAGCCCCAAAATTTCAAAATAGCCCAAAATATACGTATAGATTAACAGCCCCGTTGCTAAGAGTGATTTTCCATGCCTTTAATTAAGCGTCCATGATAAAAATGAGTCAGTGTTTCGGAATGGTATACGTGAAGCTTCGAAACAGGTGTTGGTTGTGGTTCGTGAAGAGTTTGGTGGTGCCTGAGTGAGGGAATGTGTGGGGATTAGAGAGGGGGAGATGCAAGGAGGTAGGGAGGGAGCGGGAGAAGGAAGGAGGAAGGGAGAGAGGGGGAGCTCTTGGAAGGTAGGGGAGGATTAAGAGAAGTAAATGACCAAACAGTCTGAGCCAAATCCAAAAAAGTAATCCAAGTTAGTGTTAAAACCGTAAGAAGTATATAACCAAACAGACAGATAAACAGATAGACAGATAAATAAATGGGCAGATAGATAGACAGAGATAGATAGATAGATAGATAGATAGATAAGTTGGTGTAAAATAGTGTGGTTTCTGGTGCACTACCCCAATGGACTGGAGGTTGGAGGCACGAAAAGGAGCTCTTGCCTTGGCCTCCATCCAACACCCATCAATTTGTGTGTCACTCCCCCTTACACACACACACACACACACACACACACACACACACACACACACAATTATTTGACGCATATGGTGACTTACTGTACATGGCCAAATACTTACAGAGTGTTATACACTCATACACATACAATTTCATACTGATATGGTGACATACTCGATATCTTACCTGTCCCTATACTTACATGTCTACACACACACACACATACACACACATTTTAAGAAGCACACGGTGACTTACATGGCCACATACTTGCAGGGCGTTATAACCCCCCCCCACACACACACAGAATTTCATACTGACATGGTGACATACACGATATCTTGCTTACTTGTCCCTATACTTACATGTCTATACACTTGCACTAATAAACACACACACACACACACACACACACACACACACACACACACACACATACACACGCTTTTAATACTAACATGCATATACTTTCACGGAGACATACTTACATGCCTTGTGGGAAATATTTTCCCCCAGAGCAGTTGCGCTCTCTATTTTTATCATAGTTATCCCTGGTTAAAGGCAGAGGAAAACTTGAGACCGTTGTTAATTGTTCAAGCGGTTTTAATAACCCAGAAATTACGTTCTCTTTAATAATTCTTGTTATTGATAAATTAAATGCTACTGCCTTTAACCCCCGTGGACAACTATACATTGTAAATACATGTAATTATGTGGTATTTTCAACTGACTTAAACTGCGTCTGCGCGTTAGATGACGTGGCGAGTAGGGAAAGGTTCTCGTGTTAAGCAGATGTGGAATTAAGATATATTTCTAGTTAAAGGGAATATTTGGTCTAACTTTAGTTTAAGTAAAATTAAGATTAATTTGTTGAATTCGCCCTGTACATATCAAGATGTAATCTAACTGTATTTAGTACTGTAATTAATTATTAGTTGGCAACCTACCATTCTATGAGGGAGGTTAGAGTTTGCCATGCATCGCACTCTGCTCCTAGATCTCGTGGAGTTAGCACTCTGTTCCTAGTCACTCTCAAGCTAGCACGGTTGTACAGTACATACGCACCTTAAGGACGCTTGCTCGCTCAAGCAATTACACTAAGCAGCCTCATCGTCATCGGTTAACGATCACTCCCTCTTCACTAGCTAAGTAACCTTTACGAATTGGCCAATTCAAGGGGGGATTAGCTAAGAGTTCGAAAAGAAATAGTTATTGTAGGTAAGTTAAGGTTAAGTTTCGTTTCACCTAACTCTATGAGACTTGTTTGATTTACTTAAAGACAACTTTAGGGAAGTGTAACGACTTACGAGTTGATTACTAGAAAATTCTTGCATAGCGGTGCCCCAGCAGGGATACCGACTTGTATACATAAAATATTTTTCACATTGTGGTGCCCAGAAAGAGGGCCCCGATTTTAATACCATAACCTATTAAACATTTTTCACATGGCTTGATTCATGGGTTCCTGCTCACAAGGAGACACCCACGCAAACAAATTTTCATACATGACCACACACTTACATATCATACTTAGGCTACATGTTAGTTTGCCTCTACCCGCTCTCTTTCAAAGCCCCACACCCACACACTCACCCACTCCCACACACTCACCCACTCCCACACACTCACCCACTCCCACACACTCACCCACTCCCACACACTCACCCACTCCCACCTACCCACCTACAACCACACTTACCCACCCAACCAACTACCACCCACGCACGCACACCTACATCCACACTTACCCACCCAACCAACTACCACCCACGCACGCACACCTACATCCACACCCACCCACCCACACCCACACCAATGCCAACACCCTCCCACCCACCCACCCACCCACTCTATGCTGAATAAAATCGTCTGGAGACTGCACAATTGGGAAAAAAAGTTCGAAAGGATGGAGTAAGGCTGTCCAACCCCCACCACTACTAAAGACTCCTTCCTATGCTGAATAAAATCGTCTAGAAGTACCACAGGAAGAATAAGCTAAATAAATAAATAAATAAGTTGCCATAGAGAAATACTTAACATCACAGAATAAATAAAGAAGAGAAAGGCAAAGAAAGAGGTTTTAGGTGAGAAATATTTACTTCATAAAATAAAGTAAATATAAAAGAAAAAAAATGATCGTAGAGAAAAAAAGAAGAAATGTTATAGCAGGGAAATATTTAACACTCCTGGGGATGAATATCATACAGAAATACTTAAAACAATGTCTCTGCCTCCTTATCCCATCTCACCATTAGTAATATCCCCACACGATTTTTTGTATTATATCTTTTTTCACACTGGAGGGGTTAGAGATAGGTGTCGTTAACTCCATCAATACGAGAGGTAGTACGAATAACCTAAAATAAATACATACATAAATAATAATAAAGAAATACTTAACACAATTTCTTTGGTTCCTCATTCCATTTCATTTTCTCTCTCTCTCCCACACACCCACTCCAAGGGCAGTATTCTAGCACAGTTAGGAAGTTTACTAACACCTCTTCCTTACCGATTTATTCCTGACTCAGTTCCGTTAATATATTCTTGTGTTGTTCATGCAGTCTCTGTCGATATTGAAAAGACATATGAAGCAAACCGAGAGATATCAATGAGTAGTTTGGATTTTAGATCGCTAAGGAAGAGGTGTTTGGGAGCCTCCTTACCCAACGAGGCTCCCTAACAACTCTTCCTTACCGATTATTTCCGACCCTGCTCTGTTACTTTATTCTGATGTGCTATTCATGCAATCATGTCGAAACTGAAAAGGCATAAGAAGGAAACCTGGGAAAATTAACGAGTTGTTTGGAAAATAAATCGCTATGGAAGAGGTGTTAGTGAGCCTCCTTACCTCATGAGAATACGGGCCCAAGTCACTCTGCTTCACATACACACACAAGATTAATTTTCTTTTATGTAATGCAAGGAAGAAGGAACCAAAGGCCATGGTGCTAAATCCGGACACTGAATGCTCCCATTATTCCATACATCATTCACACACCTACATAACATACACAGACCCACACCATACAGACCTTCACCATACATACATACACATACACAGACCTACACCATACATACTGTACATACACAACACACACCAAACGAGCAATCATACAAACATCATCCACAGGTCGTAACTTCACCATACATGCACTGTACACCAAAAATACTGTGAATCATTCCATGCTCCATACATATATCATCTGTACAGCATATACACCATACATACACCATATCCTCTGCCTCTCCCTCCTCTTCAACAATCCATGCCACATACCAACTCTTTCTCCCTCCCCCTACCCCTATATCCCACTTACCTCCCTGACCACTCCCTCCCCTCTCCTTCTACAGATCCCCCTCACCCCTTACCACACACACACACACACACACACACACACACACACACACACACACACACACACACACACACAGTCCTTCTCTCTCCCCTACCAGTCCCCTCCCTTCTTCTCTATCTCCACCATCTCCCTTCTTCTCCCTCTCTCCACCATCCCCCTTCCTTTTCCCTCACCATTCCCCCCTCCCCTCCAAGTCTGCCTCCCTCAAATACATACACAGCTGTAATTGGCAAGAGACCCGGGCATTCCCCAAACACCTTCCAGTCTTCTCATTAACCACCTCACACACACACACACACACACACACACACACACACACACACACACACACACACACACACACCTCCATCACCCCCTCCGTTTTCTTTATTCCTTTTAATGGGTGACTATTCCACTGGGCACATAATTCTCGCGTATCCTTTATTTTCTAGTGAAGTCCTTTATTGTCTATTCTTGCCGCTCCCAAACGGTTTTTAATTCAGTTTAAGAAAATCCACTCGTGCTGAATGGGTTAACTAAGGCTATATCAAACACCTCCAGTTCAAAAAGTTTTTTTTTTTTTTTCTCTCTCTCTCTCTCTCTTTCTCTCTCTCTCTCTCTCTCTCTCACGGTGGCTATACGGTACCCCTCCAATTTCGAAAGTCTCTCAGCTAAATCTAACGGTGAGGAGATGGGAAGAATAATATAAAAGAAAAAAAATAAAAGCGGAAAAAATAGAAAATAAGTGAAAAAGGGAAAAATAGAAAAAAAAAATAGAAAAAGAAAAACAAAAACGAGAAATGGTAAAAAGATAAAATAAGAAAAACAAAAATGAGAAAAATAGACAAAAATAGAAAAAAGAAAAAATAGGGCGAAAAAACTGAGAAAAATAAAACATTGACGAATAAAAAGGAAACGAAGAACAAAAATGGAAGAGAAAAAAAATAGAAAATGAAAAAGAAAAATTATACAAAGGAAAAAAGAAAAAGAAAAAATCGAAACTAACAATAGTACCGTATAAAAAGGAAAACAGAAAAAGGAAAACAAGAAAAAAATAAAAAGAAAAATAGAAAAATGAAATTTAGAAAAAGAAAAATGAAAATTGAAAAAAAATATTGAAAAAATATAGGAAAAAAGGAAGAAGCAGAAACAAGAAAAAGAAACAGGGAAGAAAAAGAAAGAGGAGGGAAGGAGGATGGGAAGACTGAGAGGAGACAGAGAGGGGATGAGGAGGTGGAGGTGGAGGAGGAGGAGGAGGAGGAGGATAATGATGATGATGATGATGATGATGAGGAGGAGGAGGAGAAGGAATACTAAGGAGAGCAAACAGCAACAGACCTTATGATCCTTTCGAGGCTGCTTGTTACAGAGTGGACTGTGACTACAAGATCTAATTCTACATGCTGAAGGATAAGGATAGTAAAGCAAGAAGGCTCCCCCCTCCCCACCCAGCAAACTCTCCAGTTAAAACTGACAGGATAAAGTGAGAAGGACCACCATGCAGTATGGAAAAACTGACATGGAAATTTCATAGGAAAGACTGATATGGAAAAGTCACATTATATACTTTACCTATGAGGAGGAGGAGGAGGAGGAGAGGGTGCAAGGAGGCGGAAGAGGAGGAGTGGGAGGGAGGAGGAGGAAGAGGAGGGGGGAGGAGGAAGAGGAGAGAAAGGGGGAGGAGGGAAAGGAGGAGGAGGGAGGAGGGAAAGGAGGAGGAAGAGGAGAGGGAGGAAGGAGGAAAAAGAGAAGGAGAAAGAGGAGGAGGGAGGGGAAAAGAGGAGAAGGGGGAGGGAAGAGAGAAGAGGAGGAGAGGGAGGATGGAAGAAGAGAGGGAGGGTGAAGGATGAGGAGGGAGGGAGGGAGGAGAAAGAGGATTGAAGGGGATGGAGAAGGAAAAGCAGAAGCTGGGAGGAGGAAGAAGAAGAGGGGGAGGGAGGGGGAAGAGGAGGAAAGAGAAGGAGAAAGAGGGAGGAAAAGGAGGAGAGACGGAGGTGGGAGAGGAGGAGAGGAAGGAAAGAGCAGGAGCGGAAGGGAGCTGGAAGAGGAGGAGGGGGAGGAGGAAGCAGAGGAGGAGGGGGAGGAGGGAGCAGAGGAAAAACGGGGAAGGGAGAGGGAAGATGAAGAGAGGGAGGAAGAAGAGGAGGAAAGGGAGGAAGAGAAGGATGAGGAGAGGGAGGAAGAGGAGGATGAAGAGAGGGAGGAAGAGGAGGATGAGGAGAGGGAGGAAGAGGAGGAGGAGGAGGGATGAGGATGAGGAGGAGGAGGAGGAGAGCGATGATGAGGAGGAGGAGAAGCGAGGGAGGGAGGTGAGGATGTAAGGGGGGAGATGAAGCATGTAAGGGAGAAAATGGAAGTGAAAGATGAAAGAATTGCGAACACAACATACATAGCCACAATATCATCATCATCATCATCATCATCATCATCACCACCACAATCATCTAATTATACAAAGCATGTATTCAATCTACAGATCAAACAAGGAAAACAATTAACAAACAAATAAATATGCGGAAATAACAAAATACTCAAATGCCAATTTCCTTCGCTCCCTAATGAAGTCTTTACATTCCTGGCTTAATTAGAAAAAATAAAAAATAATAACATCCACGAGCAAAAATAAACGCAAAATGAGGAAGATAGAAGTTCAACAAGGAATTTCAACCAATTTACCTTCCGCCATTACAACTCGGCGCGTCCACCCTCTTCGTCGACAAGATGACAGTTTTTCCACTTACGACTCCACCGTTTCGTTAAATTCACTATCACTGCCATCAACATAAACTTTAGAAGTCGCATTGTAGTTTGTGAGTCACTAATTCCTCCGTCAAGAGTTAGGTTTTAGTAAGGAATCCCCGCACACGCGCACATACACCCTGTCCAAAGTCTTGATGTGCACCGACCAGTACCAGTAGGGATGGCCTGGGGGTAAGGGATTATTTGTAATCAATTACTTCGATTACTTCTCAAAAAAAATGCAGTAATCGATTGTTTTCCTATTATCGATTACTTGAAACGATTACTGCAGAAGAATCACATTTACTTCTGGGTTTATCAGAAAAATATTATTTTTGAGAAATAAAGGAAATCGTTATACGCTTTAAACGTTTTCTTTAATGCCACAGTAGAGTGCATTATTAAGGAACTGTGCCTTGTCTTATACTGCATATTTCATAACTTTTTATTTTGTACATGGATTTTTTTTTTATGTTTGTGTTTTATGCAAGTTTCTGGTCGCACAGATGCTCGTGTATGAGTATATATTAGGATGTAAGGCATGAATAGCCATCAAGTTGATGAAACACCTTGTGACGAGAAGCCTTTCATTGATGACGTTTCGCTCCTACAGAGCTTCTTCACATCGAGTGATCGAGCCACTCGATGTGAAGAAGCTCTGTAGGAGCGAAACCGAAACGTCATCTATAAAAGGCTTCTCCTCACAAGGTGTTTCATCAATTATATATTATTTCTCTAAACGAAACAATGTTGGTTTGTTTGCATATTTGTGGAAACAAATATGTTTCTATTATAACACAGGCTAATCCTTTCTTTGTCTGGCACAAGAGCGTTTGGATTTTATATATATATATATATATATATATATATATATATATATATATATATAGATATATATATATCCCATTGGATCCAAGGGGTGTTGGGCGAGGCATGGCGCTGGGTGGGTACTAGGCGTACCGCCCTCCGCCTATCGGCTCATAGTCGCGAAGCTCATAGTTCCCTACCCGGGAGTTCCCTACTTTATAAAAACTTGAAAAATCCCAGTTCTGTCCAGTATTCCGGACACTGGGCTCCAATGGGTTAAATATATATATAAAAATGCTTGTTTTATATATTTTACTAACAAGGATGTATGTTTCATGAATTATTATAGACAAGCATGCTGTTTATGTGTTGTAAACACTCAACGAAAAATAGCATACTTAATGTGGAGTATCCATCGTATAAAGGAACTTTTGAGCAACTCTTAATCAAAGAAGGAAAGACTGAAAGATGACTGAGGCTTGAATAATTGAGAAACAGAGAAACTCCAACAAGGTAGTAGCACGAATTTGTACCAGTATAGCTACTGACTCCTTACTGTAGCACTGGTAGATACAGTAAGGAGAGGGGCCTTGAAAAGTAAACATATAAGCCCAGATTCCAGTAATCGGAATGGTAATCGTTTACTAATCAAGTATTTTCCCTAAAGTAATCAGTAATCGCGATTACCAATAAATGGTGGTATCGCCCACCACTACTGGTCAGTGACCAGCCTCAGTGAGGAGTGGTAGGAATAATATAAGAGGCGGAGGATATGGCAACACTATATTACAAGCCACCTTTATTAAATTTTTTCCGGTTTTTATATTGCAGATAATTACTTCTAGATACAAAAGACATAGGTAAAATAATTGCAGTTTCATCTAGCAGGCATAATCCTAACAAGAATGTCGTAAATTTGTGAAAATAAGAAAAATGGGTGATGCAAAGATATCCATGTAGTTGCCAGAAAGCGCTGTTTTCCCAACTCTTGTACTGCCTTTAAATGTCTGCGGCTTCTCTTTCTCGAATAAAGATTTAAAAGTCTATCGGCAGCTTATGAATGAAGTATATTTAGACCTGAGAGAGAGAGAGAGAGAGAGAGAGAGAGAGAGAATCCTGCGTCGACCCATGTGCCCAGAATCCAGGAACTACAGGTTACTTCCGGCCATTAATTTCCAGCAATAAACTTCAAACTGGAAATACACTTCAGTCTCTTGATTTTTGCTCTTATATTTATTTTGTAACTCACATGATAATCTGGCTTGGAATAAATTAGTTACGTGTGTGTGTGTGTGTAATTCAATGGTTCGGTCAGGATCACGTGATGGTGTGTGTGTGTGTGTGTGTGTGTGTGTGTGTGTGTGTGTGTGTGTGTGTATGTTTAATTCACTGGTTAGGTCAGGATCACGTGATGGTGTGTGTGTGTGTGTGTGTGTGTGTGTGTGTGTGTGTGTGTGTGTGTGTGTGTGTGTGTTTAATTCACTAGTTCGGTCAGGATCACGTGATGGTGTGTGTGTGTGTGTGTGTGTGTGTGTGTGTGTGTGTGTGTGTGTGTGTGTGTGTGTGTGTGTGTGTTTAATTCACTTTTTCTGTCAGGATCACGTGATGGTGTGTGTGTGTGTGTGTGTGTGTGTGTGTGTGTGTGTGTGTGTGTGTGTGTGTGTGTGCGTGTGTGTAATTCACTGGTTTGGTCAGGATCACGTGATGGTTGTGTGTGTGTGTGTGTGTGTGTGTGTGTGTGTGTGTGTGTGTGTGTTTAATTCATTGGTTCGGTCAGGATCACGTGATGGTGTGTGTGTGTGTGTGTGTGTGTGTGTGTGTGTGTGTGTGTGTGTGTGTGTGTGTGTGTGTTTAATTCACTGGTTCGGTCAGGATCACGTGATGATGTGTGTGTGTGTGTGTGTGTGTGTGTGTAATTCACTGGTTCGGTCAGGTTCAGGTGATGGTGTGTGTGTGTGTGTGTGTGTGTTTAATTCACTGGTTCGGTCAGGATCACGTGATGATGTGCGTGTGTGTGTGTGTGTGTGTGTGTGTGTGTGTGTGTGTGTGTGTGTGTGTGTGTGTGTGTGAGTGTGTGTGTGTGTTTAATTCACTTGTTCGGTCAGGATCACGTGGTGGTGTGTGTGTGTGTGTGTGTGTGTGTGTGTGTGTGTGTGTAATTCACTGGTTCGGTCAGGATCACGTGATGGTGTGCGTGTGTGTGTGTGTGTGTGTGTGTGTGTGTGTGTGTGTGCGTGTGTGTGAGTGTGTTTAATTCACTGGTTCGGTCAGGATCACGTGGTGGTGTGTGTGTGTGTGTGTGTGTGTGTGTGTGTGTGTGTGTGTAATTCACTGGTTCGGTCAGGATCACGTGATGGTGTGCGTGTGTGTGTGTGTGTGTGTGTGTGTGTGTGTGTATGTGTGTGTGTGTGTGCGTGTGTGTGAGTGTGTTTAATTCACTGGTTCGGACAGGATCACGTGATGGTGTGTGTGTGTGTGTGTGTGTGTGTGTGTGTGTGTGTGTGTGTAATTCACTGGTTCGGTCGGGATCACGTGGTGGTGTGTGTGTGTGTGTGTGTGTGTGTGTGTGTGTGTGTAATTCACTGGTTCGGTCAGGATCAGGTGATGGTGTGTTTGTGTGTGTGTGTGTGTGTGTGTGTGTGTGTAATTCACTTGTTCGGTCAGGATCAGGTGATGGTGTGTGTGTGTGTGTGTGTGTGTGTGTGTGTGTGTGTGTGTGTAATTCACTAGTTCGGTCGGGATCACGTGATGGTGTGTGTGTGTGTGTGTGTGTGTGTGTGTGTGTGTGTGTGTAATTCACTGGTTCGGTCAGGATCACGTGATGGTGTGTGTGTGTTCTTACCTTACCTTACCTAATTGTTCTTACCTAATTGTATCTTTACAGGAATGAGTCAAGCTCGTACTGTCCCGTGTCTTAAACCATATTTATCGTACATATCCTTAAATTTGTGAATTGTTTTGGCACACACTATTTCATTCGGTAGTGCATTCCATTGATCAATTGCTCTGTTTGGGAAACTGAATTTCCTTACGTCTTTATCACCTCTCTGCTTATGCAGTTTTTTGCAGTGTCCTCTTGCTGATGCTTCTCCATATGTTAAGTAATCATTTATGTCTATTTTCTTCTTTCCTGATATGCACTTATATAGCATTATCATGTCACCTCTTTTCCTTCTCTCCTGTAGTGCTGGTAGATTCAGTTTATTTAGTCTTTCTTCGTAGCTTAGGTCCCTTAAGCTTGGTATCCATCTTGTAGCGGCCCTTTGAACTTTTTCAATCTTGTCTATATGCTTTTTGAGATGAGGACTCCAGACTACTGATGCATATTCCAGGGTTGGTCTAATGAATGATGTTATTATCCTTCTTAGCATGTCTTCATTTATGTATGTGAATGCTATTCTCATATTTGCAAGCAATGTATACATGTTCCGTACCTTCTCGCTGATGTGGTCAGCCGGAGATAGTCTGTTATTGATAATCACACCTAGGTCTTTCTCTCTTTCTGATGTGTATAGGGTTTTATTTCCTAACTTTTAATCCCAATCAGGTCTTTTTCCACTTTTACCAAACCTGATTACATGACACTTGTCCACATTGAATTCCATTTGCCATGTACTACTCCATTCATGAAGTTTATTTAATTCTTCTTGTAGCTCTTTACAAGTCTGTGTTAGTAATTCTCCTTTGTATTTTTGCATCATCTGCAAACATATTCAGATAGCTCTCATTTCCAGTGTTACTGTTGTTACATAGCCTATGATTTCATCATCCTTTGTGTAATTTTAACGCACAGTATGCTGCATGTTTGATCACGAGCGTGTTCTGCCTCAGTTCCCCCCTTCTACCGTTATAGTAGAGTAAGTCGACATCTCTGTTATACTTTGCGGGATTGTCATCTCTTTGTCCCCATGGCTTCATTTGCGCGTCCTTATTACAAGTTGTATCAAGCTCTCCTGGCCCCTATATAATGAGCTCAGTCTCTGCATCATTGCCACTTAGATCTGCTCCTCACTTTGTTCACATCTCTGTCCTCCCCTGTACAGATATTATTATTGTGAGTGCTCAAGAAATCTCCAAACATCTAGCAGCTGTGTGTAATTTGAGTATAACTGTTGCATTTTTTTCTTGTACTGTATAGCATAAGTTTAATTTGTAGGCTTAGTGAAGTTTTTGTAATTCATGTATGAATCTTTATGTCAGTCATTTTTGATAATAGTTTGTATCTGTAATAATTTATCTGGCATTCACTGAGTATTATCTGGTATCTCATTTTATCAGGGCTGACTTAGATAAATTTACTCTTGCTAATTTCGTGTTAATAGAGGCTATTGCAGTTAACCATATATTTAACCTGTTTATTTGCCATTACATTATCCTTATGAGTCCTGAATGTTTTGTTGTTAGTTTGAGCATTAAACTTTAACTTGTAATTTTACCTAACTCTTTTGTTTTGAACCTGGAACTTTACGGGACAGTAGTGACTCTTCGTATTCTCACTTAAAGTGTACATTATCTTTCTCTGTTCCGTAACATAAATTTGGCGACCTCTCATCAGGATATTCAGGATATTATCATAAGGATATTGTTTGATTTTTTATGACTGTGATATATTCATGATGGCTACTATTTTTACACTTGATGAAGCCAAAGATTTTTTGTCAAATGTGCAAACAGTGTGTGATGTGGAAAACAGAACAAAGAATGAACTTAAGCTTGTTGCTCAACAATTGGGAATTGCAGTTCACTCTCATCATTCTAAAGATCAAATTGTTGGCATGATTAATAAAAGCTTGTTTAATGTAACTCCTCCAAATGAGCAAACGCAGATTGAATTAGCTAAGTTACAGCTAGCTCTGCAGGAGGCTCGTGCTAAAAAAGCTGAATTTCAGGCAAATGCTAAGCAGGCGGAGTCTCAGGCTCGTATTCAGGAGGCTGAATTTCAAGCACGTGCTAAGGAGGCTGAGTCTCAGGCTAAGGAGGCGGAATCTCAGGTTCGGATTCAGGAGGCACAGATACAGGCTCAGGCACAAGTTGAACTTGCCAGGATTCAGGCAGACCATGAGTATCGCATGAAACAAGGTGGAACTGGATCATCTAGCTCTGATGATTTTGATGTGGCTATAAATGTTAAACTTGTCCCTCCTTTTAATGAATCTGATTTAACAAAGTATTTTCAGATGTTTGAGAGGGTAGCTACAGGTTTTAATTGGCCTAAGGAGTATTGGACAGTACTCCTTCAAACTGTTCTCACCGGTAAAGCTCAAGTAACTTATGCATCTTTGCCTCAGGATCAGTCTGATAATTATGATGTAGTTAAGAGCTTGATTCTTAAGGCCTATGAGCTTGTTCCTGAAGCCTATAGAGTAAAATTTAGGACAACTTACAAGCAAGATAAGCAATCCCATGTTGAGTATGCAAAAATCAAAGAAGATCTGTTAGAGCAGTGGTTAAATTCTAAGAATGTGGATTCTGATTTTGGTAAATTTAAGCAGATGATTTTGCTGGAGGATTTCAAAAGGTGTATTAGTAAAGATGTAAGCCTATATCTTGATGAGAAAAGAATAGATAATTTGTCTGATGCTGCAGTTTTAGCTGATGAGTATGTTCTCACTCACAAGAGATATTCTAGAGAAAAAGGGAAAGCTGAGAGTAAGTACGTTGCCTCTACTCAGAGTACAGGTAACAGGAAAGAGAATAAGGATGATGTTTCTCAGGAAGTAAATACCAGCTTCACCTCTAGATTTCAGAAAAATAAATGTACTTATTGTAGTAAGCTTGGTCATACTACGGAGAAATGTTTCAGGAGACAGCGTGATGTGAACAAAAAGGAGTCTTTAAATATTCAGTCAATTGGTCTAGTGTCCACTCTTGAGAGTTCCCAGAATTCTTTAACTGAGTTAACTGAACCTGCTTTGAGGGGTAACTTAAATTCTCATGATGGAGCTCCTCTTTTGAGCAGTAACGTGGGTGACACTCTCAAGAGTTCATGTGCTAATTTCCTGTCTGATGGTTTTGTCAGTCCTCTGGACAGTCATGACAGGAAATCAGTTAAAATATATCGTGATACAGGTGCTTGCCAATCCCTTATGCTGACCAGTGTTCTAGGCTCTAATGTTAATTCCTCTGATGAAACTGTAATCTTACAAGGTGTAGGGAATAATTACTTCTCTGTTCCTCTGGGCAAAGTGAATTTAGAGTCTGGTTTTGTTAATGGTTCTGTTATGGTTGGGTTGGTTGAGACACTCCCAATGTCAGGTGTAACTTTCTTACTTGGAAATGATATTGGTGGAAGTCAAGTGTGTCCAGCTCCTCAGTTGTCTAGTGAGCCAGTGGCTGCGTCCCAGGATTGTGATGTCCCTGATGTGTTCCCTGCATGTGCTGTCACTAGGGCTAAGTCTAAAGTTACTGGTGATTTAGAGGATAATGATGATGATGATGTTATCCTAGCTGACACTTTTCTTGCTAATTTGGACCACTCACCAGATGAGGCAGTACCCCGTAGTGTTGATAATTTGTCTCGTCAAGAGTTGGTTGAGTTGCAGGTTGCTGACCCTGAGTTGAAAGGTCTAGCTAACTCTGCTTACAGTGAAGAAGAGTCAGCCGGTGCTTCTACTTGTTATTATGTAAAGTCAGGAGTACTTATGAGGAAGTGGAGACCCCCAACAGCATCAGCCGACTGTGAATGGGAGGTTGTACATCAAGTTGTCATCCCTCGTGTTTGTAGGCAGGATATCATTAGAGTGGCTCATGATTCCAGTTTGGCAGGACACCTTGGAGTGAGGAAGACTGTGGCACGCATTTTGAAACACTTCTACTGGCCAGGTATCTTCAGGGATGTTTCCTGGTATTGTAAGTCTTGTCACACCTGTCAAGTTGTGGGGAAGTGTAATCAGACCGAAAAGGTTGCACCTCTAGTTCCCATTCCTCCTTTTGAGGCGCCTTTCACCCGTGTGTTGGTGGATATTGTGGGCCCTCTTCCTAAGACTTCCTCAGGATTTTCTTATGTGTTGACCATGATTGACATGGCTACTCGTTATCCTGAAGCCATTCCACTTAGAAACATCTCAGCAAAGAACGTGGTTAAGGAAATGCTGGGGTTCTTCACAAAGTTTGGTCTGCCTAAGGAGGTACAGTCAGACCGGGAAGTAATTTCATGTCAAACGTTTTCAAGCAGTCTCTGAAAGAGTTGGGCATCACCCAGATCACGTCTTCAGCTTACCATCCCCAGACCCAAGGAGCGTTGGAGAGATATCATCAAACACTCAAATCGATGCTCAAGAAATACTGTTTGGAACATCAGAAAGACTGGGATAAAGGTCTTCCATTCGTTGTGTTTGCCGCAAGAGAATCTCCAAATGAATCACTGGGCTTCTCACCTTTTGAACTACTGTTTGGCCATGAAGTAAGAGGACCCCTTAAGTTACTCAAGGAATGCTGGCTGTCGGAGGAAGATGACGTCAACCTGCTGGAGTATGTGATGAAGTTCAAAGAACGGCTGTCCACTGCTTTACAGCTGGCGAGAGAGAATTTAGGAGCTGCTCAGGAGAAGATGAAGACTTGGTATGACAAGAAGTCCAGGTTACGCCACTTTCAGCCAGGAGATCAGGTTTTGATTCTGCTACCAGTTCATGGGCAACCTCTTCAAGCCAAGTTTAGTGGTCCTTATTTCGTGGAGAAGAAACTCAGTGATGTCAACTATGTCATCGCCACACCAGATCGTAGAAAGAGCAAGCAACTATGTCACATCAACATGCTAAAGTTATATCACAGGCGGGACGAAAATAATCCAGTCTGCACTGTAGCTGTTCCACCCGAGTCTGCAAGTGAAGCTCTCCCATGCAGTATGAGCCTGAGTGATAGTTTGGGGAAGAATCCTGATATCATGAATGATCTCCAGACTAAGCTTTCTCATCTACCTCCCAAGGAAAGGCAGGAGTTTTCGGCATTACTGCAGGAGTACCCGCAAGTGTTCCGTGCTACTCCAGGAAGAACCACTGTGTTGATGCATGATGTCGATGTTGGAGACGCAAAGCCAATTAAATTGCCTCCTTACCGTGTGAACCCAGTGAAAGTTCGTCTCATCCAGAAGGAGCTTGGCTACCTGTTGGACCACAAGATGATTGAGCCCTGTCAGAGCGAGTGGAGCTCTCCTGTCACTCTAGTCCCTAAGCCAGGTGGGTCACAGAGGCTTTGCTTCGACTACAGACGTGTTAATCAGATAACCAAAACAGACACTTACCCTCTCCCTCGTGTGGAAGATTGCATAGACAAGATCGGAAAGGCTAGGTACATAAGTAAGTTTGATTTGTTAAAGGGATACTGGCAAGTACCTATGACTGAACGTGCTAGGGAGATCTCATGTTTTGTAACACTAGGAAAGGTTTTTGCATGTTCTGTAATGCCGTATGGTATGAAGAATGCACCAGCCACATTTCAGAAGCTCATGAATGTTGTAACAGAGGGTTTGGCAGGGTGTGTTGTTTATATTGATGATGTATTAATCTTCAGTGACAACTGGAAAGATCACCTATGCCATGTCAGTAAATTTCTTGACCGTTTAGTTCATGCTAATCTTGTAGCTAATTTATCAAAGTGTGAGTTTGGTCAAGCTAAAGTTCAGTACCTTGGGTATGTAATTGGTGATGGACATCTTGCACCACCAGGAGCTAAGGTTCAGGTTATAAGTGATCTTCCCAGACCTAAAACTAGGAAAGAGCTACAAAGATTTTTGGGAATGGTAGGTTATTACAGGAGATTTGTTCTTAACTTTTCAATTCTTGTATCACCACTTACAGACCTACTGAAAAAGGGAGTTAAATTTGTCTGGACCGATAACTGTGAATCCTCTTTCAACAAACTTAAAGCTATTCTATTAAGTCAGCCAGTGCTCGCTACTCCAAATTTTGCTAAGCCTTTTAAGATGGCTGTTGATGCAAGTGATACAGGAGCTGGGGCTGTTTTGCTGCAAGAGGATGATCAGAGTGTTGAGCACCCTGTATCTTATTACAGTAAGAAGTTCACTCCACCTCAAAAGAACTACTCAACTATTGAGAAAGAGCTTTTGGCCTTGATTTTGGGTTTACAGCATTTTTCATTTTATTTGTGTTCTGGTTTTGACCCCATAGTCATTTATACCGATCACAACCCACTGAAATTCCTTAGTAAGTTTAAAGATAAAAATCAGAGATTGACAAGATGGAGTCTACTTCTTCAGGAGTATTCATTAGACATACAACATGTCAAGGGGAAAGAGAATGTTATTGCAGATTGCTTATCTAGACTTTAGACAGATTGTTTTAGAGTAATAAGAAATTTCCTTTGTAAATTTCTTTTTCTTTGTGGGGAGGTGTTACATAGCCTATGATTTCATCATCCTTTGTGTAATTTTAACGCACAGTATGCTGCATGTTTGATCACGAGCGTGTTCTGCCTCAGTTCCCCCTTCTACCGTTATAGTAGAGTAAGTCGACATCTCTGTTATACTTTGCGGGATTGTCATCTCTTTGTCCCCATGGCTTCATTTGCGCGTCCTTATTACAAGTTGTATCAAGCTCTCCTGGCCCCTATATAATGAGCTCAGTCTCTGCATCATTGCCACTTAGATCTGCTCCTCACTTTGTTCACATCTCTGTCCTCCCTGTACAGATATTATTATTGTGAGTGCTCAAGAAATCTCCAAACATCTAGCAGCTGTGTGTAATTTGAGTATAACTGTTGCATTTTTTTCTTGTACTGTATAGCATAAGTTTAATTTGTAGGCTTAGTGAAATTTTTGTAATTCATGTATGAATCTTTATGTCAGTCATTTTTGATAATAGTTTGTATCTGTAATAATTTATCTGGCATTCACTGAGTATTATCTGGTATCTCATTTTATCAGGGCTGACTTAGATAAATTTACTCTTGCTAATTTCGTGTTAATAGAGGCTATTGCAGTTAACCATATATTTAACCTGTTTATTTGCCATTACATTATTCTTATGAGTCCTGAATGTTTTGTTGTTAGTTTGAGCATTAAACTTTAACTTGTAATTTTACCTAACTCTTTTGTTTTGAACCTGGAACTTTACGGGACAGTAGTGACTCTTCGTATTCTCACTTAAAGTGTACATTATCTTTCTCTGTTCCGTAACACTGTTTATATCTTTTATATACACTAAAAACATGATTGGTGCCAGCACTGAACCCTGTGGTACTCCACTAGTCACTTCTTTCCATGATGAGTATTTTCCTCTTAGTACTGTCTTCATTTCTCTTTTTATGAGAAAGTCTTGCATCCAACAAAACAGTTTGCCTCGAATTCCTCCTTCATGGTACAGTTTCCATAAAAGTCGTTGGTGTGGTACTGTGTCAAAAGCTTTCTTGAAATCTAAATAGATACTGTCCACCCATCCTTCCCTTTCCTGTACTGTGTTTGTTACTCTGTCATAGTAGCTCAACAGATTAGTAACACATGATTTTCCTTTTCTGAAACTAAACTGTCATTCTGTTATCATACTGTGTTCTTCTAGATGATTTACCCAAGCTTTTCTTATAAGTTTTTCTAATACCTTGCTTACAACGCTGGTAAGTGATACTGGTCGGTAGTTGAGTGGATTTTGTCTATTTCCTTTCTTGAATAAGGGGACAATATTTGCTTTTTTCCAAATATCGGGTAGTTTACCTTGACTCAAGGATTTCTTGAAAATTAAAAATAATGGTTTACTTAACTCCTTTGCACATTCTCGTAATACCCAACATGAAATTTCATCAGGACAACTTGCTTTTCCTCTGTCTAATCTACTTAACTCCTCCTGTATTACTTTTTCTGCTATTTGTCTATCTGGTAGTATGTGTGGACATGCGTGTTCCACATAGTCCCCCTCAAATTTTTTTCTTCTGTAAAAACTAATTGGAAATTCTTATTTAGTGCTTCACAAATATCTTTCTCTTGTGTATAAGTGATTCCCTCGTCCGTAATGGATTGTATTATATCTTTTACTTTGGTTTTGCTTCTGATATAGCTGTAAAACAGCTTTGGTTGATCACTACTTTTATTTATTATATCCTCCTCAAACTGTTTTGGGGCTTCCCTCCTTATTCTTGTATAGTCGTTTCTTGCCTGTTTGTAATTATTATACGCCCTTTCACTATTGTGTCTTCTGTATCTATTCCACAACAAATCTCTTCTTTCTTTTGATTTTTTACATTCTGTATTGAACCATTTCTGTATTTTCTTATCTGCTTCTTTGTGCTGTGGGATGTACTTCTGGACTCCTATTTCATAAAATTCACAAAATTTTTTATATACAGCATTTAAATCTTGTCCTCTAAGCTCATTTTCCCAATCAACTTCTAAGAAATACTTCTTTAGGTCTTGATAATTTCCCTTTTTATAGTTTAGGCTCTTTTTGTAACTGTCATTGCTGTTTACTATGTCATATGCTATCCTGAAGTTATAATTTAGTACTGCATGATCGCTTTGGCCGAGTGGAGGGTGATATATTAAACTGTCAATATCATTTTCTTGCCTAGTAAATATTAGATCTAGCACTGAAGGTACATCAAGTCCCCTTTTTCTGGTGGTTTCCCTCGCATGTTGCGTTAAGAAAAACTCTTGTACGAGAACCAGGAGCTTTTGATCCCAGCAGCTTTCTTGGCTATTTATATCTAGAGTATTCCAATTTATATTTGTATTGAAGTCCCCAGTTAGTATAATTCTTTCCGATTTCTCTTCCATTTTATGTAGTAATGATCTTATACTCTGAATTGTACTCTCTGTCAGGTCCTCATATTCGTCTCTTTCCCATGTGTTTGATCTGGGTGGCATGTACAACTTGGCTACAATTACTTTACCTTCAGATGTGTTGATCTCTACTGCAATCAGTTCTACTTGTGATGGTATATCTAGTTTTATTTCCTTGACTTTTAGATTTTTCTTAGTTAATATTATAATTCCTCCTCCTTTTTTTAAATTTCTGTCTCTTCTCCATATATTGTATTCCTCTAAGTTTAGTATGTCATTGGATATCCTTGGTGTTAATTTTGTTCCAGTTAGGCATATTATTTGTGGTTCATTTTCTCTGACGTAATCATTCATCTCTAGTAATTTAGATACCATTCCATCCACATTTGAGTACATCAACTTTATCATCTTGTTTATATACGGGTCATGACATGGTTCTACTACCTTCCTCCTTTTTCTTCCATCCTGTTTATGTACCACTTTCATACCTGCAATCCTATTACTTTGTAAAAAAAAAAAATTTCTTCTCTTCTGATCTTCCCTCATTTTTTGTTTTTGCTTCCTCCCTTTCCTCTTTCAGTAATTCCAGTTCCTCTTGTGTTAGGCATCTTTTTATCCATACATTTTTGAACTCCTCTTTTTCCATAAAATTCTTTGCATTTTTTAATATCTCTTCCACAGTGTTTACACTCTGGAAAGTCACCTTTAGAGGTCTTGTCTTGCTTTTCTCGTATTTCCCTAACCTTTTGTGTTCCTCTGTCTTTACTACAGATTTCCTCTGATACTTCTTTCAGTAAGCTCATTACATTTGCCATCTCCTTTTTGTCTCTTGTGATCTTGTTTTTTACTTCTTCCTCTTCTATACCAGTGATTACTATGGATTTGTTTATCTCTACTGAATCTCTGACTAACTCTGGATTGTTTTGGATTATTCTTTTCACTTCCTTTTTAATGTTTTTTTTCCTCCACCCTTGTTTCTAAGTCTTTCTTTACTTTCACCATTTCAGCATACGTGGTTTCTACATCATTTTCGTAGCTTTGCACAACTTCATTCACCTGTGTTATCTTCTCCTCAATATCACTGCTCTGGTCCATAAGACTGCTTGCTTGCCTAATTGTCTCTGTGTCATTTTTGAATTCTTCCATAACACTCTCATGATTGCCTACTGTGCTTGCCATTTCACTCACTTTCTTCCTAAGCATACTCAATTCCACTGTTAGTTCACTGATGGTTGTGTCTTTCTTGTTGGCCTCCCTTCCTAGTTTTTCTATCTCTTCCTTTTGCAAGTGCATTTGCTTCTTTATTTCATCAATTTCATTTTTGAAAGCCATTTCTAGTTTGTGTACACGTTCAACCAGTCTATTGTGAGTCTCCACTTCAACCAGTTCTTGGTAGAAATCATCATTTTGCTTTTTACTTTTATCCCTTTTCTTTTCCAAATTTGTTTTACTGAAGTATGTATCTATTTTGCAATACTAAAAGAACAGAGTATGTACTTACAGAGTATGCACACTTTCCCCGTGTTGCTGTAATCTAAACAAACCCAGCTGACTCAGCGAATTTTTTTCCTTGTGGTTCTTTTTTCTGTTTGAACAAGTCTTGTTTAAACTTATAATTTTTTTTTTTCCTTTTAATAATGAAAAATCATTTAGTCTAACCTGGTACAGAGCTTGAGTCATTCAAAGATACTAATTTAGGTAATGCCACTGGCTGTGTTGGTTTGGTATGGAGCGCCGATGTCGGACGTCTACCTCTGATGACTCCCTGTGTGTGTGTGTGTGTGTGTGTGCACCACATAGTAAGTTTGTTTTGAGACCTCTCACACCTCTTCATAAGCGAATTACTCTGCACACAGAATCACAACATCCTCTTTTATATTACTGATGCAAGTTGTCGATATTAAACCGAGAGAAATGACACAAGCGAACGTAATATGCACAATAAGTCGCTAAGAATATGAATACTACTAATACTACAACTGATAATAATAATAATAATAATAATAATAATAATAATAATAGTAATAATAATAATAACAATAATAATAATAATAGTAACAATAATTATAATAATAATGATAAAAATATCATGCTACTTAGAATAAGTAGAATACAACCCTATGTTATTCCAGTGCCTGATGAATGACTTGCAGCATACAAGATAAATCGCTTGGGAAGAGGGATGACGGCGTCTCCCACTAAGGCCGGTCATTATGGAAATCCCGGTAAATCCCGTTAACACCTCTTCCTTAGCGATTTTTCTTCACATTAGGTATCATCATCATTATCAATAACTACAATCATAACAGTAACAACTACAACAATAACAATAACATCCATTCATCAACAAGAATAAACAATAACAACCACAACCATAAACACTATATCGTCAATCACTTTATAACAAAAACAGCCATAATTAACAATAACAATAACTACATTTATCTAAAACAACAATCAACAGTAACACCAACCACGCTCATCACATACAACTACAACCACAATTAACAACAACCACAATTAAAACAACAACAACTACAATCATCCACCACCACCACAACCACCACACTCAACAAAAACAATCATAAACATCCACCACCTCCAACACTTTTCCATTCTTCGTCCGTTTTCCTTTTCACTGACACGGGTAACTAGGATAAAAATGTTAATGCTCCCGAATCATATATTAAAATGTATTCCTCCGAGATCCAGCTTCCTAAAAAAAATAAAAATAATAAAAAGAAAAATAGAACTGGAGTAAAAACATGATTATGAAAAGCTAAGTTATATTTTTTCTATTCATTATTCGCGGAATTATTTTAACCTTGCTGAATTTTTGTTCCTACAGCCTGATAATTTTGGGACGCAAAATTAATGGAATATGGGAGTACAGTGTGCTTATTTTTTTCTCATCTGGTTAAAAAGTATTAGGAAAAATGCGTCACTGGATTGAAAAAAAAAAAAAAAAAAAAAGTCCTTGGGTGTCATGTGGCTAGCAGTACGGTTCGGCGCAAATCAAAACATACGGAAAAGTTGTCGTACGGCATTATCACTGAGGTATCCAACTAATTCACCTTTGCCTAAACTGGAGAACACTACTGTAGATTGTCTTGACCATGGTAGAGGTAATGGTGCTAAAATTAGACTCTTGGGTCCTGCGACTCTCAGCTAAATACTGTATTGTCTGATGTTAGATGGAATAAATTAAAACTCGGTCCTGCGACGGTTAACAAATATCAGAAGTTTAAAATGGAAGTAGTAGGAGTAGTAGTAGTAGTTATCAAGGATCAGTAACAGCAGTAACAGTCGTAGTAGTAATAGTAGTAGTAGTAGCAGTAGAATTGGTAGTAGTGGTATTTGCAGCAACGCTATCCTCAACTGAATGTGAACTCGATGGACTAAAGGCTGAAATCCCCTCGTGCAGTCTAGCATCCTCCTTTCGGGGTTAGGGAAGGAGCTGGGAGGCATTTGTACAACCGGGCAGCAGTGCAGCTTGTTAAATAGGTGTGCATGATGGCGTCCCTTTGCAGTACCACAGAGGCATAATAAATTAAAAAGATGGGACTAAGTCGCTATGAAAGGAAAAAAAAAAAAAAAAATGCGGTTTGGCGTTCAAGGCGAATCAGTGGATTTATATGGGCAGGTTGTCTAGGGATGGGTAAATGGGCACTGTTTTCTCGGTATTTACGCAAAAAATAGCTACTTTCAGCGTCTATACTCACCATAAGAAGCGCAGGGAATACTAAAGATTGACTGTAATGCTCAGTCCCGGCATTAGTAACGAGAATCGCATTAACGTAGCTTGTATTTTGATGTCATATTTCTGTGTTTAATGTTTAAGCGGCGGCAGTCTTGCCACTGTTGCTATATCGGTGCATTACCCTTTATATAAATATAAACTTAAGCTTCACCTAATATGCATATATTTAAGGCGGTGGATAACTGGGTAAGCAAGTATAAAATTGAAAGGTATGAGTGGTAGGTGAGCTGCGTAATTAAAGCAATGTTGTAAATTAATTACGAAATGAAATTATCCAGCTCTTGGCTACACTGCATGATTTAGTTTGCGGCAAAATTTTACCCAAACATTTTTTCTGTTTAGTCACGAATAACAGTTTAATTCAGGTACACTCGTAACTAATGTTAGTATGGGATTATGGGGAGTATCAAGTAACAGAGATGCAAAATACTACTACTACTGTTACTACGACTACTATTACTACTACAACTACTACTACTACTACTACTGCTGCTGCTGCTGCTGCTGCTGCTGCTGCTGCTGCTGCTGCTACTACTACTACTGCTACTACTACTACTACTACTACTACTACTACTACTACTCTAATAATAATAGTAATAATAATAATAATAAAAATTACAGGGGTATCTGGCCTCATGATGCCAACTCGCCTGAAATGGAAATATGCTCATTTTAACATCCAATTCTCATCACTTAAAATTTTACGTGCCAATATTTCACTTTAATTAAAACATCTGGCATTCAAAGTAAAGTTCTTATGCGTGCACTTACTAATACAAGGCTTAATAAAGATAAGTTTTATAGCACAGTGTAAGAGGTACTGTTCACTTCATTACTTCGTACATCAGCCACTTAACAGCAATTCCAACAAGACGCAGAACAAGGGTGGACTGATGTAGGAACAGAACCATCTCAAGAGGCGGAACAGAATCATCGCAGGACGCGGAACAAGGGTGGAAAAATGTCGAAACAGAATCTTATCAGGAGGTGGAGCAGAATCATGTCAAGAGGGGGAACAGAATCATCTCAAGTGGCGGAACAGAATCATCTCGAGAGGCGAAACTATCTATCTTTTTATCTATCTACCCACCCGCCTGTCAGTCAGTGGGGGTACCTTGCAAACCCTCACTAACAACCCAACTCAGCTTTATAAATCTATCTATCTACCTATTTATTTACCTATCTATCTATCCATCTATCTCTACCTATCTATTTATCTATCTATCTATCTATCTACCTTCCCCCCCGCCTGTCAGTCAGTGGGGGTAACTTGCAAACCCTCACTAACAACCAAACTGCCCATAGCCAAACTTTACTCTCTATCACCTACCTTATTGCGTCTTTCCATTTCATTCTCTTTCAGTAAAGAGTTTCCTAAATCTCTATCTATCTACCTATCCATCAGTCTATCTGTCTACATCTCTATACTGTATACCTATCTGACTATTGTTACATAGCCTATGATTTCATCATCCTTTGTTTAATTCTAATGTACAGTATGCTGCATGTTTGATCACGATTTGCCTCGTGGCTTCCAGAGTGACCAGGCTTGCGTGTTCTACCTCACTCCCCCCTTCTCCCCCTTATAGTAGAGTAAGTTGTTCTTTCTGTTGTTCAAAGCAGGATTGTCAACTCTTTGTCTCCTATGGCTTCATTTGCGCGTCCTTCTTACAAGTTGTATCAAGCTCTGCTGGCCCCTATACAATGAGCTCAGTCTCTGCATTAATGGCCACTTAGATCTACTCCTCATTTTGTTCACATCTCTGTCCTCCCCTGTATAGTGTATTATTATTGTGAGTGCTCAGGAAGTCTCCAGCCATCTAGCTGCTGTATAATTTGAGTATAAGTGTTGTTACCATTTTTCTTGTACCGTATGGCCCAAGGCGTTGATTCATGGGCCTGGTAAGGTTTTTGTGATTCATGTAGAGTTTTTAGTGTCAGCCATTAATAATAATATTTTGTATCTGTAATAATATATCTTGCTTTAACTGAGCATTATCCGGTTTTCTCATTTATCAGGGCTGACTTAGATAAATTTGCTCTTGCTAAATTCATGTTAATAGAGGCTATTGCAGTTAACCGTATATGTAACCTGTTTTGCCATTACATTATCCTTATGAGTCCTGAATATTTAGTTGTTAGTTTGAGCATTAAACTTTAACTTGTAATTTTACCTAACTCTTTTGTTTTGAACCTGGAACTTTGCGGGACAGTAGTGATTTTAGTATTCTCACTTGAAGTATTCATTATCTCTCTCTGTTCCGTAACATAAATTTGGCGACCTCTTATCAGGATATTCAGGATATTATCATAAGGATATTGCTTGATATTTTGTGACTGTGATTTATTCATGATGTCTACTATTACTACTCTTGATGAAGCCAAAGATTTTTTGTCAAATGTGCAAACAGTGTGTGATGTAGAAAACAGAACAAAGAATGAACTTAAGCTTGTTGCTCAACAATTGGGAATTGCTGTTCGCTCTCATCATTCTAAGGATCAAATTGTTGACATGATTAATAAAAGCTTGTTTAATGTAACTCCTCCAGATGAGCAAACGCAGATTGAAATAGCTAATACAGCTAGCCCTGCAGGAGGCTCGTGCTAAGGAGGCTGAGTTTCAGGCTCGTGCTAAGGAGGCTGAGGCTAAGGAGGCTGAGTCTCAGGCTCATATTCAGGAGGCACAGGCTCAGGCACAAACTGAACTTGCTAGGATTCAGGCAGACCATGAGTATCGCATGAAACAAGGTGGAACTGGATCATCTAGCTCTGATGATTCTGATGTGGCTAAAAATGTTAAACTTGTCCCTCCTTTTAATGAATCTGATTTAACAAAGTATTTTCAGTTGTTTGAGAGGGTAGCTACAGGTCTTAATTGGCCCAAAAAGTATTGGCCAGTACTCCTTCAAACTGTTCTCACCGGTAAAGCTCAAGTAACTTATGCATCTTTGCCTCAGGATCAATCTGATAATTATGATGTAGTTAAGAGCTTGATTCTTAAGGCCTATGAGCTTGTTCCTGAAGCCTATAGAGTAAAATTTAGGGCAACTTACAAGCAAGATAAGCAATCCCATGTTGAGTATGCAAAAATAAAAGAAGATCTGTTAGAGCAGTGGTTAAATTCTAAGAATGTAAATTCTGATTTTGATAAATTTAAACAGATGATTTTGCTGGAGGACTTCAAAAGGTGTATTAATAAAGATGTAAGCCTATATCTTGATGAGAAAAGAATAGATAATTTGTCTGATGCTGCAGTTTTAGCTGATGAATATGTTCTCACTCACAAGAGATACTCTAAAGAAAAAAGGAAAGCTGAGAGTAAGTACGTTGCCTCTACTCAGAGTACAGGTAACAGGAAAGAGAATAAAGATGATGTTTCTCAGGAAGTAAATACCAGCTCCACCTCTAGATTTCAGAAAAGTAAATGTACTTATTGTAGTAAGCTTGGTCATACTACGGAGAAATGTTTCAGGAGACAGCGTGATGTGAACAAAAAGGAGTCTTTAAATATTCAGTCAATTGGTCTAGTGTCCACCCTTGAGAGTTCCCAGAATTCTTTAACTGAGTTAACTGAACCTGCTTTGAGGGGTAAATTAAGTTCTCATGATGAAGCTCCTCTTTTGAGCAGTAACGTGGGTGACACTCTCAAGAGTTCATGTGCTAATTTCCTGTCTGATGGTTTTGTCAGTCCTCTGGACAATAATGACAGGAAATCAGTTAAAATATATCGTGATACAGGTGCCTGCCAATCCCTTATGCTGACCAGTGTTCTAGGCTCTAATGTTAATTCCCCTGATGAAACTGTAATCTTACAAGGTGTAGGGAATAAGTACTTCTCTGTCCTTCTGTGCAGAGTGAATTTAGAGTCTGGTTTTGTTAATGGTTCCGTTATGGTTGGCTTGGTTGAGACACTCCCAATGTCAGGTGTAATTTTCTTACTTGGAAATGATATTGGTGGAAGTCAAGTGTGTCCAGCTCCTCAGTTGTCTAGTGAACCAGTGACTGCGACCCAGGATTCTGATATCCCTGAGGTGTTCTCTGCATGTGCTGTCACTAGGGCTAAGTCTAAAGTTACTGGTGATTTAGAGGATAATGATGATGATGATGTTATCCTAGCTGACACTTTTCTTGCTAATTTTGACCACTCACCAGATGAGGCAGTACACCGTAGTGTTGATAATTTGTCTCGTCAAGAGTTGGTTGAGTTGCAGGTTGCTGACCCTGAGTTGAAAGGTCTAGCTAACTCTGCCTGCAGTGAGGAAGAGTCAGCTGGTGCTTCTACTTGTTATTATATAAAGTCAGGAGTACTTATGAGGAAGTGGAGACCCCCAACAGCATCAGCTGACTGTGAATGGGAGGTTGTACATCAAGTTGTCATCCCTCGTGTTTGTAGGCAGGATATCATTAGAGTGGCTCATGATTCCAGTTTGGCAGGACACCTTGGAGTGAGGAAGACTGTGGCACGCATTTTGAAACACTTCTACTGGCCAGGTATCTTCAGAGATGTTTCCTGGTATTGTAAGTCTTGTCACACCTGTCAAGTTGTGGGGAAGTGTAATCAGACCGAAAAGGTTGCACCTCTAGTTCCCATTCCTCCTTTTGAGGCGCTTTTCACCCGTGTGTCGGTGGATATTGTGGGCCCTCTTCCTAAGACTTCTTCAGGATTTTCTTATGTGTTGACCCTGATTGATATGGCTACTCGTTATCCTGAAGCCATTCCACTTAAAAATATCTCTGCAAAGAACGTGGTTAAGGAAATGCTAGGGTTCTTCACCAAGTTTGGTCTGCCGAAGGAGGTACAGTCAGACCGGGGAAGTAATTTCATGTCAAATGTTTTCAAGCAGTCTCTGAAAGAGTTGGGCATCACCCAGATCACGTCTTCAGCTTACCATCCCCAGACCCAAGGAAGATTGGAGAGATATCATCAAACACTCAAATCGATGCTCAAGAAATACTGTTTGGAGCATCAGAAAGACTGGGATAAAGGTCTTCCATTCGTTGTATTTGCCGCAATAGAATCTCCAAATGAATCACTGGGCTTCTCACCCTTTGAACTACTGTTTGGCCATGAAGTAAGAGGACCCTTAAGCCACTCAAGGAATGCTGGCTGTTGGAGGATGACGTCAACCTGCTGGAGTATGTGATGAAGTTCATAGAACGGCTGTCCACTGCTTTACAGCTGGCGAGAGAGAATTTAGGAGCTGCTCAGGAGAAGATGAAGACTTGGTATGATAAGAAGTCCAGGTTACGCCACTTTCAGCCAGGAGATCAGGTTTTGATTCTGCTACTGGTGCATGGGCAACCTCTTCAAGCCAAGTTTAGTGGTCCTCATTTCGTGGAGAAGAAACTCAGTGATGTCAACTATGTTATCGCCACACCAGATCGTAGAAAGAACAAACAACTTTGTCACATTAACATGCTAAAGTTATATCACAGGCGGAACGAAAATAACCCAGTCTGCACTGTAGCTGTTCCACCCGAGTCTGCAAGTGAAGTTCTCCCATGCAGTATGAGCCTGAGTGATAGTTTGGGGAAGAATCCTGATATCATGAATGATCTCCAGATTAAGCTTTCTCATCTAGCTCCCAAGGAAAGGCAGGAGTTTTCGGCATTACTGCAGGAGTACCCGCAAGTGTTCCGTGCCACTCCAGGAAGAACCACTGTGTTGATGCATGATGTCGATGTTGGAGACGCAACACCAATTAAACTGCCTCCTTACCGTGTGAACCCAGTGAAAGTTCCTCTCATCCAGAAGGAGCTTGGCTACCTGTTGGACCACAAGATGATTGAGCCCTGTCAGATTGAGTGGAGTTCTCCTGTCACTCTAGTCCCTAAGCCAGGTGGGTCACAGCAGCTTTGCATCGACTACAGACGTGTTAATCAGATAACCAAAACAGACACTTACCCTCTCCCTCGCGTGGAAGATTGCATAGACAAGATTGGAAAGGCTAGGTACATAAGTAAGTTTGATTTGTTAAAGGGATACTGGCAAGTACCTATGACTGAACGTGCTAGGGAGATCTCATGTTTTGTAACACTAGGAAAGACTTTTGCATGTTCTGTAATGCCATATGGTATGAAGAATGCACCAGCCACTTTTCAGAAGCTCATGAATGTTGTAACAGAGGGTTTGGCAGGGTGTGTTGTTTATATTGATGATGTATTAATCTTCAGTGACAACTGGAAAGATCACCTATGCCATGTCAGTAAATTTCTTGAGCGTTGGTTCAGGCTAATCTTGTAGCTAATTTATCAAAGTGTGAGTTTGGTCAAGCTAAAGTTCAGTACCTTGGGTACGTAATTGGTGATGGACACGTTGCACCACTAGGAGCTAAGGTTCAGGTTATAAGTGATCTTCCCAGACCTAAAAGTAGGAAAGAGAGAAAAAAGATTTTTGGGAATGGTAGGTTATTACAGGAGATTTGTTCTTAAATTTTCAATTCTTGTATCACCACTTACAGACCTACTGATAAAGGGAGTTAAATTTGTCCGGACCAATAACTGTGAATCCTCTTTCAGTAAACTTAAAGCAAGTCAGCCAGTGCTCGCTACTCCAAATTTTGCCAAGCCTTTTAAGATGGCTGTTGACGCAAGTGATACGGGAGCTGGGGCTGTTTTGCTGCAAGAGGATGATCAGGGTATTGAACACCCTGTATCTTATTATAGTAAGAAGTTCACTCCACCTCAAAAGAACTACTCAACTATTGAGAAAGAGCTTTTGGCCTTGATTTTGGTTTTATAGCATTTTTCATTTTATTTGTGTTCTGGTTTTGACCCCATAGTCATTTATACCGATCATAACCCACTGAAATTCCTTAGTAAGTTTAAAGATAAAAATCAGAGATTGACAAGATGGAGTCTACTTCTTCCTGAGACATACAACATGTCAAGGGGAAAGAAAATGTTATTGCAGATTGCTTATCTAGACTTTAGACAGATTGTTTTAGAGTAATAAGAAATTTCCTTTGTAAATTTATTTTTCTTTGTGGGGAGGTGTTACATAGCCTATGATTTCATCATCCTTTGTGTAATTCTAACGTACAGTATGCTGCATGTTTGATCACGATTCGCCTCGTGGCTTCCATAGTGGCCAGGCTTGCGTGTTCTACCTCACTCCCCCCTTCTCCCCCTTATAGTAGAGTAAGTCGTTTTTTCTGTTGTTCAAAGCAGGATTGTCAACTCTTTTTCCCCTATGGCTTCATTTACGCGTCCTTCTTAAAAGTTGTATCAAGCTCTGCCGGCCCCTATACAATGAGCTCAGTCTCTGCATTAATGGCCACTTCGATCTACTCCTCATTTTGTTCACATTTCTGTCCTCCCCTGTATAGTGTATTATTATTGTGAGTGCTCAGGAAGTCTCCAGCCATTTAGCTGCTGTATAATTTGAGTATAAGTGTTGTTACCATTTTTCTTGTACTGTATGGCCTAAGGTGTTGATTCGTGGGCCTGGTAAGGTTTTTGTGATTCATGTAGAGTTTTTAATGTCAGCCATTATTAATAATATTTTGTATCTGTAATAATATATCTTGCTTTAACTGAGCATTATCCGGTTTTCTCATTTATCAGGGCTGACTTAGATAAATTTGCTCTTGCTAAATTCTTGTTAATAGAGGCTATTGCAGTTAACCGTATATGTAACCTGTTTTGCCATTACATTATCCTTATGAGTCCTGAATGTTTAGTTGTTAGTTTGATTATTAAACTTTAACTTGTAATTTTACCTAACTCTTTTGTTTTGAACCTGGAACTTTGCGGGACAGTAGTGATTTTAGTATTCTCACTTGAAGTGTTCATTCTCTCTCTCTGTTCCGTAACACTATCTATCTGACGAAACCGTGGATAGAGGCGCTCGCTATCCTTTCTTTAGGTGACTGCACTGAATGACGAGAACTTCCATGATCCTTTGTTATGAGGTAGGAATGAGTCTCCTTGGTTACTAGTCAAAGCGACCTTCCGTGCTGACTACGCTTGTCTGGGGTTGAGTTGTGTGGGGTTGAACTAAATAGACGTATAGGTAGACTGAGACAGATAGGTAGATAGATAGATAGATAAAGGAGAACTGTCTAACCAGGCGATGGGGTTGGCTCACTAACATTTTTTTAAATTTTTCTATACATTACCTTTTTATTCCCATTTTCTTTATTTCTCTATTTCTTGTCTTTATCAAAGTATTTTATTTTCCTTAAGACAGTACTTTGGTTAGTGAAGGGATTAAATAAAATTTTGAATCGTAATCTTACTTCGAAAATTCGGGACTTACCCACTTCAAGGAGTAGCCTGGTGGTCTAGTGGTCAGGACGCTCAAGTGGAAGTGTCGGCCTTGCGTAGGTTCGATTCCCAGAGAGGTGGCTGGAGTTTTTATTTTTTCATATATTTTTTTTTTATCCTGTAATGTCATTAAAGGAAGACGTCCGGTCATATTATCCTTAGATTTACTGGATTACCCCTGCCTAGCCTCGGGGTCCTACACCCAAAGGGGTATTACTGTTGTTACTACTGCTGCTACTACTACTACTACTACTACTACAACTACTACTATCCCTGCTACCACTACTGCTACTGTACTACTACTACTACTGCTACTACTACTACTACTGCTACTACTGCTACTACTGCTACTACTACTACTACTACTACGACTACTACGACTACTACTACTACGACTACTACTACTACGACTACTACTACTACGACTACTAATACTACTCCTGCTACTACTACTACCACTCCTGCTGCTGCTGCTACTACTACTACTACTACTCCTGCTGCTACTCCTGCTGCTACAATTACTCTTGCTACTACAACTCCTGCTACTAGCACTACTACTGCTACAAGTACTACTACTACTACTATTACTACTACTGCTACTATTACTACTACTCCTGCTACTAGCACTACTACTGCTACAAGTACTACTACTACTACTATTACTACTACTGCTACTATTACTACTACTATTACTACTACTCCTGCTTCTGCTGTTGCTGCTTCAACTACTACTACTGCTAATAGTAGTACTGTAGTAGTAGTAATAGTAGTAGTAGTAGTAGTAGTAGTAGTAGTGGTAGCAGTAGTAGTGGTAGCAGAGAGATTATGTAGTAGCAGTAATAGTAGTAAAGGGGATAATATAGTTGTGGTTGTCATGTTACCCCTATCTGCCTGAGAGAGTAGACCCATCAACCGCAGGCACACAACCGCTCCTGCTAAGCACAATCATCTTGGCATAGCAAATCAGGATAAGAGATATCATGGAATAAAAAACAAATAATAAAAGGCTTGCATAAAAGAGAGAGAGGGAGAAAAAAAAAAACTATCTAGTGCAAAGTAAAGGTTACATCAAGAAATAAACGTTACATCAAGAAATAAAAGTTAGTCTTCAGTACTTTGTCTACTTCCTTGTTCAGTCCAAAGCAACTTCCTGTCCTCATGAACTTTACGTACTTTTTTTTTTTAATGTTATTTTGGTCCCAGGCTCATCAGGACGTGAACTCTGTTGGCTGCAGGCTGATTTTTTTTTTTTAAGTGTCCGACTCTGGGCATAGGCTTCACAGCCTGCTATCAAGGCCCAGTAGTCCTCCTACATACCATACACCTCTACATGTCACTACTTCGGCGCTAACACCCACCGTCCATACTGAATACATGCTAGGGCTGTCTCATACAGGACTGGTGTATTGGTATTAGCGGGGGTATTTTTACGACATGTCGGCGGGTCTTCTGGTAGATCAGTAAAGTCTGATTTCATGAAATTCATATCCTTAAACTGTTCCCTGCCCCAGCGGGGATTTGAACCTGGGTCCGGTGGGACTGCAGGCCACCTCTCTCCCGACTGAGCCACTGCCTCCCCCTCTTGTGGTCCATCATCATCTTTTCGCGGGATAGGGAGTTGAGAGATTTTGATGTTACTGGGCAGTGGAGATGTCTGTTATATCGGTGCCACCACCTGAAGAGGTCCCTCTCCAACGCCATTCCTGTTATATGGAAGTAAATATGCAGTTAAATAATACCGATAACAATGATGATGATGATGATAATAATAATAATAATAATAATAATAATAATAATAATAATAGTAGTAGTAATAATAATAATAATAATAATAATAATTATTATTATTATTATTATTATTATTATTATTATTATCATTATTATTATTATTAATTTAATAATAAATCCAAACAGTCACTGAAGCATTCTAAGGATGAAAATACACTATCTTTAATGACATTGTCAGATTTTACTGACAAACTAAAAAATAATAATAATAATAAAAACTTTGTAAGATACACATAAATCTTCCCTTGACCAGGTAACCAAGGGGAGGTGGAAGAAAGGGAGAATAATATTTATTTAATATATTACATAAATTTTTATATACATCTTTCTTTTATAGCTATTCCAAACTTGTATTTTTATATAAAATCTATTTATTTCTCACTTATGACACGGTATGAAAAAGAGGATCATTTAAATGGTGGGGGTGTTATCAAAACTGTACATATAGTGCGTTTACCTGAACTTGGCCAAATATTTCAACATTTTGCAACTTATTCCCTGTAGCTCAATGGCAGAAGACAATACCACAGCGGCTCCTACATGCTTTACGGAGTTCTTCTTCATGACTAGTATCATATGTCTAGCCTCATGTTACAGATTAGCGTTTCACAGATGGGGAGAGATGGCAATGCTAGGCCAAGTAAAAGTGAACAGAGCATAGTGAGAGGGGGGGTGGCGAGGTGGGCTGCTTCTCGTATATCACAACACCAGTATCACAAAATCCTAACACCATCGACCTTTCATAGTTTTCACCATCCTTTCATAGTTTTTCACTCTCTCGTCACGATTTTCAGTATCCTCTCACAGTTTTCACCATTCTTTTAGTTTTTCATTATCCTGTCACAGTTTTTCATCATCGGGTCACAGTTTTTAACCTTTTCACAGTTTTCACCATAATTTTCAGTATCCTTTCACAGTTTTCACCATTCTTCCACAGTTTTCTATCATCCTGTCACAGTTATTCATCATCGGCTCACCTTTTTTCACCTTTTCATAGTTTTCACCAACCTTTTCATAGTTTTCACCTTAATTTTCAGGTTTCACTATCCTTTTCTCGGCTTTCAATATCCTTCCACAGTTTTCACCATCCCTTCACAGTTTTCATCATCACTAATTCGTGTGTCATGGCTAAAACAACATCTGTAACTCACCCTTCTAACACCAGTTCTCTCCATCAATTTCTATTCTTATGACTACTGGGCAATATCTTTAATCTAGTAAGCATCTCTGGCACTGAAGAGGATTATAAAAAAATGATCACTGACTACTTAAGAATCACAACTTTTTTCATACCTCCTCACTACTACAGCAAGATTTCATTCAGCTTAGGAGTAATTTCAAGTTGTGAAAGAGTTAAGGAAAATATTCTTTAACCTTTTCAAAACTATGTCTCTTATTTATGTCTTGTCCAGACGATATATATTAATTTTAAGAGGGATAAGTGGTAGTAAGAATGTTAAAATGTCAGGACCAACTTGCCTAGCCCCGGGCTCCTACGCTCCTCATGGGGCTACACATGATTAAATGATGATAATGATGATGATGATGGTGAAAATTGTTAAAATCTACTTTACCTCAGAAAGAAAAAAATGCAATGACCGAGGGAATTTCGTGATTAAATAAAAGCATGACGGAATATTAAACAGGCAACTCTCATTATAAAATAGAAATGTTTTCCCAAATATAAAAACTTTGCATTTAAATTAACCCTCTCTGTCGGTGAAAAGGGACAAATTAATTCTACTGGGTAGGCCTACATTAAACCTTTATTAAATAATTTTTTCTCATTTACTATGGACTTCAATCTTTAGGTCCGACAGTTTTACATATTATTCCTGCTCCCTCTACGTTTTTAAAATTCAACTTTGTATAAAAACTATTTGTAATGACAGGATTAAAAATTGCTTCCACTAACGAATGAGGATATAAAGGAGCGTTGTGGTGTGGATGTGGATGTGATAGGAAGCGTTATGAGGAACACACTGAGGTGGTTTGGCCATGTGGAGAGGATGGAGGGTGAAAGACTGACGAAGAGAGTGTATGTGAGCGAGGTGGAGGGGGGAAGAGGGAGGGGGAGGCCGAGGATGAGATGGAGGGATGGGGTGGAGAGGTATATGAGAGAGGGGGGTGTGAGTTGGGAGCAGGGCAGTGAAATGGCGGGGGACAGGGCGACTTGGAGGCGATTTGTTTGTGGCCACCCCAAACGGGATTGAGGTGTCTGGCAATAGATAGATAGATAGATAGAACCCTTTCACAACCAGAACTCTCCCCTAGATCTGAAGAAAATCGTCTGGAAATTGCAAGAATATAACTGTAAAACTCTCATGAGATTGAAAACATTTATATCAAAATAATAATAAAATTGTCCATAAACAGGACACTGCATTTAGGCATGGGGAGGAAATTCGATAACATGTATCCTATTTCACACTGCTATGGATATTAAAATGGATGAACGACAATAATGACAGGTAAAGTGGTGCTTGTCAGTCCATTTTCACTCTAATTTATTAAGTTTAATTTCGCTACTTTTCAGAAATACTAATCTTTTCACCTCTCCCTACTGCCAGATACTGAGTTTGTTTTTACTTATTTACTGCTCGCAGACAAAATTATCAATCCGTTTTATTTTCACAGTAACTTTAGTTATTAGCTTAATTAAGTTACATTCCATATACATTCCATATATAGCAATCTTTTCATCCCATCCTATTGCCAGATACTGAATGCATTTATTTTATTTATTTGTTACACACGCACAATATTAATAATCCAGGTTCTGAACATGCCACTCTTTCCATCATTTATTCTAAGCTGAAATTGCTAATCTTACCATCTTCAACATTTCCATATGCTTATTTTATTTATATATTTTTGTTACTGTATCTTCAAACAAAACACAATTCCAACATACAGACATAAATATTCATCGATTTTCATAACATCAACCTTTCAACTCATTTTTCTAAACTGAACTTGCCAGCCTTTTCACCCTCATACTTCCATATACACAAAGCATCTGTACTTTTGTTTTTTTACTAATGCATTCTTAAAGTAACCGCAATTTCAACAGGTAGACAAAAAAATTTTCCCAAAATTTCAAGTTTTTGATGACATACTGAATTTATGTTTATTTACTATTATTGTATACCGGTACTCAAAATAAACACGATCCATGCACGTGAACATAAAAAATGAAAACCGACTTTCCAAACACTTTAACCATTCTTTTTTTTTTTTCTTTTTTGCCTGTTGAATTTATGTTCAATATTGTGTATTATTGTATATTCAAAGTTAACGCAATCTAAATATCATCGTCATCATCTAATCCTATGTTGCCCCATGAGGAGTATAGGAGCCCGGGCCTAGGCAAGTTGGTCCTGATATTTAAGATGAAAGTGACCAGCCTCACTCATCCCTGAGTGGCATTACATGAGCAATAAACCTCAACCTCTCCTTGGATATAAACCTACATCAGCTCAATCCGACTGGAGCTCTTTCATTACCCACTCAGCCACCAGACGCCATAATTTGTTTATATGGTTACCACCCAGCGTTGTAGGGTTTCCTGGTGTACAGGAAACCATTTGGCTTGTCAATCAGTGTTGAGTCACCCATAGGCAGAAGGAAGAGGAAAGAATGAAGGAAAAAAAAAAAAAAGACAGAAGAGGGAGTGTAGAATCACACGTTGGCATAAGGATGAGGAAAGAACGAAGGAAAGAAAGACAGAAAAGGACGGTAGGAAAGAAAGAAGGAAGAGAGGAAAGGGGCAGGCACCCGAGAGCAGCACTACATCGAGTGAGTGGATGGTGATCGCCCCCACATACAATCTAAACACGTCGAAAAAAAAATAATAAGCCACTCTCCGAATATTCCATTAAAAAAACCATCTACTTTCGAAACACTTCACAAAAAATTATCTACTTGTCGGACATTCCATAAGAAAGGTATCTGCTTTTCGAACATTCAAGAAAAATTATCTACTTATCGAACATTCCATAAAAATTATCTACTCTTCGAACACTGCATAAAAATTATATATCTACTCTTCGAACATTCCATAAAAAATAACCCACTTCCGACATTTTAAAAAATCCAGTTTCCGAGCATTTCACATATAAATCAACTTTCGAACATAAAAAAAAAAATCATCTACTTCTCAAAACATCAAAAAAGAAATCCAATTTCTGAACACGTCACAGAAATTATCTGCTTGAAAATCCCCCACGATATATACTTTCAAAAAAAAAAAAAAAAAAAAAAAAAAAAAGTTTCTGGACATTTCACAAAAATCATCTACTTTTCGAACACATCACGGAAAAAAAAATCTACTATTCGAACATTTCACAAAAAAATCATTTTTTTTTTTTTTTTCTACATTCCAGCCCTTTTGCCATTTCCTAAGCGCTGCCGTGCTTCCAGCCCACCTCGTCCCCTGTATTAATATATATGGCAAATAAAATGAGCAGACTGATTTTATGGCACATGTTGGAGCACTGCGTCACTGCTGCTGTGGGCACTGGTGTGGTGGTATTAATACAGGAGTACACCTATTAATATTGGGAACATAAAAATACCACTATTATTATTATTATTATTATTATTATTATTATTATCTTACATATTTGGTGCTGTGAGCTGAAGTGGCAAATCAGCATTATCGGGTTGCAGTGGATGAAGTATAATTAATAATAATGGTAATAATAATGATATTAATAATAATAATAATAATAATAATAATAATACGCCTATCGATCACCCGAGTGTTATTGAGAAGGAGAATCATTTCAGTCTTAATTTTGCCCTTGAAGAAGACCGATATTGACAGATTTTTATTCAGGTTCCAAATTTTTGAAGGCTAAGTAATAGGACGAGGGGGAACCAATGACTGAAAATTTTGATAATTTTTCTATAAACTACTTTGGATATTGACCAAAAAAGTAGGTATAATACAAGACTTTAGATTTTTAGCTTTGGGAATTTTGATAAGCAATCTTTTCCGGTATACTACTTCGGATATTAATTTGTATATGTAACTGCGTCCTTAAAAGTAAAAAAATAAATATATAAATAAAGCGACCACTAACGAGGTCCTAACGAGGACCCAGTGTAAAAGGTGCTTAATAATAATAATAATAATAATAGTAATAATAATAAATTTTTCCTGCTGACATCATATCTTCCTATTAACATCATCTTTTCTTAATACCGTCATCTCTTCATATTAAAATCATCTCTTCCTATTAACTATCTTCCTGTTATCTCTTCCTATTAACACCATCTCTTCCTCTTATCATCATCTCTTCCTATTAACATCGTCGTTTCCTATCTCACCCCTCTCTCTCTCTCTCTCTCTTTCTCTCTCTTTCTCTCTCTCTCTCTCTCTCTCTCTCTCACACACACACACACACACACACACACACACACACACACACACACACACAGCTTCCCCCTTGGCGTGACCAGATGAGCACCAACCCATACCCCAATAATTCTCAACCTTACTTACCCTATTACCATTACTACTAATATTACTGTTACTGCTATATTTACAACTATCTTTACTACTATTACTAGTTACTACTATTTTTACTACTGTTATTACTGTTACTACTATTTTTACTATCTTTACTACTATTATTACTGTTACTATTTCTATTACTACCTTCACTACTATTTTTACTACTATTATTACTATTACCCCCACTGGACAACTAGCAGATTCCTAGTGGCCCCTTCAGTTTCATTCCCCTCCCCAGATCCCCACAAACAGTAATGAACAACAAAGCAGTTTGGTTTAGAAATGTTGCCAAAAGATATTAATTTTAATACAAGAAATATACTGCATATTCTCTTCAGTCATAAGCCAAAAAGTAATATTTATATTCATTTCAAAATCTACATATTTTTCTGAAACTTTACAAATTTACAACCCGCTGTATCCCTCTCCCCCCAAAAAAAAATTCTTGCCATGACCCCCCAGAAAAAAAAAAAGAAAAAAAAAGCCCCCACACCACCCAAAAAATCTTGTATCCCTCAAAAATAATATCTTGCATCTCTCTCCCCCCCCCAAAAAAAAAAAAAATCTTACCTTGGCCCCCTTGGAGGTAAAGCCTCCCAGGCTGAGAATCACTAACCCCTCAGCCACCGTGACGTCTTTCACACCTTATACTTAGACCGCCAAGTTATTATTATTATTATTATTATTTTAGCTGTACGAGTTGTGTATAGCCTTCAATAACATCCCATTCACTGAAAGGGATAAAATATATGTCCATCATTAACCCCATTTACTGAAATATCTTTTTATTAATTTTTAAAGCATTCATTAATCCCCATCAGTTGAATTATAGAAGATATTTATAGTCTTCACTAATTCCATAATTTGCAATGTGTGGGTGATGTACAGCCTTCAAGATCCCCATTTACTTATTTACTTATTTAGTTATTCGTTTCTTTTTCATCTCTTCATCTAACTATAGCGGTTATTTACAGCCTTCATTAACCCTATCATCGGAATTATTGAGGGTAATCATAGTCTTAATTAACCCCAGTATAACTTCACCTCCTTCACTAAAAATAAAAATAAACGTAAAGTATCAATAAGGCAGCACGAATAAAAAAAAAAAAAAAAGCCGTTCTCGAGCTGAAATGGTTACCTCAAGCCGGGTCCCGCTGTGAGGTTACCTGTGTCGGAAAGTAAAATTCATTCTATCAGTACCAGGACATATGAACTTCACTCTTTCTCTCACACGATTTTCCTCAGCTTGACCTGTAATGACCCAGGGGTTGATGGGTGAGGTGGTAAGTTAGGAGCAATGTCTTTCACTGCTATGTCTTTTCACTTTAACTTGGCCCAAATTTTCTTTTGTAGATTTTTTCACATACAGCAGATCACTCGTTGATATACACAATAATACGGCTCTACATCCCTTCCCATAGCACTTCCTCATGACTAGCATTCTATTTTAGTGCTGGAGTTACAACTCAACATTCAAGACAGGGAGTTTGCAAATGTAGACCAAGTTAGGGTAAAAACAGTGTTAGTAATGGCAGCCCCTCCCATCATTACTAGAGGTCCCATCCCAAGCTGAATAAAATCGTCTGCTGTCAGCAAGAATTAAGAACGTCGTGGTACTGAAAGGGTTAAGTGAACGGTTTCCTACATGGGGCGTGATGTGCCAAAATGGTGAGGTGGGGAAAGAGAGAGAGAGAGGGGGGGGGGGCTGACTCACAAAATGTAGTTTGAAGCACCCAGTTTTTGAAAGATTACTGGCTTTGTTTTGAAGTTATGTTGTTTTAATGGCTTACCTGATGCAATTTTGAAGTACAGATATGTTTTGAAACATTACTGGGTGTGTTGTTTTAAATGTATATTGTGTTGATGGTTTATCTGATGCAGTTTTGAAGCAATGTGATGTTCTGAAACAGTACTGGGTGTGTTGTTTTAAAGTTACGTTGTTTTGAGTAACTTACCTGATGCAATTTTGAGGCAGTGCGATGTTCTGAGGCATTACAAAGCATTAATAGGTATGTTGTTTTATTTACATTGTTTTGAATGCCTTACCTGATGCAGGTTTGAAACATAGTCATCTGAAGCATTACTGGGTGTGTTGTTTTGAAGTTACGATGTTCTGAAGCATTGTGTTTTGGAGTGTTTTGAAGCATTATGTTGTTTCAAAGTCAGGTGTTGTTGTGATGCTTGGAGTTGATTCAAAGCATGCTGTTGTTTTGATGCATGGTGTTTTGAAGCTGTATGATGATCTGAAGCATTATGTTGATTTCAAGTGCTGTTTCGATCCATAGTGTTTCAAAGGATGGCATTTGGTTCTAATTAAGTTGTTCCAAACATACGTGCATTGAGATGAGCATGCCAAATTACCTAGTTCAGTGGATTAATCTGCTGATGATGAAGTAGTGGTTCAGTTTGCTTATGTGGAGTATCATATTTCAAGACGTCTTTTGTTAATACTTCAATCTCCTATCTATACTTCCTTTTCTAATTTAACACAGTGGTTCATAATCCATCGTGCAAAGCAGCCTCAAGAGATAAAAAACCACAAAACACTCTTTACAACAGTTGTCAGAAATCTTTCTGAGGGTATTCTTCTTTCAGGCCATCAAATGTTAAAATTAAGTAATACGAATCTCATTGAATGAGTGGGGTATAACTGACACCCTAACTCACCTATTATTATCTCCTCGATCCTAGCTAGCTCCCCTCGATTTGGCTAAATCTTAAAGGATACTTAGCTAGGTAAGTCAGAATGACAGATAATGACGGGCTTGTGGTCTTGGTTGGGTTGCATGGGTCGAATCCAAGCGTCCAGGTGCTGGCTATATACAATGAGCTCAAGCTAGCTTGCTTGAACGAAACTGACTAAAAATGGCGTATCTCCTCCTTCATTGCATTCAGAGATGCCAAATATTATTACAATTACTTTAATACAATGAATTACTTCATGAAATTTACAAGGAAGGTGTACTTTAAGTTAATCTTAGTTTAAAAGTAAAACTAAAGGCAAATATTTTTTATCTAAAGACCTTCCTTTTTCCACGTCATCATACCAATATGCGCAGTCATGTACTATTGCGGCCAGGAGTTGTTAGCCACCCTCGTCCAGCCAACCCATGTGTGTGGCAGGGTCGCATTCACGAGCACAGAAGTTGCCCTCTATGCATTTCTGTCGAAAAATATCCCTTCAGCTTTGAGCTTGTTCTAATGGATAAAACAATAGTAATATTTACTCTGAGGGTTTGACTCTGATAACACGAATATATTACATTTATTATTTAGTAACTATTTTATCTCATACAGTACCAAGCAAGTGACTTAAATATGTATCTTTGATTTAACTCCACGACTTCCTGTACTGTAGATCTGAATCAGCGAACACAAAGAGTGAACAAGTTTGAAGCATTCATTTGTTACCGGGAGAGAGAGAGAGAGAGAGAGAGAGAGAGAGAGAGAGAGAGAGAGCGTGTATGGTGGGCGCCTGCGAATTTTGGAGAAATGAGGTGGAGGCAGACTGGCGCTAGGAAGTGCAAGGGATGAGAAATCCTGGATTCATGTACTGCATTGAAAACAGGCCACAGTATGAATAATTCTTCCATCAGTCACTAGAACTTGCCTTGCTCTGTGATAATTTTTTTTTTCTTTTTTTTTTAAGGATTGCTTTCGAAGGAGTAATGAATTAGGAGATAAATGCTGTTGATTTATCAAAAAGCTGTGCTTAGCCCTTTGGCTCCCAGAGTTCCTGTGCGAGGGATTTTGCTGGAAGGGTGCTAGGCGTACCGCCCTCCGCCTGTCGGCTCATAGTTGAGAAGCTCATAGGTCCCTTCCCCGGGGTTCCCTTCTTTATTAAATTTTGATAATGTTCAGTTCCGTCCTCTATTAAGGACACTGGGCACTAATGAGTTAAGAAAGTAATTTGCCTCTCTGTCCAGAGAGGGATATCCGGTTAATGAGAAAAATACTCATGAGTCTGCCAAAAATATGCAGGTGCCAACCACCAGAGAAAGAGAGAGAAAAAAAAAAACGGGAACATAAGGCATTTAACAGAAGTTACGCAGCCTGGCTAATAATTTGACAAAGTCAACTGGCGTTACCCAGAATAAAAACCACCTTTCATTTTGTCCGACGAGACGTTATCCTGGGATAAATAAACTCTTTGTCATCAGCCAAAGGAAAAATTCCCTGTTTAGCTCGGGCACGCTATTAACTCGCATCGCATAAAATCATGTGTATGTAGCCGGAATGAAGCCCACATCTACCCCCTATCAGCCTGGCAAACTCCCTGTAAAAAATACTATTATCTACCGAAAGACTGAGTTAAGCGGGGAGACTCATCATTCGTGTATGGAAATCCACCCCGCCTCTATGTGTGTGTGTGTGTGTGTGTGTGTGTGTGTGTGTGTTGAACTGCGAGTCATCCGACTTGTGGAGCATTGTATGCCGGTTGGTAGGTTGGTGACTGAGTGGGTGGATTGGTTAGTGTAGGCTGGTGGTTTCACAGGTGGATTAGGTGGAGTGGGTCGGCGAGAGGGAGGGAAAGGGTTGTTGGGCTGGTTAAGTGGGGTGGAGTGGGGTTTGTGCATTAAGTGGGGTGGGTGGTGCAGCGACCTGCAGGACAAGGCAAAAGACGGGTTTATGTCGTCCTAATTTTGAGAAATACTCTATTGAGTAAGGTTGTGGGTATGTGTGTTACTGGATGGGTGTGTAGGTGGATAGACAGACTGTGGGAAAACAGGCCTCTGGGATTACGTCATTTGAGTGAATATGTCCGAGTTGGGAATAGGTCAGTGTGCGGATAATCGGTCCACAGGGGATATTATTCTGGAATCATGCTGAAGTAGGTATATATATCCAGTGGGTTACAACAGGTCCATAGTGCAATACGTCTGTTGGTTAAGAGTCTGTGTTTCAACTGCACGCATCAGTCGGTGATATAACCACGTCAGATAATAGGTTTATGAGGAAAATAGGTTCACTGTGAAAAATACGTCCATGGGTATACGTCCACGTAGGAAACCTGGATCCATGGAGAGCTTCAGAGTCGACGGAAAAATTGGTCCGTGGGGAGAAAATACATCAATGGGGAGAATTAGTTCCTGGGAAAATAGGTTTATGTAGAAAAGTAGGCGTCTTAAAAAAAAAAACTCCGAGTGGTGAAAATGTTCATTGATAAAAATATTCATGGGGTAAAAATAGGTCCATAGGGTCATACACGTACTGTAAACATACATGGAGCTATTTTAAATAAGTAGGACTTAAAATATCCAACTTTTAACAGCGACAGTTGCCTGGAATTAGGCTTACCACTGCACAACTTGGACCAAATAATCATTAGCCAGACCCTATTACCACTTCGTCATCCAGTTATTATATTTCATAATTTACCTTCATGTAGTCATTTAGGCATAGAAAGCCAAGCGAAACGAAAGGAAAAATCCCTGTGTAACTGTGTTGAGCACCTCATTTCTCCGCCTCATTCCTCGAAAATTCACATTCTCTCTCTCTCTCTCTCTCTCTCTCTCTCTCTCTCTGTTCGCTGGTTCAAACCTACAGGAAGTCGTGGAGTGGAGCCAAATATATTGTCATTTGCTTGGCTCTGTACGAGAAACAAGTTATTAAATAATCAGTGTGATATATTCCTGCTATCAGAGTCAAACCTTCAGAGTAAATACAAGCCGAAAGCTGAATGGGTATTTTTCGGCAGAATTGCATCGAAGGCAACTTTTGTGCTCGTGAATGCGACGTTGCCACATACACGGGTTGGCTGGACGAGGGTGGCTAAGAACTCCTGGCCGCAATAGTACACGGAATATTCCTATCATTATAGGTATCTATACACGTATTTACATTATAGTTGTCCAAAAAGTTAAATGCAGTAGCATTTAATTTATTAATAATAAAAACTATTACCCAGAAAACTAAGGCAAATTCCTGGGTTATTAAACCTCTTTGAATCAGCACTAATACGTTCTCTGGTAAATTCCTCTGCTTTCAACACGGACAGCTATATCAAAAGGTGTACAGTCGTCAGCATAAATTCGCTGCAAGTCTACTAGTGTGATGCGAGTCCTTTTGTCTGGCACCAGTGTAAAGGGATGAGTTGCCACATACTCTTTTAAACACTTTAAAGATGTGTTTTTCAAATGTGGTACCAGAGACTGCCTAGAATACAAATCTCTGTATACCGTAATTGATTAGCGTAACAAAGTGCAAGAGCTGACAGTTTTATGGAACGACGTATGAGCGTAATACTCTGGTATTCTTCATTATAACAGTGTGTAAGCTCCCTTCCCATCTCTCCCCCTTACTTCTCCTGATGTCCCCCCCCACCCCTCCCTCTCCCTCCTACCCCCCACTCACTTTCATGCCTCTCCACTGTCTCCTCTCCCCACCATCTCTACCTTCATTCATTTATCCACGGCACTAACCCGATTGGCGCATCGCAATTCTCTCTTGACTGTTTTCTAAACCCAGTCTGCCTTATTCCCAGTTGCTTGCAGTACTACCAACTATATCCAAGGTTTATTATCAATATTCCTTCCTGTTCTAGTCCCATTCTTACCCTCCTCGTCTTCTTCCCACTCCTCTCCAGTTGTCTTTCTGTTCTCCACCCTTTGTCACTACCAACAGCCGGGAGATACAGGAACATTGAGGTCTCGTTCTTGTGATGTATTCCTTGCTAGTATTTGTTTGAGTGAACCTGGAACTCTGTGCCTATTATATCACTAGGCAAAATTAAACACATTTGTGCCCACTCCTCTTACTTATCGCCCTCTCTCTTCCCTAGGAAAATGTTCCCATTCTCCTCATACTGTTCACTGCATCACGAAGCAGTATCAGAAACACTAAAGTTTCGAACTGCTGCATCATGTTTGGTGTACCGAGTTGGAGAGACTGTTGCATGGCATGAAACTCTCGAATGCTGAGAAGCAAAAAGGTAACAGGAATAGACAAGAAATAGAGAAGAGTGCGGTTTATTAAGTAGATTAGCGTTGTGGGTGATATAAGGTACACAGGGCGGAGAGAGAGAGGAGTGGAGATCAAGGATAGCGGGAGAGGGAACGAGGAGGGGAGGGTGGGGAGGGACAAGGGATGAATACGAGGGAGAGAACAGGAGTTTCACCATTCGACAACATTCATCTGTCGTCTTTTGCACATTTTTACGCTAGTCAAATATAAAGATTATTGTATTCTGGGTCTTTTATAGTATTAATTCTTACAAACACGTCTTTAAAGCGTATAAAAGCCTGTGTGGCAACTAGTTCTCATACACCGTTGCCAGACAAAACGACCCACATCACATAAGCAGGCTTGCAGTGAATTTGTGCTGACGACTGTACATATAATACTACACACAGGATATCTCCCTCTGGGGGAAATAGTTTCAACAATAGCCATCATATCATCATCATCCTAACCCACTAATGAATGAGAAACAATAATAATAATCATCATCATCATCATCTTCATCCTAACCCACTAGTAACTGGGAAAACATAAAATTATATATCTAACTCACTCTTGTAGCTGTATAAGGACATGAACCTGGGCATATAAGAACCCATTATGGCACTCAAACTCGTCTGGCAAAGGACTGGCTTACATGATCAGCTCTGAAGTGTGGTATTGCTTTGAAGTGTTGTGTTGCTTTGAGGTGTGGTGTTGCTTTGAGGTGTGACGTTGCTTGGATGTGTGGTGTTGCTTTGAAGTGTGGTGTTTCTTTAAAGTGTGGTGTTGCTTTTAAATGTGGTATTGCTTTGAGGTGTGACGTTGCTTGGATGTGTGGTATTGCTTTGAAGTGTGGTGTTGCTTTGAAGTGTGGTGCTTCGGAAAATGTTAGCTCAAACTATTGTATTTCAAAACATAAAGCTGTTTCGAAGCTTGTTTCACAATGATGCTGTCTTGAAGAATGGTACAGTACTTTTTTGAGGTATGGTGCTGAAGTGACTGCATTAATAGTGTTGTTGAAATACTTATCCATCTAAGTACTCCAATCAAAGAGGAATGGTTGTTTGGTTTCCCCTTTGACACAATCAGATATCAATGTGGTGTGTCAAAGTGTTTCAAAGTGGTGTTGTTCTCAAGAATGGTCGTTTTTGAATTATAGTGCTGAAGTGACTGTTGTAGATGGTCTTGTCAAATTACTCAACTCTCTAAATATCCCACTAAATCAGAATGGTTGTTTACCTTGACCTTTGACCCAATTTTCACCAATCATCTGTGACCACAATTCAACACTTAACTTCAATGCTGATCACAAAAGCCATTGTAAAAAGGTGAATACACTTCAGATGTGCAGGAAATAATGATAAAAATAAACTCAGTACACTCCAAGTCAAGCAACCCTACCTAATATTTTCTGGAGAGCAGCCCAGAACATTTTACTTCGTCTTTTTTTTTTTTTTTTTTTTTTGCTAAGGCAGTTATTCTGTCGACCTTCCGAATATTTTACCGTGGATTCACACACAGACTTACGATAAATTACCTGCCATAACTAAGATTCGTTTTGCAGGAACAACAAGGGAAATGAATAATTGAATCTTTCAAAGGCAACATCATCCTGCAGTTGCATGTCTTAGGTTCCAGTCCATTCGCCTACAACATACCACTCACAGATTTTTTTTTTTTAACTCTCACTCCCAGGACTTATTTTTTTAACTCTTGTTGCCTCCAGACGATTTTATTCAGCTCCGGAAAACAAGCTTCTTGTACTGAAGGGGTTTACTGACTCTACTTAATCCCTGCTCTGAAAAAAAGGGTCTGTCTTAAAGATGAATTAAATCGTCTGGTAATGGCAAGAATGAAATGGGGAAAAAATCATCCTTCAGTGTTCAGTGGAAACTCAAATCCCTCTCTCTCTCTCTCTCTCTCTCTCTCTCTCTCTCTCTCTCTCTCTCTCTCCAGACGGTTTTATTGAGCCAAGGGAACAATTTTTTGCATTAAAAAAATTAAAAGTTACATTATATTCAACTCATTAATTCAACTGTTTTTTTTATATTTCACGTGGAGAAGTGGTAGAAAAGAGTGTTATGGACCTGTTCCCATTCCATTGCTCTTCTTCGTGACTAGAAGTGTATTTCAGAGACTAGGACGGTACTACAGCTCCGCATCCTTCCACAGCACTTCTTCGTGACTATCATCGTATTCTAGTGTTAATCTAATCCACATCTCAGCACTGAAGATGGAAGGACGGCAATATTTAGGCCAAGTTGGTGGGAAAGGAGTATAGAAGAGGAGGGGTTAAGGAAGGATCCATCTAACCCTTCCTGAGCTGAATAAAATCGTCCGAAGATAGCGAGAAAATAGAGTTCATCGGTGTGAAGGGGTATTAATTTCACCTCAGTCCTCTCATGTCTCTTCACATCAACTATTTACGAGTATATAACATTTACAGACACTTATTTCTCTTCACTAACTTTTACCCATGTTCAATTTTTTGTACTAATTTCATTTCTCTTTCCTAACATTCTCTTACTTTATACATCTCATTTAAAGCCTCCCCTCATCTCACTTCTTTACACTTCATATCACTTTATTTAACCTACAGGCACTTCAGACATTGCTTCTTGTCACTTCCCTAGCCTTTTCTCCTTCATTCTTTCATCTTAAAACTTCCCCTCACCACACTCTCTTCATGTTAAACTTCCCTTCCCTCCATTTTAATCACTTCGTATAATTAACTACTCTCTCAGACCTGGAACTTCATGTCACTTCACTCTTCATTTAGTTTCAATTTTTCACTTCACCTCACTCGTCCCAGCTAACTTCAACCTAAACGGATTTCCTTGTCTCTCAAACTCACAAAGCTTTCCCACATCTATCTGCTCACTCGTCTCACTATACTCATCTCCTGTCAAGTTTTATCTCACCTCAGCTCTATGATCAGTTTCCAAACATCGTTGAGCATTCAGATTCCTTGATATCATTTTTTTTTTTCTTAACTCAAAAATATACATAAATTTACTCATCGACTTGTATTGTTTTCATTGTTTTCCAGTTCTCTTGCGTCATTTTTCTTTCATATTTAAACTTTTAACATATATCAGTTTACTCATCGTCAGCTACATTTAAAATGTTCATACTCTTTCTCACTCTGAAATAGGATACATCTCACATTAATTCACTTATCGTCTTTTAGATAACCAATTTCATTTTGTTCCGGATGTATTAACTATATTTCATATCACTCACTCAAATTATTTCAACTCACACTTCTTCATCTATGGTTCCAAGACTCTAGATTTCAATTCTTCATTTCTCTCTCTCTCTCTCTCTCTCTCTCTCTCTCTCTCTCTCTCTCTCTCTCTCTCTCTCTCACAAACACACACACACACACACACACACACACACACACACACACACACACACACACACACACACACACACACACACACACACACAAATACAGCTTATATCAATTTCTTCACTCAGCTAACTCACCTAACTAACTCTCACGCTTTCTAACATTCCAGTATTTCAGTTCCTACTATGCTCTAACTTATAAGCCCTTTTAACTCAGCTTTCCTCAGCATATCACTAACTCTCCTTTCATTTCAGCTCACTTTAGTTTTCTTATCCAATATTCTGATCGTTTTAAGTCTTTTATCTTTCCATAGTTTCACATTCTTCTGAAATTTTAGCTCACAAACGATCCCGCTATTCTCAACTCTCGTCTCACCTCAGCTCTCTTCCGCTCTCTGGTTCACAGCTCCAGGAGTTGTAATGCTTCCAGACTTCCAGATTTTAACTTTGTCCTCTTAGTTCTGGCTCACAGATGATCTCACTTTTCTCAGCTCATATCTCCTTACCTCGGATCACTTATCTTCTCTGATTCATTTTTTTCAGTCGTTGTAAGGCATTTTTCAGTTTTAATTACTCTAGCTCACTCCTATCATCTCTCGTCTCACATCGCTGGCTTGGCTCATCTCATCTCAAATCTCATCTCTTTTTGGCTCACTTCTCCTCACTGATCCATAGTTCTGATTGTAAGGCTTCCCCATTTCACTCTTGTTTTTCCTTCCCAGTGTCTCTCTATTTTTCCTTCCTAATTTTTCTTTTTATTTTCCTTCCCAATTCCTCTCTTTTTCTCCCTCTCTATTATCCAACCCAATTTCTCTCTTTATTGTCCCCCCCTATTTCCTTTATTTTATTCATTATTGCCCTTCCCAATTCCTCTCTTTTATTTTCCTCTTTATTTTCCTTCCCAATTTCTCTTTTTATTTGTCTATATTTTCCTTCCCAATTCCTCTCTCTATTTTTCCTTTCTAATTCTCAAACACTTAGGTGGGCTGTCTTTTTCATTAGGGTTTTCGAAAGAGGATTGAGCTCACACATGTAGAGAGAGAGAGAGAGAGAGAGAGAGAGAGTACAGGTGAAGACTAGCTAGAGAGGTAGATGTGGAGGAAGAAAGAGAAAAGGCAGACGAAGAGATGCAAGGAGGAAGAAAGACTGAGAAAGAGGGCAAATGAAGAAAAAGAGGACACAAAGGGTGATGGCGAAAGAAAAAAAAAAATGGGGGGAGGGGAGAAGATAGCAGCAACAAAAACAAAGGGAAGGGAAGAGAGATGTGGGAAAAGACGAGGCTGAGGGAGGGAGAGAGGGGATGGGATGGAGGGAAGGAGACGGGGATGTAAAGAATGGAGAGAGAAAAGGGGAGATAACAGAAAGAGGAGAGAGAGAGAGAGAGAGAGAGAGAGAGAGAGAGAGAGAGAGAGAGAGAGAGTATGCAGAGAAAAAGGATAAGAAATAGAGAAAAGGACAGGGAAAGTTTAAAGAAAACGAGACTAAAAAGACAGGCAAAGAAGTTACATTAGGGGAGACTCGTGTCGATCCCAGATAGAGACCTTCACCATATAGACGAAAACGACGAGGAAGGAAGCAAGAAAGTAGTGAAGAAAGAGAGAAAAATATGGTAAAAGGTGGAAGAAACGAAGAGGCTAAACAAGTGAAGAATTTACAATAGAGGGGGGACTCATGTAGATCACAGGCACAGAACCACCCTATGAAAGAAAAGTCTAAGGAAGATAACAAAATAAACTCATGAAGAAAAAGAAAGGGGGAAGAAAAGTAGCCAAAGCTTAGAGAAAACGTGAATAAAGAGGGAATGAAAGAGGGTAGTCAGAGAGAAAATGGGATAGGCGAAAGAAAATAAGCAGAAAAACTCATGAATAAACAAGGGAAAGAAAAAGGACAGTCACAGCTTAGAGAAAACGAGAAGACATGAGGGGAGAAAGAGTTGCCACGCTGAGAGGGGAGAAAATGGTCACAGCTTTGAGAAAACGAGAAGGAAGAGGAGGAAAAAGAAAAAGGACAGTCACAGCTTAGAGAAAACGAGAAGAGAGAGGGGGGAACATAGTAGTCAAAGCTGAGAGGGGAAAAATAGTTACTGCTTAGAGAAAATGAGATGAAAGAGGGAAAAAAGAAAGAGGGGGGGGGGTCACACCTTAGAGAAAATGGGATACGGAAAAAGGAAAATGGAGAAGGCAACATCATGGGGGAGTCAGGTAGACCCTAAATAGAGGACCGCCGCCAGAGACACCATTCCTATTAGCCCCGTCCACCGTAGACTAGAGGCTGAGTTGCAGTAGGAGAAGTCACAGGAGCAGACCCGGCGGATGAGGACCCGGGTGGTGTAGGTCTCGCACGTGTTGGTCATGATGGTGTCGTTGGTGGCGCAGTTTCGGTGGAAGCTCTCCATCTCCCCTGGGGGAAGAAAGGAGAGGGGTAGATTATAGGGAGGCTTCCTAGCACCTCTTCCTTAGCGATTTATTTTGCATATTGCGATTTTAATATTTTCTGGCATCTTTTTTTTTTTTTTTTTACCTCGTTTTAATATGGACTGGAGCAAATAAGAGAATCATGAGCGTCATGCACGGAATGAGTCGCTAAGGAAAAGACGTTAGGGAATCGTCAACACAGCTTAAGTACGATCTATGGGCCACACAGGCAATTCTATCCCCTTTAGATGACCGGGCTTAATATTACGAGAGAGAGAGAGAGAGAGAGAGAGAGAGAGAGAGAGAGAGAGAGAGAGAGAGAGAGAGAGAGAGAGAGAGAGAGAGAGAGAGAGAGTAAAACATATATACCAATCTGTTGACTACCACTACAAAATATATCAATATGATAAATAAAGCTTAGTCCAGAGAGAGAGACAGACAGAGGGAGAATCACCATGCATACGTAATGTGCTGCCAGCTTGCAAGAACAGCACTTTGCCTGAATAATCAAAGGGAGAAAATCAATGAAGGTTTATCAGTAATTTATCTGCATGAAGTAACATTATTATTATTTTTTATCGGTATTTCATTTATATATTTAATTTATCTCAGTACCTTTTCGTTATCTTTTTTTATTGCAATTACTTTATAAAGTTTGCTTTTCAGCTACCTGTAAAAATGTTTTTTTTTTAGAAATTCGTCGGATTTGTATTACGTACCTATTCTATCTATCTACAGTCAGACGCCTTAATCCCGTAAAGGGTGGCCACAAAAAAATCGCCTCCATGTCCCCCTGGCCCCGCCATTACGCTGCCCATCCTCCAACTCACACTCCCTCTCTCATATACCTCTCCACTCCATCCCTCCATCTCATACTTGATCTCCCTCCCTGTCGCCCTGTCCTTTGCCATTACGCTGCCCCCCCCCCCAACTCACATAGCCCCTCTCTCATATACCTCTCTACTCCATCCCTCCATCTCATCCTCGGTCTACTCTTTATTCTTTATTTCACTTCTCTCTCCCCCTCTCTCTCTCTCTCTCTCTCTCTCTTAATTAATTAATGATAAAATTGTCCCTGAAACTGTTTGTCAGAAATTCACTAAATTTCGTGTAAAAGTTCCTGGTCATGTTAACGCGTCCTGGTGCAGGTGAGGGCAAAAGTGGTCAATTTTTGAAGTCACAGATCAAGGAAGGTCAAGGAAGGTAAAGGATGGTCAAGGTAAGACAAGGTAGGTCAAGGCAGGTAAAGGAAGGCCAGGGCAGGTCAAGGTAAAACTTTCTACACTGTTGACACTAGACTGTTGAAGAGGTTGTAGTTAAGTTTTATTGTTTTCGTTAATTTTCATCACTATATTTGAAAGTTTATTTTTCTACTTAAACACACACACACATACACACACACACACACACACACACACACACACACACACACACACACACACACACACACACACACACACACGTCATGTGTGTGTGACCTGTAATATATATGTACCATGTATGTACCCTCGCCACATTCCCTGTATGCATCTAGTCTGTTATAATAGCCAAGTATACGTATGTACGTATATATGTATGTATGTGTATGTCTTGCATCACACGTGTCATCTATGTATCATGTATGTATCCTCCTTGTATCCAACAACAAGAGTCCTCGGTGCGGGTGTATGTATGTGCTTATGTATGTATGTATTTGTTATGTATGTATGCATCCGTGTAAGTGTAGCCTTCCCAGCGGACTCCCACCCATTACCCTAATATGCTCAGCGTGATATACCCCACGCTAGGGACGCTGCCTACTGACGCTGATATACTGACATACTTACCCTAATATACTGACCTACTTACGCTGATATACTAATATACTAACTTACTCTGATATACTAATCTACTTACTTACTATGATATACTAACCTACTTACGCCCACACTTGTTTGTTTACTTACTTGGGGATATGCTTACTCTGAAGCCATTTACTTACTCTGAAATACTTACATACTTACAGTGAAATACTAACATACTTACTTCCACTGATATACTAACATACATACTCTGATATACTGACATACTTACTGATATACTTACCTACTTACACTGATATACTAACCAACTTACGTTGATATACTAACCTACTTACGAGAAGACATGCTTATCCCACTCCAAACCTACTTCCTTAGTCTGATATACTGTACTAACATACTTACTTACACTTATATACTAACCTATTTACTGATATACTAACATAGTGATATACCTACCTATTTACAATGATGTACAAACCTACTTACTCTGATATACTAACATACTGATATACTGTACTTACCTACTTACACTAATATAATGACCTACTTACTCTGATATACTAACCTACATACACCGATATACTAACAGACTTGCTCTGATATACTAACATACTGTACTTACAAAATATACTTACCTACCTACACTGGTATACTAACCTACTTACTATGATATACTAGCCTACTTACACTGTTATACAAACCTATTTACTCCCTGGCTTATTGGTTTACTTACGAGAAGGCATACTTACTCTGAACTCGGAACCTACTTCCTTCCTCTGATATACTAACATATGTATTTACTCTGATGTACTAACATACTTTCTTACTGATATACTTACCTACTTACACCGATATACTAACCCACTTAAACTGACATACTAACCTACTTACATAGTAATATACTAGCATACACCCAGACTTACTGCCACACACTGATCTATTTACACAGTGCCCTACTTACACCAATATACTCACTGACTTACTCGAAGGCTTGTCTGTCTACTTACCAGTGGGCCTACTTACCCCAATACACTAACTCATTTTGAGACCTACTTACAGTACTTACCAATCTACTTAAGCTTACTTACGTATCCACTCTACAGTAGGCTGTTCTTCATTCTCAGAACTTACTTGTATACCTACGTACAGATATTTATTCGTATTTCCCTTACCTACTAACCTGCTTCACCATCATCATCATCATCATCATCACCAACATTATTATCAACAACATTATCATCACCAACATTATCATCATCATCATCACCATCACCACCATCACCACCACCACCACCATCATCATCATCATCATCATCACCATTCTAAACAGGACGATAACCTCTCATTTTTCTTCACTCTGGCCTATTACCTGTTAGCCTGTTCCATCCAGTCCCAGCAAATCTGCAAAAACATCTCCCCATCTCGTCCTCTGTCAGCCTGTTTCTCTCACTCAATCTCTTCATCTTGTTCTCTGTCTGCCTCTTCCTCTCACTCTATCTCTCCATCTAGTCCTCTGTCTGCCTCTTCCTCTCACTCCATCTCTCCATCATGTTCTCTGTCTGCCTCTTCCTCTCACTCTATCTCTCCATCATGTTCTCTGTCTGCCTCGTCCTCTCACTCCATCTCTCCATCTCTGTTTGCCTTTTCTTCTCACTCTACCTCTCCTTATTCTTTGCCTCTTCCTCTTGCTCCATCTCTTCATCTTTTTCTCTGCCTCTTCCTCTCACTCCATCTCTCCGTCTTGTTCTCTGTCTGCCTCTTCCTCTCATTCCATCTCTCCATCTTGTTCTCTGCCCCTTTGTTTCACTCTGTCTCTTCATCTCGGCCCGTGTCTGCCTCGTCCTCTCACTCCATCTCTGGGCTGCCACTCAGTTACCCTGGCTGTCCATCTGTTCTACGAAGGACGTGACCTGCCCACATCCATTTATGCTTTTGGATTGTACTGATTATGTCCTCTACTCTCCTCTATTCCCTTATCCACGAAGTTCTCTCTTTATCTCCATTTCATCCTTAATATAACCCTTCCCTTTCCCCTCTTAGAACCCTCCCTCTTCCCCTCTTAGAACCCTCCCTCTTCCCCTCTTAGAACTCTCCCTCTTCCCCTCTTAGAACCCCTCTCTTCCCTTCTTAGAATCCCCCCTTTCCCCTCTTAGAACCTTCCCTCTTTCCCCCTTAGAATCCTTCCTCTTCCCCTCTTAGAACCCTCCCTCTTCCCCTCTTACCACTCCTAAATTAATTCCCTCTCATTAACCAAAATAAAAAATGAATAAAAAAGTATTCAAAATGAGGGCTTTAAAATCTCAAACTACTGTGGTAAAAGACGAATTTGGAAAGTTTCAATACTTTATCCATGAGGTGTAATAAAGGTGAATTTGTTACCTTTACTCATTCAACATTTATTAGAGATTACTTTTTGGAGTATTATACTTCTCATTCTACTTTTTCTTCGTCATTATTATCATCATCATCCTCTTTCTTCTTCATTATTATTATTATTATTATTATTATTAGTAGTAGTAGTAGTAGTAGTAGCAGTAGTAGTAGCAGCAGTAGTAGCAGTAGTAGTAGTAGTAGTAGTAATATTATTATTATTATTATTATTATTATTATTATTATTATTATTATTATCTTTTGTAGTAGTAGTAGTAGTTGTTGTTGTAGTACTAGTAGTAGTAGTAGTGGTGATGGTGGTAGTAGTAGTAGTAGCAGCAGCAGTAGTAGTAGTAGTAGTAGTAGTGGTAGTAGTAGTAGTACGAGTAGTAGAAGTAGTAGCAGTTGCAGCAATAGTAACAACAGCAGTATTTCAATTATCATTATTATCATTACATTTACCACACAGTCTTCAATAACCAACTCTTGTCCTATAATAAAAAAGTACAGAATTAAAAACCAAATCCAGACCACTTCACCATTTTTCGAGCGGCATATAAGAAAAGAAAATTTACGCCCACTGCTCCTTCACGCATTTTTCAAGTTTTTCAATACACCATAAACTTGAAGCGAGCGTGGTTAATTACACTCATAACTCGAAAAAGGCCCCCCAAAGAGAGAGAGAGAGAGAGAGAGAAAGAGAGAATCCCTTGTGTGAGAAATTAGAGCTAGCTTACTCTCACCATTAATATCGTAGACGGTCACCGATTCAGAGAGAGAGAGAGAGAGAGAGAAAGAGAAAGAGAATCCCTTGTGTGAGAACTTAGAGCTAGCTTACACTCTCACCATTAATATCGTAGACGGTCACCGATTCAGAGAGAGAGAGAGAGAGAGAGAGAGAGAAAGAGAGAATCCAGTGTGTGAGAAATTAGAGCTAGCTTCCACTCTCACCATTAATATCGTAGACGGCCACCGATTCAGAGAGAGAGAGAGAGAGAGAGAGAGAGAGAGAGAGGTAATCCAGTGTGAGAGAAATTAGAGCTAGCTTCCACTCTCACCATTAATATCGTAGACGGTCACCGATTCAGAGAGAGAGAGAGAGAGAGAGGTAATCCAGTGTGTGAGAAATTAGAGCTAGCTTCCACTCTCACCATTAATATCGTAGACGGTCACCGATTCACAGCCCAAGTCGCAGGATCCGGACTCGATCTGCTCCTCAGTGAAGTTGGCGTCCATGCAGCCGTCTATCCTCGAGCTGTTGCTTCGAGGAGAGTAGCTGCAGAGGAAACACTCCACGCTGAGGCCTGGAGGGCCAGGAAAAGGAGGAAAATCAGCTTGGAAAATGGGGCAGGGAAATTGAGTAGGAAATCAGGAAAAATGTGATGATGATGATGATGATGATGATGATGATGGTGATTTGTGGAGAGTAGCTGCAAAGGAAACAATCCACGCTGAGGCCTGGAGGGGCAGGAAACTGAGAAAATCAGGCAGGAAAATTGGGTAGGGAAACTGAGTAGGAAATCAGGAAAAATATGATGATGATGATTATTTGGGGGAAGTTGCTGTAGAAGAAATACTCCACACTGAGGCCTGAGGGGGAAGAAATTGAGGAAAATCAGGTAGGAAATTTGGGTAGGAAATCAGGAAAATATGGGAAGAAAATTTGGCAGGAAATCAGGAAAATATGGTAAGAAAATTGGGTAGGAAATCAGGAAAAATGTGGTGAGGATGATTATGATGATGATGATTCGAGGAAAGTAATGAAGATAATGTAGTAAGAAAATTAGGTAAGACATCAGGTAAAATGTGGCGATGATGATGATGATGATGATGAGGTGCTGCTTGAAGACGATTTGCAATATAAGAAATACTCCAATCTTAGTCCTGTGCGAAGAAAATAAGGAAAATAAGGTGGGAAAATTGGGTAGAACATCAGGAATAATGTGGTGGTGGTGGTGGTGGTGGGAACTTGTTTGGAGGCGAGCAGCTGTATAAGAAACATTCCAGTCTTAGCCCTGCGTGAGTAAAACAAGAAAAACCAATAAGAAATTAACACAGGAAAAAATATAACACAAAACTAAAATAGAAACGAATGATATTAAGTTTTGCGTCAAAGTGAGTGCAGTATCTTATTACGACACACACTACGTTTAGTCTTGTGTGAGGAAAATACGAAAAATCGGATAGGAAAATGGGGAAATGTGGCAGGAAAATCGATAATATGACACTAAAACTGATACGACTAATGTGAACTACATTATTGCTTAAGGACGAGTAACAGCGTAGAAAAAATATGAAAATTACATGGGAAAATAGGAAAATAAGGCGACATAAAAACATAAAGATAACACATGCAAACAGGTAATGGGTAAGAAAATGTACTCCAGAGCTTCACCTGTAGGAAAAACAAGGAAAATCGTATTGTGATCTTGATTTCTGTAATACTGAGCTGAAAACGTGTGGGTTTCGTCAGGGGTTACCCTTTACCATCTGAGCCAAATTTGGTTAAAATCGGATGGATATCACTCATAAAATCAAAACCGAAATTATTCTCACGGCCGCCATGAAAATAGTTCCAGTCTTTTGATAAAAGTTTCGGCCTTGCTGAAACGCAGAGTTTTTTCACAAACACTAACCAAAATCGGTGTAACTGTTTATTAACTGTACACGATAAATTTCTCTAGATATGAGATTGATCAGAGAAACACCAGGGTTACAAGGCAACCTAAAAATTGACTTCTCATTGTAACCTAGATATTTTGCTTATTGGTTTGAAAATTAGCAAGTGTCGTCAAGGGCTTGCCCGCAACACCTCCACCAATTTTGGTTACGATCGTATATAAAGTGTTTGATATCTCATGGCCTGAACTATTCTCACTTCCATCGTGAGAACAGTTCCGACCCTGTAAGAATAGTTCTGGCCATGCTAAGAAGAGTATTTTTTTTTCCCCCGATTTTAACCAAATTTTGTGTAACGCTTCTGGGATGGTTCATGAAAAACTAAGGTAGGTCTGAGCAGGATAGATCAAATATCAAGGTTACAAGGGAAGCTCAAAGTTGGTGTTTCGTCATGACCTTAATTTCTGACCAACAAATTTTTAACACACACACACACACACACACACACACGAGCCAATGTTACGCCTTGTCGGGTCAGGGTGGGGAAAGGCTAACATGTTTGCTATATTCGGACGACACAATAAACCCCAATACCTTACACTGCTTCTTCTCACACTGCCACAGGTTACCCACACACACACACACACACACACACACACACACACACACACACACACACACACACCCATCCCCCCCACACACTCCCCCAACCCCCCCCACACACACATTCCCCCATCCCTCACCCACACCCACTCTCCCCACTCCCATCCCCACCCCCACTCCTACCCTAACCCCCACCCCTAGTCCTCCACTTTCACATCCTCCTCACTATCCCCCATCCCCACCTCACACAATATAAAAACTGCCTTCGTCTAAACAGCAGTTTCACCCCTTGCCCAGATAATCACAAGGCTCAGTGTAAATGTAAACTGCTGGTCGAGAAAGCCGGGCCCTTTACCTCGTTGCAAAGGACAAAGGGAGGAATTAATCGCCTGACAGAGAAAAGGAGATTTCGCCTTCTGCAACACACGCAAGGCTCTGCAACACACGCCCAGGTTGCACGGGTTTATTTCTCCTTAGAGCTTGGGGATTAAAAGCGAAGGTTAGAATGATTTAGAATAATAGATGTACACAATAATAAACACATTGATTTACTGCATGGCGTGTCTAGTGCCGGAGTAGGAGCCTTCTTGCGGTGGCACAAATATGTCTACATTTCTTTCACACTAACCTGGCCCAGATTTTCGTTCTATCGTAGCTTTTTTCACGAAGGTTAATGGTTGGAAAGGACAATAATACGAATTTACATCCTTTCCACAAAACATTTTCTTGACTAGCATCATAATCTTGTGTTAATATGTTGTTACAATATGGAATTCAAGATGGAGAGATGGCAATTTTAGGCCACGTTGGAGTAAAACGAGTATACAGTAGTTGGCTCTGCTGCTTGGTTATAAAAACATACCTCCTCTCCCCCTCTCCATGCCCACCGAAAGGAGGACGGTGGACTGCAAGAGGAGGGAAACTTAAGCCTGCAGTCCACCGGGTTCACGTTCAGATAAGCCTGGGGTTTCAGCTACTACAATTGCCAGGATTAGGGGATTATACGAAGGGGTAAGAATATTCTAATTTCTTCTTAATAATTTAGCAACTTAAACACGGTGGCGCGTCTCCTTGGTTGCTAATTCTTACTGCTGTTAGACAGTAAGATCCATGTAATAAAGAAAGAATTACCGAAACCTATATATAATTCGGTGATTCGCTGGGACTGGATGGAACAGGCTGAGAGGAAAAAATATATGGGAGAGGCCTTTGTTCTGCATTAGTCTGACTCAGCCTGATGATGATGATGATGATGATGATGACGATGATGATGATGATGATGATGATGATAATGATGATGATGATGATGATGGTGATGATGATGATGATGATGATGATGATGGTCATGGTGATAATGATGAAGGTGATGATGATGATGATAATGATGATGATGATGATGACACTGATGGTGATGATGATGACATTGTTGATGATGATGATATCGATGATGATGGTGATAATGATGATGATAATGATGATGATGACGTTCATTTTCTTTTGCTACTAAAAGACGATTTCGAAGTAATTGTGCTGAGTCTTAAAGGAGCTTCGTACGGTTGTGTGTGTGTGTGTGTGTGTGTGTGTGTGTGTGTGTGTGTGTGTGTGTGTGTGTGTGTGTGTGTGTGTGTGTGTGCGTCTGCGTCAGTTTGTACGTCTGTGTGTGCTCACCTGTCTGTGTGCGTGTGCTGAGGCAAAATGCAGCTTAGTAATGAGTTGCAAATGTCAATTATCCGCTTCAGTTCTTTGCAACGCGGGGTCACAAGCAAGAAGGCAAATAATTAAGTCACTGAGTATATTTGGCAGCTTGATCATGTGACGTGGTGTGTGTGCCGAGAGAGAGGGAGAAAAGAAAGTGGGTCTTCTTTCTCTTAATCTGGGTTATAGGGAATGAGAGAGAGAGAGAGAGAGAGAGAGAGAGAGAGAGAGAGAGAGAGAGAGAGAGAGAGAGAGAGACCACATCCAAGGTACAAACGTGGACTAAAAACGGTCCCCTAATATTTGACCTCCGCCCTTTCTCACTTTCCTCTGCTGGCTAATATTGCTAAGCTGAGAGAGGCTTGGTATAATGCTCTGCACATAGAGATAAAATTCGCCTAATATTTCACCTCTGCTTCTCACTTTCCTCTGCTGGCTAGGATGAGGGAGACTTGGTTGAGAGGCCATCATTAAGGTCAGAGGAGTCAAAACAAGGGCATATAAGGTCGAAGGGCAATGTAAGGTTACGTTCATTATCCTTTCCTTGTCCTTAATGTCCTCTGAGCCGGGGAGAAAATGGATCTGCCACGGACTTTCTGCAGGGGAACTGATGATAGGTGGGAGAGACAAGGCTACGCCTGCCCAGAGTTGTATCCAAATTCGTCACTGGGAATGCTTCATACAAAAATACAAGAAAATGCACACACACACACACACACACACACACACACACACACACACACACACACACACACACACACACACTCACACACACACACACACACATACACACACACTCACGCTGCAGAAACAAACATAGCGAATTCAAATAAACTCAGAGCAGCGGGAAACGCATTACAAATAGAGGGGAGTGGCGGCATTTTTAAACTCATACTGTCTACACACGTTCTTATCCACACACAAAAACAAAAAGAAAGAAAGGAAAAGTAGCTAATTCAAACAAGCTCAGAGCACTTGGGAACGTACAACAAACAGAGGTGAGAGGTGACATCGTTAATGCACTGGACACCGTCAAAAAATTACAATATATTCGTCTGGTGGAATACAAAACGCATATAAACGAGAAAAAATGCAGGAAAAGCACATAAAACTCAGAAAGACAGGGAACGTACAGCATCAGGAGGTGAGAGGTGGCGTCGCAAAGCACAGGCCATCATCAAAAAAATATTCTAGTCATAATAAATTCGGCTGGTGGTATAAAAACACACACATAAAAAGGAGAAAAAATACAAGAAAATCACATAAAACTCTGAAAGACGGGGGACATACGACATAACAGAGGTAAGAGGTGGCATCGTAGCTCTGGTCATCACTAAATATTCTAGTTATAATAAATTCGTCTGGCGGTAAAAAAAAAAAAAAAAAAAAAAAAACGAGAAAAAATGCAGGAAAATCATATAAAACTCAGAAAGGCAGGGAACGTAGGGCATCGAGAGGTGAGAGGTGGCATTGTAAAGCACTAGGCATTATCAAAAAATATTCTAGCTTTAATAAATTCGTCTGGTGGGATAACAAAAAAACCCTTAAAAACGAGAAAAAATGCAGGAAGATCACATAAAACTCAGAAAGACGGGGAACATACGACATAACAG
>NC_137069.1:27252727-27305227 GCF_032717465.1 Coenobita brevimanus
TGTAAAAAAAAAAAGCGATGGAGGAAATATAAGGAATAGTAGTACCCGGTAGATGTGGTTAGCCTGCATCCCATATTTGTGTGTGTGTGTGTGTGTGTGTGTGTGTGTGTTAATTATTTTTAGATAACCCTTATCATTGCTGTACTTTTATACTCCTACATTAACATGACCTAAAACAGCCATCTCTCCATCTTAATCGCTACGTTTAATCGCGACACTAGAATATGATGCTTGTCACGAAGAAGTGCCATGGAAAGCATGTAGAGCGGTATCAATGTCCTTTTTAAGTCAGTAATCTTCGTGATATAAGCTGCAACAGGACGATAATCTGGGCAAAGTTATGGTGAAAGAGCATAGCGGGGAGAGAGAGAGAGAGAGAGAGAGAGAGAGAGAGAGAGAGAGAGAGAGATGCCATGTCTGAGGAGAATTAGTGTAGAAGTAAAGGAATGATATACAGAAGAATTTTCACATCCCTCAGTTTCCAGAATTTTTTCACCCCCCTGTATGGACCTTATTACCAATTTCGATATCTTAAAGAATGAGAAAAAAATATATATATAGCTTGATTCACTAGTTTTATTTCACTGCCTCATAAACGTCAAAAAAATCACAGAGGCTCAAAAATATTCACATTAGTTAGAAGGATTTTTTATTTTGTCTTTGCTTTCGATGGCGTATTTAATAATTTTTAATATTTTTTTATTCTTTCTTTATCCAGATGACTTTCATTTACTTGAGAATTTATTGATCTGGAGGTTAGGCATTCCAGATATATATATATTTTTTTAATGCACGGAAGAAGGAACCAAAGGCCTGCCCGGAGGATTCGTTCCCCTCCCCCCAAAAATAAAAACAATAGTCATGGACTCAGTTTATTCCAGATTTTTTAAATGGAAGATGGACCCAAAGGCCACAAACCCGCAAGACTGTTCCCTCCAAGAAAATAAAAACAAAATAACCAGACAGACAAATTCAAGCTCCGTACATTTCGAGATGCCTGGACACACTGGGTTTAAAAGACTGGAGACCATAGGTGTGTGTGTGTGTGTGTGTGTGTGTGTGTGTGTGTGTGTGTGTGTGTGTGAGGAAAAAAGTCATCATTGCATGACGGCCACACATCTTTTAGACCTACTGTGCCGAGGTGGGTTCAAGCCCCACACAGGTGAGGGTGTTTTAAAATCTTGTTATTACTGCAAGAAAGAAATTGTCGGGGTGGGGTGGTTGGATGGGTAAATGTAGGGTAGGATAGGATAGGGTAGGGTAAGGTAGAATAGGGTAGGGTAAGGTAGGCTAGGGTAGGGTAGGGTGGGGTAGGGTAAGGTGGGGTGGGGTGGGGTGGGGTGGGGTGGGGTGGGGTGGGGTGGGATGGGGTGGGGTAGGGTAGGGTAGGGTAGGGTAGGGTAGGGTAGGGTAAAGGTAGAGTGGGGTGGGGAAGGGTGGGGTGGGGTGGGTAAAGGTAGGGTAGGGTAAGGTAGTGTAGGGTAGAGTACGGTAGGGTAGGGTAGGGTAGGGTAGGGAAGGTAGGGTAGGGTAGGGTAGGGTCGGGTGGAGTGAGGTGGGGTGGGGTAGGGTAAGGTAGGGTATGATGGGGTTGGGTGGGTTGGGGTAGGGTAGGGTAGGGAAGGGTGGTGTGGGGCGGTGTGGGGCGGTGTGGGGAAGGGTAGGGTGGGGTGGGGGGTTGGATGTGGGGGTGAGGGGGAGATAGGACCAAGAAAACATGCCCCCTGAAAATAGGTCTTGTTAATATTAAGTACTTATGAGTTATTTCCCAAAGTCCTCCAACAACAACAACAACAAAAATAGCAAAATCCAGAACAAAAACAAGACCAGCTCTCGTTACTCCCATTAACCTGGTTCTTGGACCCAGGTGAGAGAGAGAGGAGAGAGAGAGAAACTAGTTACCTTTCTTTTTTTTTTTCTTTACTTACCCCGCGTTAGTAGCAGTGCCAGTGTGACCAGCAGGGTAGAAAGGGTCGCCCATAGCCATCGACCCGCCATCACAGCCTGTCCGAAGAAGACGAAGAAAAAAGAAATGTAATGTTCTCTTCTCAAAACAGAGTGAGCGAAAGTGAAAAATAAATCTAAGGAGAGAGAGAGAGAGAGAGAGAGAGACGGAGGAAATAAGTAGGTCTTCATACTTTCCTAAGGAGACTGTACATTACTAGACGCTGGCCTGTCTTTTCGTCAGTTAAGAAGCCTTCCTAAACTCTCTTCCTTTGTGATTTATTTTTGGATAAGTCTGGTTATTAATATCCCTCTGTACGTCATTTATGCAGAGTAAAAGCGATATTGGAAGGATTTATATAATATACAGAAGAGGACAGTCAGGGGTAATGAACAAGTGCCTGAGAGACTAGATTCCACTTCAAAGAAAAAAGCTGATGAATCACTGTATTGTGCTAGTGCAACCCAATCAATTGTATGGAGAACAGTTAAACAGGGTTGTACTGTTGTTTTGAGCATGCTGGTACTGTTGTTGTTACAGTTGCTATTCATATATATCTGTCATTCAATCTAACAGTAAACTTAAATGAACTGGATGTTTTTATACTCTCCAGCACTTTAAGATGTTTGTGCTGGCCGTCCATTACAAACGCCACCTCTTTGAACATCTACAATTGTTTCTCTAAATATTTTTATACTGGTTTTCTCCTATATATTCTCTTTTTATATTTGATGATTTTATCTCATATTCTAAATACAGTAATCCCTGTACTTTCCGGACGCCCACTTTCCGGATTCCCCACTTACCGGATATTGTGGGCCTGGACCTTCGGAACCCAAAAATGGCCCAAAAAAGAAGAAAATCCCCCCAAAATCCGAATTTCCCACCTGTAAATTGAAATTGCCACGCAGCACCACGCAGCGCCAAACAGCTGTTTACATCAAGGCCCCTTCATCCCTTCCTTCCTCCCCCTTCCCTCCTTCCCAGTCACAGTTGCCATTTGGTATTTTTCATTACTAATTGTGGGCCAATTTGGTACTGAAAAGTTCGTTTGGTAGTGAATCAGCATGATCCATTACCAAACAGATTTTTCACATGTGTGAAGATATAGAGAATGGAGACGGTGGACTGTCTGCTTTCTTTGATTAATCTGCTAGCATACATAGCGCAAAAACAAACATGCTGCTGATTATAAGGAGAGTGATTATTTCCATTTGTACATATAATCAGAGAAGAATAAATGCTTCCTTTAAGAATTTGGTAATGAAAAGTTAAATCTGGTAATGAACATTGAGGAGTTTGGTAATGTGGCCGAGTTCAGATCTGGCAACCCTGTCCCCAGTTACTGCCTAACCTTCGTTCAGGGAAGACTACCATTGTAATGGATGCCGCACGTACTCGTTTTTTTATGAATAAACAGTGAATAATCTGCAGTACCTCGCCACTAGACCTCATGGGAATTTACAGTGTTGTGCAGTGTTAAGAAATTAGAATTTAGAGTACAAAGGATTAAATGTGGAGTGCAAAGTGGCGGTTGAAACTGGCAGTTGAAACTGGCGTGGTCCAATTAAGAACAGAATATGCAGTGTTAAACAATTATAACTCACAGTGCAAAGAATTAAGCGTAGCAGAAAACTGGATTACTGTACATGCTTCAAGAACATTTTCACAACTACCAGAGCCTTAGAGGAGGTGGCCACAGATGTGCTGTAAGCAGCCTGTACACTGCAAAGTATTTTCCATACTTCTAATTCCTCATTCTCTGGTTCCTTTTCATTTATTTCATGCTTTATGTCCATTATTGGTGTGAATTGCTATGCATGTCCGGTAGGGAGCTGTTTAGGTGGCTTTCAAAGTTAGGCTAGGTTAGGGTCATAAGTACCAGTCCAGCAGTCAGAGGCCCACTTTCTGGATGGGACCACTTTCCAGACATGCCTTTGGCTCTATTGCATCGGATAGTTGAGGGATTATGTATTTCTAACAGTTGCCTATGTACTGTAGTTCATTAATATTTTAATAGTCAGCATGTAATTATGCAAACAAATTTATTTCGAGTTACAACTGTTTTGTAAAAATAAAAATATATCACAATTTTCATCAATAATGGAAAATCCTAATCAAATCATATCCTGATCAGTAACATACAGTGCAACAATAGCAACGTGAGGACCTTTAATATTGATAAATACCAGATCTACTATTCCTGCTGATATCTTTGTTGGCTTACTTATAAACCAGGGTTGGCACCAAAGTGGGTAACCCGGTTTTACCCACCCGGGTTTTTTCAGTAAAACCCACTTGAAAGAAAACCACTGTTTTACCCACTTTACTGTTTTTTTTAAATAATGTATTTAATAATAAATTCAGTTTTATTTGATTAAATGGTCATATTTTTGCACACAATAACAGAAGTAAATAATAGCTACTTAATCATATTCTCTTTCGCAGGTTAAAAAAAAAAATCGCCAAGTATTTATAATATAATATCTTGGAAGCATAATCTTATTGATTAAAAAGAAAGCTTATTACATTTCTCATCACCAACATAAGTAAAACAAGCTCTTTGCAATTTTTTTTTTTTCATTGCAAAAAGAAGGAACCAGAAGCAGAAGCCTGCAAACTGTTCCTTCCAAGAAAAAACAAAAACAATACAAAAGAGAGCCAAATTCAAGATACGTTCATTTCGAGATGCGTGGACACACTGCGTTTGAAAGACTGGAGATCATAGGAAGTAGGAAATACAGACAGTGAGACAGTTCCAGAGATGACATGTTGCATAAATGAAGGACTGGGAGTAATGGTTACGGTAACTCTTGCATTAGAGAGTTGGACAGAAAAGGAATGAGAGTTTGTTGTTAGACGGGTGCTATGCACCCATCGCAGACGTGGAGGGATGCAAGCAGACAGTTCAGAGGAGCAGTGACCATTGAAGCAGCAACAGAAAAGAGATAAAACTGCAACAGCGCAGCGAAGAGACAAAGGTTGAAGAGAGCCAGTAAGAGGAGAAGAGCTGTATGTGGAGAGCCTCCCCACACGTGAGAGTTGTACTCTAAACAGGGGCGTATAAAACCCGTGAATAAAGTCGAGAATTGTGCAGGGGTAAAGAAGGTACGGAGTCGGCTTAGCACACCCAATCTTTCGAAAATATGAATGTTGTACTTTGATTTTTTCATAACTGTTCATAATACTTCTATTTTTCTAATAGCTTTTATAGCCAAAAATATCCTTTTCTTTGAAATGATAATATTTTTGTGTCACAGTAAAATATGGTTCTTGTCATGTTACCCAAACAGTATAATCATTGCTGGAGTTAACTTATACTATATGTTGTCTCATATCATTACCAAATATCAATAATTCTATAGAAGTATATTTTAAACATTGCTCTCCATTTAAAATTGATGTATTTTATAGGCTTAGATATTTGGTTACCAAAAGCTATTATTACTGTTAAGATAATGTGTGAAATCACTTATGGAACAGAATTTTCAATAATAATTATTTAGAACATTGAGAAATGCAAGTATATAATTACCAAAGAAAGGAGAGTAGCAAGGCAAATGATTCCTTCTCCTACTATTGTGTAGTGTGGACTGATCTTTGCCAGCTCATGAGTTATGTAGTGCTCTCAAGCCTCTCATGTTGAAGCATGTTTTGCTGTGTAGCAGGAGCCGCGTTTTTGTGAGGCTTTTAGACCGGTATCGACCGGTTTAGACTGGTCTTACTGCTGTTCTGGCGAGACAATTAGACCGGTACAGACAGGTCCAAAGCAGTCCTGCCCCACAAGCTAGCCTTGGAGAGACCGGTCTGCGCACAAACGTATGTGCATCAGCAAGAGCCAAGAAGGAGGCGAGGAGCGTCCGTGGCAGGGTGTAAACATTGATGGTCAGCAATGGCGGACTTGGGAATAAGGTTTTAAATTACATTTTTAATGCTAGCAGAAGCCCCTGATCATCCAAGAAGGGAACCAAATAAATCTCACCATGAAGTAGAGGCTTTGTACTGTATTACTACAGAGAGCATGAAATAAGATTATTAAAGCATTAACCCGAGATGTCCCATCGACGTATGGATACATTGCAACATCTTGCATTTGCCTGTCCCGACGACGTACTGGTACTTTGCGCAATTGCAAGGTTCATAATTTGCACAATTTTCAATTTTTGCGCGTGATTTTTCGTACGTATACACGGGACACCTTCCTCTATTCCTCTACAAGATGCCAAGCAGGGACAATGCATTACACCGCATAACCCCCCCCTTGCATGCCATTGTCTCGGCAATTCACCTGTTACCAGTGACCTGGCCAATAAAGACATTCAGGGCCAGAGTGATTCCCCAATCGATGACAATGTGGAGGACAAATTTTACATAGCATTAAAGGAAGAAACAGTCAAAAGTGATGATCAGGTAATGTGGCAAAAAAAGGTCAGGTATGGTGATGAGTTGGTGAGTGGAACAATGCTTATAATGCCTAGATTACTGTTTGAAAACCAATATACTCTCGTACTACATATAAATTCGTACCAAGTAAATAAATAAATACCGTTTATGAGTGGTGTGAAATAGTTGCCCTCCCAGAGAACTTGTTTTCTTTGGTGCCAGCCTGTTAGAAAACCACGTAAGGTAAGGAGGTACTGCTACCTGGATTGAGTATTTTAAACCTCAGGTGAGCGATTTCTCTAAGAATTTTCCATGTTTCTCACTAAAAACGGAGGTTTTAGCCAAAAAAATATTTTTCGAAAATACCTCGGGATTGGGGGGTGTCGGAGGTGCAAAATAGCTCGGGACGTGACGGGTTAATGACCGAGATAAAAATTGAGGGGATGCATGAAATTTGTGTAATCAACACTACTCCCCAACATTTGTTTACATTCTTCTAGGCCATGCCCAGTCACTTATGCAGCCAATAGCAAGCCCGGACAGGATCGGACCGACATCAGCCTGTTCTCGCGATCACTTATGAGTCCTGACCGGTCTAAACCGGTCCAACATGGCCCGCGAAAATGCCGCAAAGGATGACAGCCAAACAGGTCAAAACATGATTGTGTTCATTTCCTTCATTCAAAAAACTGTGAAAAATAAGATTTTATTGGAATATTCATAATTATGTATAGTGGAAACATTATTTTATTTAAATTTAAAGTAAACTTTGAAAAAATCCACTTTTGCCCGTTTGGGGGGTGTATTTCGTGAAAAAAAAAAAAACGAAAAAAACCTGGTGGGTTGGGCTTTTTCAAAAAAAAGTTTTTTTTTTGCCAACCCAGTTGTAAACTAGTTCATCCCAAAGGATTGACAAGTGGATTTCACCTGACAGAGTCTGTCAATGTCACATGTATTAAAATCCCCAGTAAATATGATAGACGTAATAATGGAAAGACTCAATATCATTTGTGCAAATTGACATTCGACCTTGAAGATGACCTTGAAGGAAAGGTCACAGGTCAAATCTGACATCATATTTAGACTCATTATATATGACTTCCTCTATAAGTTTATAACAACCTGTAAACCTGTTAATGTAAAGGAGATAAAGGATTTACAGTTTCAAGAATAGAAAATTGATCATAACCCAGCCATCTTGGACTTTATCAAAATTTTGAAAAGACGGGCATTAACCTCCTATATGGCCCAACAATCATACAGAATATGAGAAAATTCCAGCAAATGGTTTCTGAGATCCAGCGTGGAATGGACGAACGGACGTACTAACTAACGGACATACGGACATAACCTAGCCTAAGATTCCACTTCGTGAGAAACGATGTGGAATAACAAAATAAATCGTTTGTGAAGAGGGAATATGGGTCACAGCCGAAGTCAAAATTATTAACATTTCAAAATCCTCCGACTCTCTCTCTCTCTCTCTCTCTCTCTCTCTCTCTCAGGCTCCTATGATTCACACTCAGTTGAATAAAATCGTCTGGTTTTAGCGGGGGGAAAATAATGCGAGAATTGTGCCTACACAAGAGGGGTAAGTGATATTCAGAGCCCGTATAATTCTAGCCATTCGTATCGCCTGACGTGGATGTGTATTTTATGGTGTGTGTGTGTGTGTGTGTGTGTGTGTGTGTGTGTGTGTGTGTGTGTGTGTGTGTGTGTGTGTGGCTGAGTATATATATGTATCTTCCTTAAAGGATTTTGATTTGTAAGCCAAGACACAATGTTATACTGTAATCATCATATGTATTTCATAACTTTCTTGGACAATAAACCATTAATTATGATTATTATTATTATCATTATAAAGTATGCTTGGACCCAGTCTGCTTGCGCGGGCTTATTACATTTGGTTCACAGACTACACACACATCCAAAGCCACTACAACACTACAATTACATTTACAAGCACTTCTTACCCTACATACAATCTCAATTAGACAGCCTAAGCCGCTTAGTAGAGATACATTGGCCGTATCGTCCCCACTTCGGTCGGGATAGGTCGGTCCTGCAGTGGACACTCAAACGGCCACTGAGCTGTATTCCGTCTGTGTGTGTGTGTGTGTGTGTGTGTGTGTGTGTGTGTGTGTGTGTGTGTGTGTTTATGTAATGCACGTGTGTATGTGTGTGTATGTAAGCCAAGACAGAAAAAAAAAACAATTAAAGAACACACGGGAGGAAACCTGAATACAGATAACTACTTATAAAGCAGGGGAAACTCTAGAGAGAAATATTATACAGAGGAAAAACAGGAAAAAACACAAAATGGAAACTCAGAAAATAGTCACCGTTGAGGCAGGGTGAGGCAGGGTTAACCAGGGTAAGACTGGGTAGGGTGAGGCAGGGTAAGACAGCGCAGGGTAAGGCAGAGTAGGATAAGGCAGGGTGAGGCAGGATAGGGTGAGTTAGGGTAAGGTGAGGTAGTGTAAGGCGAGGCAGGGCAGGGTGAGGCAGGGTAGGATGAAGTAGTAAAAGTGAAGCATGGCAGGGTGATGCAAAGCAGACGGAGACAGATCTGGGTAAGACAGGGTAGGATTAGGTAGGGCATGGTGGGCTAAATTAAGGTGAGGCAGAGTAGGGTAAGGAAGGATAGAGTGAGACAGGGCAGGGTGGGGTAGGGTAGAGCAAAGCAGGGAGACGCTGGGTAGGGTGCCAGGGTAGGGTATGACAGGGTAGGATACGACAGGGTAGGGTAAGGCAGGGCAGGGTTAGGCAGGGTAGGATGTCAGGGCAGAGTAAGGTGAAGCAAGGAAGGGTGAAGCAAGGCAGAGATAAAGTAAAAGAAGGCAAGGTGAGGCAGGGTCGAGTGAGGCAGGGCAGGGTGAGGCAAGCAGGGCAGAATAAGGCAAAGTAGGGTGAGGCAGGGTGAGCGGGCTGGACAGATAAATGCCCACTATGGGAAAAGTAAATTTAAATAATACCCACACACACACACACACACACACACACACACACACACACACACACACACACACACACACACACACACACACACACACACACACACACACACACACACACACACACACACACACACACACACACACACAGCACCCCCTTCTCACTGGCGCGAAATCCTAAGTGAACTAATACCAAGTTTGATGATTTGCAATTGATGGTCCATTATGCAAGAGTGTGCAATATGTCCAGGTGCCCGGCCCTTCTCTGCACCCCCACTCCCCCTCCACCCCCACCCCAGCCCTCTACCCCTACCCCGACCCCCTCTTTAAACCCCACACCAAAACCCCCAACCCCATAACCTTACCTTACCCCGCCCCTACTCCCTCACCACACTCCACCCCCCACCCTAACCTACCCCCTCTTTAAACCCCAGAACCTCACTCCACCCCACCCCACCCACACCCCTTCTCCTCCTACTCACACCAAGCCCACACACCACACCTCTGAACCCCACAAAACCTCACCCCCAATATTGTCATTTTCTGCCACTGAGCTTTAACAATTAACAAAAGAATATGGTGCTAATCACGAAGAAGTGCTATGGTAATCATGTAGAGCCGTAGTATTGTATTCCTTTTGTAACACTAGATCGGCACTAGAATATGGCGCTAGTCACGAAGAAGTGTTATGGGAAAGACGTAGAGCCTTAGTATTGTCTTGTTCTGCCACTGAGCTACGTGAAATAAGCTGGAAAAGGACGAAAATCACTGCCAAGTTAAATTGAACGAAGTATAGAGATTTATCCTGTATGTTGCCCTCCCACACACCTGATGAGGCAATAAAGGATGGGATGATGGATGATGGATGGACAGATGGATGGATGGAGAGAGGGAGGAAGCGGTGGGTGGATGGGATGATGGATTGATGGATGGATGAGGTGGTGGAGGGAGGGAGAGAGGTAGGAAGGTAATGAGAGATGGATGGATGGATGGATGGATGAATGGATAGACACAAATAGATAGACAGATAGATAGACAGATAGATAGACAGACAGACAGACAGACAGAGACAGACAGACAGACAAACAGACAGACAGACAGGCAGACAGATACACAGACAGATTGATGGATGTATGGATGGATGGAAAGGCGATATGAAGGATGGATGGATAGATGGATGGATGGATGGATGGATGGATGGATGGAAGGAAAGATAGATGTATGTATGGATGGATGGATGGATGAATGGACTGATGGGTGGATGGAAAGATAGATGTATGTATGTTTGGATGGGTGGGTGACTCTTGCTATAGTCAGTTTGTTTTCATCTGAGAGAACTGGCCCACTACCCCTTATTAAGCACAAAGTCGTAGCTGCATAAATTCGAAGACTTTAGTTATGAGGTAGGCACGAGTCTCCTTGGTTACTAGCCAAAGAAGTCCTCCAACTGAGCTAAAAGAGATTGGAGATTTTTGCTAGAATGAACAATCTACCTGTATAAGGAAACTAAACATTTTTGTTTTACTCTTTCTTTAACCTTTTCATTATAAACATTTATTCAGAACTTAAATACAATAACGTAAATATGACAAAAGTACACGAAGAACAGAACAAAAACACACCTAGAACACAAGAATATAACAAGAGAGCATAACTGCAGCAGGACTAGGCAGCTCCTTCAAGACTGTGACTAAACTACTAGAATATGACAAGGATAGCACAAAAGGAGCCTCGCAAGAATAGGATGTTATTATAACGGAAGGGTTGATAGTCTGTACTGGTCTTTCACACACACACACACACACACACACACACACACACACACACACACACACACACACCGCTAATACCATCATAACAGATCTGAATGAGACAACCATAGCATGTATCACGTATGGGCAGTGGATCTTAGCGTACAAGTGGTGATATTTCAAGGTGTGTGTGTGTGTGTGTGTGTGTGTGTGTGTGTGTGTGTGTGTGTGTGTGTGTGTGTGTGTGTGTGTGTGTGTGTGTGTGTGTGTGTGTGTGTGTGTGTGTGTGTGTGTGTGCGTGAAGTTGAAAACCATCAATAGAATTACAGAGGGCAGGAAGGTGTCTTGTGTATGTGTATGTGTGTGTGTGTGTGTGTGTGTGTGTGTGTGTGTGTGTGTGTCTGTGTATATATATTTATTTATATATATTTATATATATATAAATTTATATAAATATATATATATATATATATATATATGTGTGTGTGTGTGTGTGTGTGTGTGTGTGTGTGTGTAGCATCGCGGCTACATCAGACGGTTTCCTTCAGCTGAGTGAGTCATAGGAGCAAGAGTGGCAATGACTGGTTGACTGATTAATATACAGTAGACAGATAGGCAGACAGAGAGGCACAGACAGACAGGGAGAGACAGACCGGTAGACAGGCAGACAAGTAGACAGGGATGGACGTCTGTTGGTCAGGGAAAGGGCCAGATGTTTCTTCAGGATGCTTTGGCCTTTCGCGTGAGGAGAAGAGGAGAAGATCGAGAATTATATGCGAAAGGGTGGAGTGCAATGAGAAGGTTTCAATTTACAGTAACTATAGTAACACGCCACAGTCACCAACGCTATCACCATAACTATCACCATTACCACCACAGCCACCACCACCACCAATACCATCAGCATCACCATCACCACCACCATTCTTTCGATCTCTACCACCACAGTCACCACCACCACCACCGCCACCACCACCAACATCACTATGTATTCCATCTTTACCACCACGGCCACCACCACCGCCACCACCACCACAACGCCACATCCCACACAACACAATAAATTACATCACAATCGGGTAATAATTATATCTAATAAATTTGTTTTGATTGGACGTGACGATTTATATATAATTTTTTTGAGAATTTAATGGAAGAGAGAGAGAGAGAGAGAGAGAGAGAGAGAGATTTAGTATTTTACAGCTTAACATTCGCTTGTATGGCATTTACCGTATATATCTTCAACATAAGCAGTCTGCATCGGTAGCACACTAGAAAATACTGGGGTGCAAAATACAGAATAAGTTGGTAAGGAACAGGATTTACGAAGTCTCCAGAAGTACTTGGAAGACGCCACTAAGACTAGGAAAGCGGAAGAAAAATACATTAGAAATAGGGTCTTTTTTTCTTGTTGTTTTTCTTCCCTCTTTACTACATCTATTTTACGAGTCTCTTAACATCTTCCTGCGCTGTTCAGCTTTAAGAATTACATATCAGTGCTCTGTCACAACTCGTTTATCTATCAGTTATTCTATCTATGTATCTATTGATCAACCTGTCTATCCTGTCCATCTATCTAGTTATCTGTCTATACAGTATATCGCCCGCCTCTTTTCTTTCTCTCTCTCTCTCTACCCTTCCACATCACTCAGTTCTTCGTTCATTTGTATCTATTATTTCTTTTCTCTTAATTCCACCTTCTACCTACTCACTTCTTCCCTGCTATCGACCTGTCTGTCTGTCGTCTGTCTCTCTATCTATCTATCTTTCTACCTATGAGTTCCTCAAGAATAGCTTCAGTAATTCTAAGTATACATCCCTATCTCAGATCCAACCGCGATAGGTATAAATATTCACTTCTTCTTCCTTAACTTCCTTTTCTTCTCTTCCTCCACGTTCACGTCCACCCCTTCCTCCCCCTTCACCTTCACCTCCCCCTCCTCTCCCTCCACCTTCACCTCCCCTTCCTCCCCCTCCACCTTCACCTCCCCCTCCTCTCCCTCCACCTTCACCTCCTCCTCCTCCTCCACCTCCTCCGCCGCCTTCTTGTATATTTCTCAAGGGTCGTCTTAAACCCACCTCAATTAATCATTCAAGGAGCCTCCAAGACATCACCTCCAGTCACCCATTACTCACTGCCAAAAAATAACATTCACACATCATAAGGAGACTTGACTGAGCAATTCTGGAGCTTAGTTATGTGTGTGTGTGTGTGTGTCCCTCTCTCTCTCTCTCTCTCTCTCTCTCTCTCCACTCACCTGCCTCTTCTGCCTCTCTACACCTGGGATACACATTTTCACAACAAAAAGGTCTTTGTTTGCAATTGCCCACTCACGTTTCTGCTGTGTGTGTGTGTGTGTGTGTGTGTGTGTGTGTGTGTGTGTGTGTGTGTGTGTGGTGTCTATCTTCTCTCTCTCTCTGTCCCCCTGCTTCTTCATTGCTTGCGTTTTTCTGTCTGTCTGTCTGTCTGTCTCCATGTGCACTTCAACCTGTTTACCTGTTTGCTTGGGTGTTTGTGTTTTTCTGCCTTTCCATGCCTCTGTCTGCTTGTGCCTGTGTCTGTATCTACCCCATCCTGCGTTTGTTTGTCTGTCTATTTATCAGGCTGTCTTTGTTATTTCTTTATCAATTTGTCTGCATGTATGTCTCTATGTTAGCCTGTTTGCTTGAATGTTTGCGTCTGTCTGTCTGCCTGTCTGGTTTTAGGTCTGTGCCTATCTGTCTTTCCCTGTCTACCTGTCTGTCTGTTTGTCTGTGTATATGTCTATCTGTGTCCTGTGTTTACTTCAATCTGTCCGTCTGTCTGTGTCTGTCCATCTGTCTGTCTCTCTTTTTCTGTGTACGGTATATACTGTATGTTCCTCTGTTTGCATCTGTCTGTCTGACTGTCTGTCTCTCTGTCTCTGTCTCTCTCTCTCTCTCTCTCTGTCTGTCTCTCTCTCTCAGAATTTTGCTCGTGGTCAACCATAGAACATGCTGTGCTCTCTCCGTTACCGTCGACGTTTCAGAAAGGTTTGTATCGTTCAGTAGATGTTATTTCCGTGGCTTTTCTTCCCTGGGTCTCGTTCCGTCGTTCCCTTCACCCTCCCCTACCCCTCCTGTTCCAAGAAAGTAGGATGGAGGAAGAGGAATTTCACCATATATCTATATTCCTAATTTTATTTCTTTCTTTCCACCCTCTGCTCTGCTCTCGTTCAACTTTATCTTCCTACTGAGAGAGAGAGAGAGAGAGAGAGAGAGAGAGAGAGAGAGGACAATATAACGTATTGATCAGACTTAGGTTGGCTTTAGCTTTCCCTTTGTTTATTTTGCCTGCAGACTTCCACCTCCTAGTTCATCTCTTCAGTAATAAATAAACAAACAAACAAATAAATAATACAGCTTTAATGGTGACAATGGGGTGAGATTAACAGGCGTGTTAATACCATAAGACTCATTTTATATCACCTTTTCATTTACTTCTGGAAATAATAATTTAAAACACACTTACATTTCACGTTTTTCCCAGTAATTATGACATTAAAAGATTGCACAAATGTTCTATCTGTTTATCTATCAGCAAGACGCCTTAATCTCGTAAGGGGTGGCCACAAACATATCTCCTTCATGTCGCCCTGTCCCCCCTCCCCCCCCGCCAAATTGTTTATTCCGTATTTTGTTAAGCACACTGACTGGCGTTGGGTGTGACTCGAGATATTCACATTTTTAGCAAGCATACGACCAGTTGACACCCTCCCACACACACACACACTCACTCACACACACACAAACCCCCCGACATCCCACTCACACACACATCACATTGCAAAATAAATACTTAACCAATAAACACCACAAAAACAAAACACGATCGCTATCTCTCTCTCTCTCTCTCTCTCTCTCTCTCTCTCTCTCTCTCTCTCAATACATTACAAACACCCCTACCACAGTGTACACACCAAAATCGCCACTACAACTAACTTTTATCTTGCTTCTTTGCACGCTTCACTCTGTTTTGGCAAATAGAAGGTTGCTAGTGAGTGTGTGGGGGGTACACACACACACACACACACACACACACACACACACACATACACACACACACACACCTGTGTACTGCAGCTACGACTGTCCTGGCAATAAAAAAAACACACCACTGGGCACTCGGCCCGTCCATACTGGGATGTATATGCACTGCTCTTGTACACACACACACACAGACACACACACACACTAACGGTAATTGCCAGTCTCCTACGTCCCCTATGGCTGTCCTATAATAGTAATGTTAAGACAAGAAATATTACCCTACCTCTAATAACACTGTCATTGGTGACACACTTGCCATGAGAGAGAGAGAGAGAGAGAGAGAGAGAGAGAGAGAGAGAGAGAGAGAGAGAGAGAGAATGGGGGAATCTAGCTGGATGGATATGGAAATTTAATAAAAATCCGTAATAATAATAATAGGCAATAAAAACTGAAAACACAGTAAAAATAGTAATAACAGCAGGGCCGGTCCTTCCTATACGCTCACTACGCTCAGTGCGTAGGGCCTCCGACCAATAAATAAAACTTAAAGAAATGAAGTACATCAAAAATGGTGCTTATATTGATTAACTGGTTCCACGTGCATGAACGTTGTATAAGCAATAATAACTGAATCATTGCAAGCAAAAATTATATTGGTCTTTTAGAGTAACAAAAAGCATTGGTATTTAGAAATTTGCTTAGTGGGATTTAACATTAAATTCTGATGGCTATACTGAGTGCTCCACTACAGGAGATCAGCCGAGTTGCTGACAGTGCTGCCACACGTACGATAATTATCGTATGTGTACGTAACATTGCCTCTGGAACGATGTACGATACCATTTTCTATTATCGTACGGTTTGTACGATAATTTTGGGTTGAAAGCTAGCATGGCAGTAAATTTTGTGGCCACACATTCTAATGCTGAATGTGAAAAAGTATTCAGCAAAGTTAATCTTCTCAAAACCAAGCTAAGAAATAGGCTAAAAACCAAAATTGTAAATTGAGGTCTTCTTTCATCAGAAAGCCTAAAAAATTCACGAGGGTCATGTGTCAAATTTACTTACTCTAAAGATATGCTTGCACGGAGAGCTAATCATGCACAGTTGGTACAGTTTGACAGATGAGGATCTTAACCCGCCCCGTCCCGACGACGTATGGGTACGTCACCACGATTTGCATTTGCCAGTCCCGGCGACATACCAGTACGTCGTGCAATTGCAATGTGCATAATTTCGACAATTTTCAAATTTCGCACTTGATTTGCGGTACGTACCCTCGCCTGACCTTCCCCTACCTGCCACCAGGCGGGGACACTCGGCGACCCCGCGCGACCCGCGCTAGCCTGCCACTCGTCCACTCACCTGGTAGCCACGGTCCTGCTCAGACATGGCTAAGAGAGGTCTCTCAGAGAGCGAAATTCAAGTCGCCCTGGACACCTTTACCGGCGACAGTGATTCCCCACTGGATGACGAGGAGATGGACAAGGATTATGTGCAGCCAGAGGAGGAAGAAACCACCAGCAGTGACGAGGAAGTTCCGTCACCAAGGAAGCGGCAGTACGTGACTTACCGTGCTGCTAGAGAGGGGCAGGAGGCAAAGAAGGCACGTGGTATGTCATATCCCTATCCCCAGCGTGCCTTGGAAGCAGAATTCGAGGTCGAGGACGAGGACGAGGACGAGGACGGAGACGTGGGACGTGCTGCCACATGGTATGGGCGGGAGGTGATTACGCATCGTGGCCCAGAGCACACACCACGTCGTCTAAGCAGGTATGGGCCTAGCATTCTGTTTGGGGTGGTAGGAAGTGAAGTGGAGGGAGTGGGGAGTGAAATGGACATTCCTGGGATTAGGGAAAGTGAGAGTGAGGTGGGTGAGTCATTGCTCTCCCTACGCAGTGTGAGGCGGCAGAGTGGATCACGTGGGCCAGTGCGGGTGCGTTCCTTATCACGTGGGGTTGTGAGGGAGGGGGAAGGTGGGGAGGAACCACTCCAAAGCACGTCTTATGCTCCCCAATATCCCCTAACACGTGGTCGAGCAAGGTTGCGTGAGAGAGCACGTGGTGTGGTAAAGGAGGGGGAAGGTGGGGAGGAACCACTCCCCAGCACATCTTCTGCTCCCCAATATTCAACTATTTCATCCCCACAGCCCCCTAATGTTCCTCAAGGCCGTAAGGGTAAGGGAAAGGGAAAGGGTAAAGGCAGAGGGAAGAGGAGTGACAGTGGGGAAGCCCTCCGTACTCCTTCTCCCCAACCTCCCCAACCAGGATCTCCTCCCCACCCAGACGAAGGCGGTGATGGGGACGAGGGATTTGTGTCGTGGGATTGGGAGGATGGGAGTGATTTTTCTCCCCTCATTCACCCCTTCACTGAGCAGGGGCGATCTGGCTGCATTGCACCAGGTATTCACTGTAATTCAAGCAGGTTGGATTTTTTCCACCTGTTTTTCAGTGAGGCCTTCGTTGATCAGATCGTGTTTCAAACAAACCTGTTTGCAAGCGGCCAGCGGCTAGAAAGTGAAAGATTGGGAACAAGGAGTAGGCATTCAATGATTTATGATTACCCTGTCTCCATTCCAGAAATGTTCTTATTTTTTGCCCTTGTCCTTTTGATTGGTATAATAAGAAAAAATAGAATTCCTGCTTACTGGACTATGGACCCTGTTATGTTTACCCCCATATTTGTTCAAGTGATGAGCCGTAATCGGTTTCAACAAATTCTAAGTCGCCTCCATTTTTATGATGCTAATGACCCTGCAAATGCAAACAACACGGACAAAATGAGGCGAATTAGGCTGGTCTTTGATCACCTCAGGCAAACCTTTCGATCCTCATTCTATCCCTATAGAGATCTCGTCATAGACGAGAGTCTCGTGTTGTGGAGAGGCAATATTTCATTCAGACAGTATATACCCAGCAAAAGGCACCGTTTTGGGTTCAAGATCTTTGTTATGTGTGACTGTAGGACTGGATACGTGCAAGACATAGTCTTGTACACCGGTGCACAGACAGACATAATAGAATATCGAAGTATAGGACTTTCGGGAGCAGTGGTAAAGACGATGATACAAGACTACCTTCATCGTGGTCACGTTCTCTATCTCGACAACTGGTACACTAGCCCTCTTCTCGCTCGTTATCTTCACAGACATGAAACGGGAGTCTGTGGAACCGTAAAGGTGAACCGGCGTCACATGGTCAAGGTAGGGCGGAAACTTGCAAGGAGTGAGGTTGTCTTCTTCAAAGCAAACAACATCCTTGCAACAATGTGGAACCACAACAGAGAAGTAAGCCTCTTGTCCACGGTTCACCGCCCCTTGATGCACCGTACTGATTCTGTTGATTACCATAGCGAGAGCAGGCGTCGTGTTTGGAAACCTGAATGTGTCATGGACTATAATATAAACATGCGCCTCGTGGACCAGTCAGACTCCATGATATCGACGGTAGAGTGTGCCAGGACCACGATGAAGTGGTATAAAAAACTGTTCTTTCACTTGCTAGATATCACTGCTCTGAATTGCCACCACCTTCACGCCATGACCACAGGAGTTCAGGAAACCTTTGAAGGGTTTGTGAGGGAGCTCACACGAGAAATCTTTGCAAAGTATGCTGTTGAAAGGCCCCAACAGCGCCCCCGCACTGCCCATATTACCCACACTCCCCAGAGAATATCCGCCCGCCATTTCCCCACTCCTATCCCACCCCAGCCCAACAGACCTAGGCCCCAGCGCAGGTGTCACGTGTGCAGTCATTCCCAGGTGAGACTCACGACACAGAGGAAGGACACCCGCTATGAGTGCGTGCAGTGTGACGTGGGTCTGTGTATTCACCCATGTTTTAGTGAATATCACACGTTGCTGCAATTTTAGCATGGTGTGAATGCGAAAGGACGCTGAAATTATGAGGTAAATGCGACAGATAGACGCTCTGTGAAAATATCAGTCATGTGGATCGCCAAATATTAGTATAAAGTGCCTACGGGTAGAACATAAGTGAAAACATTGGGTGTAAGTATATAAATCTGCCCTAAGTTGAAACTTACATAGAGAGGGTTGTTTCATGCGATATTCTGTCGCTCAGTGCAATAAATACGGACCCTTATTATAAATTTTCTATTATGTGACATTCTTACGGGTATAATATAAGTTCAAATTATTGTATATGATGATGTATTTCCTAAGTCAAATATTCATAGCGTGTCTATAAAGATAAGATTTCCTGACGCTTAGTCGAATGAATAAGGCACGTATTAGTCAAAATAAAAGTCAGCAAGTGATAAAGTGAATAATTAGTATATAAGTGTGTGAGTGAATTAGTATATAAGTGTGTGAGTATTATGTATGACGTAACATTCCTTGCGAGGGTATTTTCAGGCGATATTCTCACGCTCACTTGAATAAATAATGGCAGTAAGTATGTACAGTGCATTGGAGGGGTGTAAACGTGTGTAATGTAAGTGGGAAAATATAATTGGAGTGAATAAATAAAGTAGATGATGAAACACGAGTGTTTGAGCTCGTGGTTGCTACGTGAATAGGCGCTAGCATATCGCTAAATGCCCTCGTAATGAATGAAAATAATTGAAAACCTTCACAGTGGTGGGGGAAAGGTTCTATGTAAATGGGAAAATAATTGGAAAGTGATAAAACAATTTGGTATGTTGAAATACGAGCCATAGCGAGTGCGCTTACTAAGCTGATGTGCGCTAAACTTATGCTGCATGTCATCATAATGAATGAAAACATCTGAAATCACTTACAAACAGTTGTAATTGGTAAATTGTCATTGAAACAGAAGTATACAAGTAGAAAAAATGATCGGTAGACTCATAACAGAAAATTAGCAGATAGCATGATACGACTCGGACCTAACTCGCTATGCTCGCGCGATGGTACAATGCTTATTTTTCCTATATATGTGTCTGAAATACATTATATTGTTACTGTTATTGTTTATTAGTACAAATTCAATAAATGTAGAGGTGTTGTGTGTTGTTTGTCCCATTACTCCTTACCATAGAAAACGTTAACGCATATCCAGCCCATTACAGAATACGATACCTGCGGGGGGAAACCGCACCTGTATAGACCACTTATAGACCGCAGAGACCACTTTCTTCAAGATTTTCCATAGTTTCTCGACCTAAGCGGAAGTTTCATAAGAAAATTTTTTTTTCCAAAAAGGCTCGGGACTGGGGGATGTCATAGGTGCGGAAAGGCTCGGGACGTGACGGGTTAAAGGCTAATGTAATGGTGATCACTGAAAATATTTTTCTTTAATGGTCTTACCGAGTTATTATATGCAAGAGTAAGAATATTTCTATGAATTATCTATTTAAGGTCTATGGACTGCATTCTGCTGCTATACTCCATTTCACCGAGTCTGGCACCGTTAGTGATGTCCGCAACACCTATAGCATTCATAAAGGTCCTCAGCACTGGATATACCTTTTTGTATTGCCTTTATATAGGTTCTCAAGGTAATATAAAAGAGGCTCACCTAATGCAGAGGATTTACATCAACAGTACAGGCGTTGACGACATCACTGATGGTGCCAGACACGGTGAAAATGAGAATAGGTTACCGGAAGGCCACAGATAATGTTGAGTGACGGCGTGATGACTTGGATTACTTACACTGCATGTCTTGGTGTGTTCCGAGTATTTTGTCTTCTTCTTACCTCATTCCACTTCTACTTAACCCTGGTTATGGCTTCTAAGAAAGATGCAAGTGTCAGTGGTGGTGTCAAGTGTAAACACTGGTCTATTCCAACAAAATCAAGTCTCCTTGATTTTGGTTAATTGGTCCTACATACTACCGCAAAGACTGAACCCCCTAATAATCAGATACAGTAGCGTACTAAGGGGGGGGGGCAGGGGGGCGGCCCGCCCCGGGTGACAGCCATAGGGAGTAACATTTAGCTGAATGGTAACTTTTTCATTTTACTTGCTGTCATTAGTATCAACAGAGAGCTTGAGAAGCATCTCAGCTATGATGATGTAAGAGACGACTTCGCCTCAAAAAGATGCAGGAGGGTGAAAGTCTAAATTAATTGCTAAACTTCCTTGTGTAATAATAATAATATTCATTATCGCTACTTATAGTATAACATTAGAATCTTCAATCTTTCTGTGGATTATGATTACTTATATATGAGCGCCTACAGCGTTTTGGTGTAGATTTCAGAATTATTACCGATTATAATGGTATTTTTACTGATGTTACATGTTTTTGTTTCAGTATTTTTATTGCAACCTATATGCCACTATTAGGCATTTTAGCTCTAAATTTTTCCTTTTCTAAATAGTAGTAATTCACAATCTTACAAAATATATAATGTTGTAGTCTTTTTGTCACTATGGAGTTATATGGCAATGACCATTTCTGTTTTTATATATCTGATTAATAATTATTTGTAAATTATAGTTTCACACAAGGTATCATTATTTTATTATTATTCAAAGAATAAAAGATTAAGCAGTGTAAGTTTTTTAAGGCGGCATCACACTAGACCAAAAGTGGCTAACATGCGAGCGGCTTTTGTGGGGCAAAACGGCTAGCAGAGACGAGTGTCCGTCATACTCGTGTTTTTTTGCGAACCGAAACAGCTAACAGTGTCGTCTGCCTTGGTATCTCGTGGTCATTCGTAAATAAACCACAACGGAGTACCCATTCTCTTTTCCTCAGTTTCCGTAAGTGCCTCACGTACTTTAGCAACTCCAGAGCCACAAAGTAGTTTACCAGAGTTTTCCTTGCAGCAGGATCCATATCCAAATCTGATTTCTACTTGTTGTTTGGAGACAGACGGCCTCCGAGGCTGGTCACCCGAGTGTCCAAATATTTATTTCATGTTACAAGAAAAAAAATAAAAATGAATAAATAACACAAGAATTAAACTGTATTTACTTGACAATCTTAGTTAAAGTTTCCTTCTGTGAGTAACTGAATATTTTCTCACCAATTACAAAATTAACACAGGCTCACATGAGTTCTAATCCCACCAATATCCATTTCGCCTCACAAGCGAAATATCGCTCACCGTGAGTCAGTTTGGCTAGCAGCTTGCAAAACTGGCTCGCATGTTAGCCACTTTTGTCCTAGTGCGATGTCGCCTTTACTCTACATTGCTCAGGATAGGGGTATAACTTGAGGGGTGAATATATAAGGTAGGGGGAGAAATGTAAATAAAAATTGGTGGGGGGGGGCCTCCAAATGAGATCCAGCGTAGGACCTCAGAAAAGCTAGGACCGGCACTGAATAACAGTGACGATAATAATAAAGGAAATATAATGCCAGAAATAATAAAACTAGCTAGACTTATAATGATAAAAATTTTAGTTAAAAGTAATAAAAATAATATAAATAGTAAAAACACGAATCAAATAGCAATGAGTAGTAATGAAAAAAAATTAAAATTAGTAAGAAAAGTACAAATAATGATACTAAACACACACACACACACACACACAAACACACACACACACACACACACACACACACACACACACACACACACACACACAAACAAACACACACAAACACACACACAAACACAAACACACACAAACACACACACACACAACACACACACACATCCCCCCCGCGCGCGCACACACACACACACACACACACACACACACACACATACCCACTCACACACACACACACACACACACACACACACACACACACACACACACACACACACACACACACACACATCGCCTTTACATACATACACACACCCGTACACCCCCCACCCCCCCACCCCACACACACACACACACACACACACACACACATCCCCTTTACATACATACACCCACTCGTTCACCCACCCACCCACTCACACATCCCCCGTACATAACACCCACCCACACCCACACCCACACCCACATCCACCCACACCCACCCACCAACCCACACCCACACCCACACATACAGACACCTCTCTCTCTCTCTCTCTCTCTCTCTCTCTCTCTCCACCGTTGTAGCGTCACGGTGGTAAGAGTGAGGGACTGGAAACCGTATGAAGGCAAGATCGAATCCCGCCAAAGGTCGCTGTGGGGCAGAGATGGCTTCTGTTCTGATGGATATGCGGTGGCGCGGTGGGTATGGCACTGGTGTCACGTTTGGAGGGTGCTCTGACGTGGGTTCGAGGCCCACTGATAGTATGTGATGTAGTAAGAGAGAGAGAGAGAGAGAGAGAGAGTAACCAAACCAACTCTACTGTCTGCTACCACTACTTTCCCCGTCTGTGCCTAGTATCAGCCCTGCACTACTACTACTATTACTACTACCATTATTACTGCTACAACTATGTCACCGTGTGTGTGTGTGTGTGTGTGTGTGTGTGTGTGTGTGTGTGAAGTTGAGGTCTAGCTACAGTTTCCGACAGTCATGCATCACGGTCACCTGGTTATTTCAATATTTCAACACCTTCCTTCATTCCTGTCAGTGCCACCAACAGACAGGTAATTATGTCAAAGTGGTCAAGTGTGCCAAATGCCAGACCTTTGCTACACATGATGCTGTACCAGGTTTATGTGCTGTCAACTGTATAAATAAATCAAAGCTCCATAAAAAGCTCTATGAAGCGAGTGAGATAAACAGCTCTAGAGGTGAAATGGGAAGTGTCTGGTCCATAGAGTTTTGGGGGTCTTACAGCTCTCCCACACCCGCGCTCAGTCAAATACTGCTGACAAGTAACACATATAAAAAATGATTAATTTTTACATGCTGTTCTTCCCTCGCACAGCCTCACACACACACACACACACACACACACACACACACACACACACACACACACACCAAAAAAGAACAACCTGCAAGCCTTCTCGTAACAACAGCGTCAAGATCAAGCTGTATACATGATCTTGCAGTCTCAGTTGCCTCTTCTGGACTCACTCATCACATGATCTTGGCTGCCAGTAAGATTGAAGGATTATAGTATGTTTTTTTGGTATATTTCTTTTTAAATACTGCCGTGTCAACTCATTTTCGAGGGCAAGGGTGGATGAGACCTGAGGGAGGGGAGTGTAGAGTTGAATCCCACGCAGAAAGGTACACTCTGTCCGAATTTTGTGAGAGCAGATTTTATGTATTGTCTACAATATACGCCGGCATACCCTAAATATACCCCCGATCATACCACTATACCAGTTATAAATGGTGTGGTTCTGGTATGAAATGTGTATTTATGGTGTGAAGGATTGTGGTACGTAAGAGGGCTACTGGGCCTTAGGGAAGGGACCATCAAATTATGGACACACACACACACACAGATAGATAGATAGACAGATAGACAGACAGACAGATTTAGAGACAGAGAAACAGGGAAGTCTCCAGTGAAATAAGTCGCTTGTGGAACGTTATCAGAGGAGCGACATTGCCAACACAACCATGCTGATGACGTCGTTAGCCCTGTGATCACTGTTGCATTCCCTCGCACCACCACAGCTACCCCCCCCCCCCCACCACCACCACCACTACCACACTACAATCACAGATAAGGCACCACCACCACAACATCTACCCATTTCCAACCTCCACAACCACAGCTACGCATCCCCTCCCCCACCAAAGCTACTCATTCTCCTCCACTCACCACAACTACGCATTCCCCTCCACCACCGCCACCACCACCTTATCTACGCATTCCCCTCCACCACCACCACCATCACCATCTCAGGTACGCATTCCCATCCTCCACCACCACCACAACTATTCTTTCCCCTCCTCCACCACCACCACCACCACCACCTCAGCTATGCATTCCTATCCTCCACCACTATCACCACCACCAGCACAGATACCACCACCACCACAGCTATGCATTCACCACCACCACAACTATCATCACCACCACCACCACAGCTACGCATTCCACTTCACCACCACAGCTATGCATTCCCCTCCACCACTACCACCACTGCCACAGCTACACACTCCCCCACTACCATCACTACACCAACACTTCCCTCCTCCACAACCACCACCCCCACCACAACTGACCCAGCTCCCCCCATCACCAACACACTCGACTATTTGGCTCAAGGAACACACACTCTCTTGGTACATTCACACACTCCATTTTTCACATTTTTATGAATTTTCCCTATGCTTGTTCTGTTCCTATGATATTTTCTCTCCTCTCATAACACCTACACACACACAGCACAGTATATATTTTTCTTTATTTACGCACCGACAACGCGCACTATTTTTGGCTTTGTGTTACATGTTCGATAATCCGTGTTCCTTTTTCCGTTCCTACATTCCTTCTGCATTTTCTTTCCTTTTCTTTTTCACACCACCTCCACCATCAAAGCCACACACTCCCCAACACACTCAATTTTTTAGCACAAGGAACACACACAATATCTAGGCACACTCACCACGAACACACCGCCAACACACTCTACTTTTGGGGACAAGGAACACACCCTATATCTAGACACACTCACCACGAACGCACTCCCAACACACTTTACTCTTTGGTACAAGGAATACTGTACTTCTAGGCACACTCACCACGAACACACTCCATTTTTGGCATCAATTTCCATATTTTTCGCTGCTTTCTTGGTTCTAAATTTCTTACTGTCTTCCCCACCACACCTAAACACTACACTCTCCACCAATACACTTTACTCTTTCTCACAGAGTACACACTGCATTTTTGGCACTAAGTTTATTTTTGATAATTCGTTTGTCGTTTTCTGTCAATACATTCTTCCTTCTTATATGTATTTCTTTATTTCTTTATTTTTTCTCACACCACTATGTTCACCATCATCACTCTCTCCACCAAAACACACTAACTTTTTGGCTCAAGGGGCAGACACTCTTTCTTGGCATACTAACAGTACACTCATTTCGGTCACTAAGTTACATTTTGATTATTATGGCTACGATCTCTCTTCCTGTACCATTTCTTTTATCATATCCCTTCCTCCTATCACCTCCACCACCACCACACAGTCTCCACCACCAATATTATCAGATAAAACACTCCACTCTTCGCTCTCTGCTTCTTGGTACGAAGTGTTAATATTATCGATGATTTTTGCCATTTTTGGTTGTTGGTTGTTGTTCACATAATGCTACTCTGGGATGAGCGACTGGTCACTTCTGCCTTCCGGACTGACTAGCCTAACTTCGTGTCCCTATGATCCTGATATAACAATGAAGTCGTGATACACACACACACACACACACACACACACACACACACACACACACACATATATATATATATATATATATATATATATATATATATATATATATATATATATATATATATATATATATCTTCATCATCATCATCATCAGCTGTTTGAGTATCCATTGCAGGATCGACCTATCCCGACCGAAGTCGGGACGATAGAGCCAATGTATCTCTACCAAGTGGCTTAGGCTGTCTAGTAGAGATTGTATGTAGGATGAGAAGTGCTTTTAAGTATAAATGTAGTGTTGGAGTGGCTTTGGATGTGTGTGTAGTCTGTGAACCAAGTGTAATCGGCCTGCGCAAGCCGACTGGGTGCAAGCATACTTTATAGTATGCGACACTGGTTCAAGCTGACATTAACATTTCTTCAGTTGATGTATTTTCTGCCACCACAGGCCTCAATACTAATAAGGCATATGGGCCTGATGGAGTCCCTCCTGTTGTTCTCAATAACTGTGCTTCTGTGCTTACACCCTGCCTAGGCAAACTCTTTTGCCTTTGTCTGTCAACTTATACCATTCCTTCTTGCTGGAAGTTTGCTCTCATTCAGCCAGCCCCAAAGAAGGGTGACCATTCTGAACCCTGTAACTATCGTCCAATTGCTTTAACATCCTGTATCTCAAAAGTTTTCGAATCAATTCTTAATAGAAAAATTTTAAAGCATCTTTCCTATCACAACCTTCTTTCTGATCGTCAGTATGCATTCCGTCAGGGACGTTCCACTGGCGATCTTCTCACCTACCTTTCAGACTCCTGATCATCCTCCTTTCGGGACTTTGCGAAAGCTTTGCCATTGCACTTGACATCTCAAAGACTTTCGATCGAGTCTGGCATAAATCCTTAATTTCCAAACTGCCCTCTTACGGTTTCTATCCTTCTATCTGAGCCTTCATCTCTAGCTTCCTTTCTGGTCGTTCTCCGGTATAGCTGCTGTTGTAGACGACCATCGTTCTTCTCCTAGATCTATTAACATTGGTGTTCCTCAGGGCTCTGTCCTATCACCAACTCTCTTCCTTTTATTCATCAATGACCTTCTAAGCTGTACATCTAACCCTGTCCACTCATACGCTGATGATTCCACCCTTCATCTTTCCATTCGGTTCCCTCAACGTCCATCTCAGCAGTTACTTCAGCAAACAAGGGATGAGGCTATGGCACACGAAATGTCTGACTTGCCTCGTATCTCTGACTGGGGTAAAAATAATCTTGTTGTTTTTAATACATCAAAGACTCAGTTCTTACACCTTTCAACCTGACAAAATCTTCCACAGGTATACCCACTAATGTTTAATAACATTCAGTTTAATCCTGCATCATCCTTGAACATGCTTGGGGTTTCATTTACTCGGGACTTATCTTGGAAAGATCATATTGCATCTCTTGTAAAATCTGCTTCCAAGAGATTGGGTGTGCTAAGTCGACTCCGTTCCTTCTTCACCCATGCACAATTGTTGACTCTATACAGGGATTTTATTCGCCCCTGTGTGGAGTACGACTCTCATGTGTGGGAAGGCTCCCCACATACAGCTCTTCTCAATAGGGTCGAGTCAAAGTCTTTTCGTCTCATTAACTTTCCTCCCTTTACTGACTCCCTTCAACCTCTGTCTCTTCACCGCACTGTTGCATCTTTATCTCTTTTCTATAGCTACTTCAATGGTCACTGCTCCTCTGAACTGTCTGCTTGCATCCCTTCACCTCTACGACGGGCGCGCAGCACCCGTCTAGCAGCAAACTCTCATCCCTTTTCTGTCCAACTCTCTAATGCAAGAGTTAACCGTTATTCCCAGTCCTTCATTTAAGCATTTATGTGTGTGTATATCTATGTATCTATCTATCTATATCTATCTCTATCTATCTATATATCTATCTATCTATCTATCTATCTATCTATCTATCTATATATCTATATCTATCTATCTATCTATCTATCTATCTATCTATCTATCTATATATATATATATATATATATATATATATATAAACACACACACACACACACACACATACACCACTACCCTGAAGCACTCTCAAGGAACACACTCGCCTTTTCGTCAAACTCACAAACAACACATTTCACTGTCTGGTACATACACACCTACATAAATAAAAAATAACAAGCTGGTTGGCAACTATGGCCAGCTCTACCAGCTCTAAGCAGACCAAGCTTTGTCAGCGACCGGAAGTAAGTATCGACGCTAGAAGTCATTTCTATATGGAGGTGCTCCAACGCAACATTCCACACAAGAATCATGGCCCTGGTTTATTAATCTTCGGAGTCTTAGCATTTCGCTCGAGCATAGTCGCGATTATAGCTATTGTCACCGTTTTCGCATTGGATGACCTTTGACCCCTGACCCGGCCAATGTAGCAAGTAGGTATGCAAAAGAAAGTTGTAGTACTAGCCAATGTCTATAAGCATGCAGTGTTTCATTTAATTCCATCAAGCCGCTGGGGAACTAACTGGTACTGGTTGCTAAGGACGCTGAAGCTAATCATCGCAGGGTTGCCACTCGAAAACTAGAGGAGAGAGAGGAGAAATGGATGGCACACTTGCGATAGGCAATGACTTCAAGATTACGCCTAAAGAAGTCAAAGCTTTCTACGCCCATTAGTAATGCTTGTACAGTGCAAACGTGAAAAGGACGAAAAAAGAGATTTTTCGGCCGTTGCTAGGCAACGAGTAGTTGCCGTGCAACCAAAACCCTGCAAGACAACTAGGTCATAGGCTGGTCACTGTGTCCAGGTTTGGTCGCAATCGGTTAATTCTGAAGGGCAGAAGTGCCTGCCACAATTATACAAGAAAGAAAACGTGACTAACAAGAAGGGCAGCATGGAGCTGGCCAGTAAATGAATATATCACCAACACTACCATTATCATCACGATCTTTTTTTTTTTTTTTCACATTTAAGGGTATAAACAAAGATCTGCCATACCGGTAATGAAAAAATGACAAAATTTCAAACAATGCCTATCTGTTTATCTTGCTATAGCCAGACGTCTTAAACCAGGAAGGGATGACCCAACAAATTGCCTCAGTATCATCCTGTCCTTCGCTATCAGGTTGCACTATCTCCAACTCATACTATTCTCATTCATATTATAGCTCTCCACTCTACCCCTTCACCTAATCCTCGATCTTTCCCTCCCTCCTCTCCCCCTCCACCTCATCCCTCCACCTTGTCTTCGATCTTTCCCTCCCTCCTCTCCCCCTCCATCCCATCCCTTCATGTAACCCTCGATCTTTCCCTCCATCCTCTCCCCTTCCACCCCTTCCCTCCACCTAGTCCTCTATCTTTCCCTCCCTCCTCTCCCTCTCCACCCCTTCCCTCCACCTAATCCTCGATCTTTCCCTTCCTCCTCTCCCCCTCCACCCCATCCCCCCACCTAGTCCTCGATCTCTTCCCTACAATCTTAGTTATTCTCCCTCCATTTTCTCCACCTGACCAAAGCATCTTAAGGTACTTCTAATACTCTCCAGCGCCTTCACGTCATCACCACAGCGTTCCTTAACTTCTTTCTTTTGCTGATCATCTTTCCACGTCATGCCACAAGCTTCTCTCAGGTGACTCATTTCCACTCCTCTCACTCGCTGTGCGCCCTTCCAGCCACGCCCAAGAAAGAAAAAAGAATAAAGAAGGAAGAAAGGACGGACGGACGGACGGACGGACGGACGGACAGAGGAGGAGGAGGAAAAGAATAAACATGAGAATAATAAACCAAACAAACACTATAGGTTCCAATTACAGTATCCAACCACCTCAGTACTGTTTCTTGGTATAATCTTGACCTCCTCTTATCGTACCCTTATCTACAGTTCTAGGGCAAGTCAGAAGCAGGCGTCTTCAGTTTTCTTCAGCCACCTTATCTCTTCCTTCCAATATCTTCAGGTTATTTTCCCTTCCCGGCACCGACCACTCTTATCTCCGTCTGCCTCTGCCTCCTCGTCCTCTGACATCCACTTCTTCACCCTCTCCTCCTCCTCTCCACTCTCTCCCCCTCCCCCTCCTCCCTCCTCGTCTTCCTCCCCCGAAACTAACGCCTTATCCCTCTCCCCTCCCCTCCCTCTCTCCCTCCCCTTTCCCCCTCCCCCGACACTCCATCCCCCTCCTCCCTCCTCTCCCTCCATCTAACTTTCACTCCACCCCCCCGCCACCCATCAATCTCATCTTTCTTGTCTCTTATGCTCTTGCTCGCTCTCTTTCTTCGCGTACTCTCTCTCTCTCTCTCTCTCCTCCTGGTTGTAAGGAGTTCACACCCAGGAAACAGGAAATCTTGCAGCTTGTCCCCCAGGGTAGAATCAACCTCAGCTCTGCATCGAGTGAGTGGATGGTGGCGTCTTCACCCACCGCAGAGAAGATAATAACAGTAAAAGAAAAGGATCGTCGGTAAAATTTGAGAGATAACTTTGTTGGAAAGCTCTGAAGAGTATGGAGAGAGAGAGAGAGAGAGAGAGAGAGAGAGAGAGAGAGAGAGAGAGAGAGAGAGAGAGAGAGAAAATGAACTGCAAATACACATCCTCGTAGTGAAAGGGTTGAAAATAGTCGTACATACTCTAGTTGATTGTGGAAGCTCCCTAACACTTTATCCTTTGAGATTTGTTTTATACATTACCCCTTACTGTCCTCTTCAGTGTTCCATATATCTTGCCAACATCGCCATCCTCTGCATACTGTATATAACGTACCAAAGGATATTAACCAGCCGTATACAAACGTAAATCGCTGAAGAAGAGGTGTTAGGAAGCCTCCTTACCCTACGAGAATGCAGAGAGCTAATGAAGTGTTGAAGTGTAGTAGTGTAAGTGTATTGATGGTTATAGTGTATTTAGTGACGTTATCTCCCTCACACCCCGTTTCACACACCTACACACAGAATTGGATGCATCATTATTTATCACAGGCACCAATACACTGAGGCATGTATACAAAAAACGTACACACAGAAACATACACACCAAGCAGATATAAGCATACATAGAGAAATAAACACACACACACACACACACACACACACACACACACACACACACACACACACACACACACACACACACACACACACACACACACACACACACACACACACAACACAATCACACACACACACACACACACACACACACACACACACACACACACACACACACACACACACACGACACTCAAGAACGCACATAACACACAACACAGGATCAAACGACGCGACAGGAAGCCAAACAAGAGACAGAGCAGCCTATCATCATCATCACCATCACCATCATCATCATCATCATCATCATCATCAATAAAGCCACGACATTCATCAATATCCACAACATCCTATTTTTAAGGAGAGATATGGAGTAGACATGATCTAGAAAAACACACACACACACACACACACACACACACACACACACACACACACACACACACACACACACATACACACGAAATGGGAGTATCATCAGAGTGGGCAGCGGTTTTCACTCATCCATCCAGCCCTTGCAATACATATGAAAACAAATCCTCTGAAAGAGATTATAAGGGAGGAAGAGGAAATAAGAGGGCAAGACGCAAGGAGAAGAGGAGGAAAGCAAGAGGCAGAGAGAGGAAGGATGAAGGACATAAGGAAGAGAGAAAGAGGGGGAAGGGGGGCAGGAAGTAGAGAGAACAACAGGAAGGCAAGAGCTATAGAGGAGAAGGAGGAGGAGGAGGAGGAAGAGAGAAAAAGAAAATGAGAAAGAAGAAGGAGAAGAAGAAAGATGATGATGAAGTAGAAGAAGAAGAAGGAGAAGAAGAAGAAGAAGAAGAAGAAGAAGAAGCAGGAGGAGGAGGAGGATTACACAGGATTACACAGGAAAGCAAACAGCAACAGACCTTATGGTCCTTTCGAGGCTGCTTGTTAGAGAAAACTGTGACTTCAAGATCTAACTCTACATGCCGAAGGATAAGGATAGTAAAACAAGAAGGCTCCCCCCACCACCAAACCCTCCAGGAAAAAGTTAGAAAAACCACCATGCAGCATGGAAAAACTGACATGGAAATATTATAGGAAACACTGGAAAGGAAAAGTCACATTCTACAATACTTAATCTATAAGCTACCCGGTAGAGTAACCTGAAAGAGAAAGTAATAAAATAAACTGATAGTGACGGCATAACATTATATTACGGCATAACATTATAAACCGGTACATTGAGTCCATGGGAAGTCTGTGGTCATAACGTGGAAACTACACACTGCACAGTGTGGATGTTTAGGGGTGGTGCGGCAGCCTTGCCTAGCGCTTAAGGGTTGGCAGCAGTCAGTCAGGCCCTAGCTCTGTTCACTCCACTGAGACAAGGAACTCTCCCATGTGGGACAAGCACACAAGTTTCCTCCTGAAGCAGTGACCCCTGGTACATTAAAAAAATCCCTATGGAGGTCACTTGACTAACAGGGACCCTCAGTGATCACAGCCCATCACAGGTCGAAAGTAAGAGTAGTGACCGTTAACTCAGAGCTATCTGTGCAGATCCTAATTTGTGCTTATATTAATTTATTTGCATTAGTGAGATTGAAAAATATATAATACAGGTGTCTTGGACAAAAGGGGACTGCATAGTGCACAGTGTGGATGTACAATGCACAGAGTGGATGTTTAAGGTGGTGTGGCAGCCTTGCCTGGCGCTTTTTAGGTAGGCAGCAGTCAGTCAGGCCCTAGCTCCGTTCACTCCACTGAAACAAGGAACTCTCCCATGTGGAACAAGTACATAAGTTTCATCATGAAGCAGTGACCCCTGGTACATAAAAAAAATCTCGATGGTGGTCACTTGACTAACAGGGACCCTCAGTGATCCACAGCCCATCACAGGTCAAAAGTAAGAGTAGTGACCGTTAACTCAGAGCTATCTGTGCAGATCCTAATCTGTGCTTCCTGTATATTACCTCATTTGCATTACGTATATCGAAAAATGTATAATGACGTGGCGCGACGCTATGTACAGGTACATTGTTTACGGGGTATCTTGTAGTCAAAAGGGGAATGAACTTACACATAGCTATAAAAGCAAATTATTCGGACAGAAAAAGAGTCAGCTGAGGATTCTCGTGCAAATACTTCTCTATTTTGTTTTTGAGTGTCTCAACTGAGATACTGTTCACGGTATCTGAGGGTTATCTGTTCCAGATATTTACAACTCTGTTAAAGAAGAAATGTTTTGCTTCTTGGGGTTGGAAATGCTTTCTCATAATTTTGCAGCCATTACTTCTGGTTTGACTCGACCAGTCTATATCAAAATATTTATTCATGTCTGAGTTGTCATGTCCCTTCATGATTTTGAAAATTTTAATAAGGTCCCCTCTTAACCTGCGCTTCGTTGGGGTAAATAATTTAAGTTCTTCAAGGCGTTCCTCATATGGTTTGTTTCTAAGTCGTGGTATCATTTTTGTGATTCTTTGCTGAATTTTCTCTAATTTTTCAATGTCCTTTCTGTAGTACGGAGACCAGAATCACACGCAATACTCAAGATGGGGGCGCACTAGCGAGTTGTACAAGGCAAGTATGACTTTTTCCGATTTAAACTTGAAAGTTCATCCAATAAAACCCACCAGCTTGTTTGCAATTTTAACCACCTCGGTGCACTGGTTGCTTGGTTTTAGGTCATTTGATATTATCACACCAAGATCCTTTTCATTGTCTGTACTTGACAGCTGGATATTGTTCACTTTGTAATTTGCATGGACGTTGTTACTTCCAATATGCAGTACTTTATATTTTTCTGTGTTGAATTTCATTTGCCATTTTCTGCCCAGCTTGCTAAAGTATTAAGGTCATTTTGTAACTGCTGCCACTGTAATTTTGAAGTTACTTTACTGGTTATTTTAGTATCATCTGCAAATTTGGATACTTTACAATTTAGACCCTCATCAATATCGATTATATAGATAATAAAAAGTATCAGTCCAAGTACTGAGCTTTGGGGAACGTTGCTGATCACATTACGTCATTTGGATTCCTTTCCGTTTATCACAACTCACTGTTTTCGGTCTGAAAACAAGTCTTGTAACCATTTCTGCGTATTTCCTTTTATTCCATGTGCTTCTATTTTAGTCATGAGACGCTTGCGAAGGACAGTGTCAAATGCTTTCCGAAAGTCGAGGTAAATTACATCTACTGCTCATGAGTCATCATATGATTTGCAAACATCATGGAAGAAGTCCAGTAAGTTAGTTAAGAATGAACGACGATGTCTGAATCCATGCTGTGAGTCTTTAATTATATTATTTTCTTCTAGATAATTAACTATTTTATCTCTTATGATTTTTTCCATTAACTTGCACACTATTGATGTTAAGCTGATTGGTCTGTAATTTCCTGGGTGTGACTTATCTCCTTTTTTGAAAATTGGTGTTACATTTGCTAGTTTCCATTCGCAAGGAACTTTCCTAGTAATTAAAGACTTATTGAATAAGACAGAGAGTGGCAGCAGTAACTCATTTTTTGCTTCTTTGAGAATTTTCGGTGATATTTTATCGGGGCCAGGGGTTTTGTTTATGTTCGTACTATTTATGGGTGAAAGGATGTCGTTATTATGGATAGCATAGTTACTAAGGACTGTGCTAATTGCTTGGTTTGTGGGTAACGGTAGGTTTCTGGTGGTGTTTTCAACTGTAAAAACAGACGCAAAGTAATCTTTAAGAATGTTTGCCATTTCGACCTCATTTTCTGTTTGTTTGCCATTGTTCATTTCTAGAGGACCTATTGATGTGATCATAACCTTTTTCTTTCTAATGTAACTGTAAAATTCTTTAGGATTTGATTTGCAAGTATTAGCAATGTGGATCTCCAGTGCTCCTTTGTTTTGTTAGTCTTTTCGATATGCGGTGTAGATTGTCGTACCATAATTTGTCATCATTATTTTGTGTAGTTTTATATTTATGGTATGCCTATTTTTTGGCTATTAAGTTTCTTTTAATTTCACTGGACCACCACTTTGGTTTACTATTACCAGCTGGACGCCTGTTACGTAGTGGCACACATGACTTTACCACTTCATTAAATTATCTGGTGAATATTTCCCATGCTTGGTTTATGTCATCGGTTTCAGACAATTTATTACAATCTGCAGTTGCAAGTAGCGCTCTGAGCCTAGTGAAATCAGCTCTACGATAATCTGGGACCTTTTCTTTGCTCTCCGTTTCATTTACTATTTTAATAATGATATTAAACTGTATAATTCGATGATCACTGGAACTAAAATCAGATCCTACTTCAACGTTGTTGACTAGGTTATCACTTGTACAGATGATGTCTAGGATATTGTTTCCTCTCGTTGGGTATTCTACGTGTTGGGAGAAGGCGCTTTCTTGAAGATTCGTATAAAGCTCTTGTCCTGAGTGTGCTGTTAGCGGTTCACCCCACTTTGTTACCGGTAGATTAAAGTCTCCAAAATTTACGCTATCCTCTTGACAACAAATTACCGCAATTTGATCATAAAGTTTTTCATCTTTCTCAGTTGACTATGCTGAAGGACGATAGACGAGACATACATTTATTTTGTGTGAATTAATACTTAGCTGAACATAACTGGCATCTATGTTGCTAATACTGGGTTTGGATAGCACAAGGGGGTGGAGACTAGTTTTCACATATAGTAAAACACCGCCACCAGCTCGATGTGGTCGCTCACAGCTGAAAATATTGTACCCTGTTAATGAGTATTCCACTGGAAAGTCACGGTCAGATATGTTATTCCAGGACTCTGTGATGCCAACAATGTCATAATTTTCTAGGTAAATAAGAGATTCTAAATCCTCAAACTTGTTCTGTAGACTACGTGTGTTAACATAACAGACTCTAATTCCATCCCAAACAGTTGGTGATCTGACTTTGCGGGTATTTATGTTGAGGTTACTGCTCCTGGACGTGCTGCGTTTTTTTATTTGAAGAGGGCGACTTTATCGCGTAAAAGTCTACCTAGCCGTGCCACTCCTACCGAGTTCAAATGGGGACCATGTTTCTGGAATAGAGTATGTTGCTCATAAAACTGGTCCCACAGATTGACAAAGCCGACTTTCTCATGAGTGCAGAGAGATTTGAGTCGGTTATTTGTGCTGAAGGCCTTATCATAAAAACTATTTTCTGTCTTGATTCCTTGGAAGTATACCAGATTTTATCACATTAGTGGACTTAGTTTTGAATCGTTTAATCATTTCATGATACTTTGCTAGCAACTCCTCTGATCTATTGTGCTTTAGATCATTGGTATCAACATGGATGATGTAAAGAGTTTTATCATTTGCGTCTTTTGTGACCTCACTGAAGGCTTCTGTGATATCACATAGTCCACCTCCTGGAACACAGTACCTCTTTCTACTGCTGGGGGCACGTCCACAAAATTCCTCCAACTGACCACGTACAATAGAGTCCCCAATAAGCCTTGTTTCTTCTGTCTCATCAACCACTTCGGCAAGGATCTGGTAGCGATTGTACGTAGTTAGGGAAGGTGCTTCCTCGTGCCTTTTCCGGGTTTTGTGCTATTTCTTACCATAGTAAAGGGGACTTCGCTTGGCGAGGAATGTACTGAATCACTGGGTGAGGAAGATACTGGTACACTATCATTTGTAACTGCCTGATGGGCAGGGCCTTGTATGAGCTCAGTTTGTAAGTGTCTTCCCTCTTGAGTGCTGTTGCTGACTCCTACGTTTGCCGCTACAAACTCTTTCAGTATCTCAATCTCTGCCTTGAGTTCCCTGTAATTTCTCTGTGATTCGGCTAAACCATTTTCTAGATCTCTTCTCATGATGCATAGTTTGCACACAGGTGTTGAAAAGTAATCCGAAAAATAATGAGGTGCAAAACGACCAGTACACTCCTGGCAGACCTTCAGGTTAGATGGCATTTTGAAGCAATTTTTTTAAAATACGACAAAAATATAAAATAATATACAACTGGTTAAGGGATGTTGTTACAAATGGGCAATTTACCTTATAAATGAAATATTGAATTTCTAGGAAGATTCACTTACTTTTTATATACTATATTTATACTATCTTCCATTACCAGTATAAAAAGAATACTCCCCCAGTATCACTGCTTGTCGTAAAAGGCTACTAAAAGGGTTTGCGGAGGGTTAGTGCCCCTCCCCGGAAAACAACTAACTAAACAGACAAACAAGAAGCCTCGGACAAGGACTGACTAAACGATGACGACCCAGGACCGGACAAAGGACTTGGTAATGGCAACATGGAATGTAAGAGGTGCGAATGATGAGGTGAAAGAGAGAGAGATTGTCCAGGTGCTGGAGGGTGCGAAAGTGAATCTATGTGGAATAACTGAAACAAAATGGAGAGGAGAAAGTGTGAAAGAATGGAAGTATGGATGGGGTATATGTGCAGGAGTAGGTGAGAATGAGAGGGCAGAGGAAGGAGTATGTATAGTTGTGAGCAAAAGATGGAAGAAGAGCATAAGACAGTATAGATCACTTGGGTCAAGGATTGAGTGGGTAAGGTTGAAAGTTGGAATACAAATGTGGGCGATTGTGTGTGTGTATGCCCAATGCAAGATCGTGCTATCAGAGTGAGAGAAGAGTTCTGGACAAATGTGGAAGTGTGCATGGAAAAGTTTGGAAGGAAAGAGAGAGTGGTTTTGATTGGTGATATGAATGGTAAAGTAGGGAATGTGAAGGTGGATGGAATAGTTGGTGAGTGGGGTGTGCCTGCTGAGATAGATGAGAATGGCAGTGCATTAGTGGACATTTGTGCTGGGAGGGGGTTGGTGATAGCCAATACCCTCTTCAGGCATAAAATGATCCACAGGTATACATGGCGAGTGATGAGAAGGGTGGGTGGTGAACTGAATGAAAGGAAGGCAATGATTGATTATGTGTGTGTGGATGAAAGGATGCGAAGATGTGTAATGGATTCAAGAGCTTATAGAGGTTGGAGGAGTGGACTTTCTGACCACTACTTGGTGGTGGCCAGAATTAGGATCCAAGTAAGATGGAGAAATAGAAGAAGGGAAAGGTGAGAGGATGGAGTAGTTGCAAGGAGAGTGGAAAGGTTACAAGAGGATGAGAAAAAGGCAGAGTATAAGAGAGAAGTGGAGGAACAATTGGGCAAATATGAATTGGAGCAGATGGGGGACGTGGAAGGTGTGTGCAGGATATTTACAGAAGAAATATGTGCAGCATGTGATGTGGTGTGTGGGAGGAAGAGAAGATGGAGGGGGATGCAAGGAACAGTGTGGTGAACTGAAGAGGTGAGACAGGCTGTGGCACAAAAGAAGAAAGCATACAATGCATGGATGAGAAATAGGGGCGTGGAAGAAGTTGAGAGGCGGAAGAGTTATATGTAGAAAGAAAGAGAGAGGTGAAAAGATTAGTAAGAGAGAGTAAGAAGAGATTGGATGAGGAATTTGGAAGGAATTTGAGTGTAAAGTGGAGGGACTGTAAGAAAATGTTCTGGAAAGAGCTGAAGAGAGTGAGGTTAGTAGGAGAGTGAAAAATAAAAATGGTAGATTACTAATGGAGAAGGAAGAAAAAGTGAGCAGATGGAGAGAACACTTTAAGGAATTGTTGAACATAGAGGATGGAAGTAATGCGAGTATAAGTGGCTGGGGAATGGCTGGGAGAAGGAGGGAGGTGAGAAGACAGGAAGAAATCAGTTGGACAGAAGTTGTGGAAGCAATGAAGAAAGTTAAATTGGGGAAAGCCCCTGGAATTCATGGAGTGTGTGATGAAATGCTGAAGCATGGGGGAGAGATTGTAGTAGAATGGATGTGGAAGATGTGTAGATTGGCCTGGGAGGAAGGTAGAGTCCCGGAGGATTGGAAGTCAGGTATAATTATTCCCTTGTACAGTCGGCCTAAGAAGTGACGGCAGAGTATCCAGAAGTTTTCGGTCAGCGATGGTGCACATACTCTTGCTTATATCTCTATGAGGTGAAACCTAATACGTAAAACTGTTACAATAAACAATAAATCAATGCTAAAGTACCTGTATATTTCAAAACTGTGGGAAGCAGTTCGTTAGTTACGATAATAGGAAATCCTAAACGGAACTAATTGAAATTTCACAACTATCGCTCAGGGACAGTCAGGAATAATTTGTGGAGTTGCAAGTCTAGTATGGTAACACGCAATAATTTCATAGTAGCGTAAGAATGAACAAAAGGGTGCTTCAATAAACAATTAAAATTAATAATTATTATTTATAAAATATTTTCCATTACAATACTAGGGAATAATTTAAAGTCATTTATTTCCGTTTCCAATGTCTTCGTGGACGACGACAGAAAGCGGGAAGGCGGCGCAAGCCAGTAAACTATTTTAAATGTTTTGATCAACACGCACGAAAGTCCGTTTCCAATGTCTTCGTGGACGACGACAGAAAGCGGGAAGGCGGCGCAAGCCAGTAAACTATTTTAAATGTTTTGATCAACACGCACGAAAGGAGATAACATTTACTCAAAGATATGAAATTATTACACTGCCTTTGGCCAGTTTTCTATAAAAAGAAAAAAATCTCTGGATTATTTAATATATGCCAGAGGGCTGTCGGTGAAAGAGGTATAAACATAGAACCTCGAAATTTCCCTAGAGTCGGATCTCCTTGGAGAATGCCAACTTCTGTCATAGTCTGATATCCTCAGTGCATAATCGATTAGCAAGAGTAATAAAATGCAGAGGTTCATAAATAATTGAGTTCAAAACTTCCAAATCTGCATTTTCTGTTCAGCAGGACATTACAGTTTATTTAAAAAGACAGATATTGAGGTTAAAAGATGGAGTAAAGAGTGCGTGCTTTTGCATTGCAAAAGTTTATGAACTCATGTTTTGGTCCTGTTTATTGCCTAGTGTAGGAGAAAGGCAGAATCTGTCATACCTTCTTACAAGTAAAAATAATTTTGCATCAGTTGGGAATAAAGTTGCTAATTATAATTATTATTGGCGAGAGAAAGACGGAATAAGAGGCAGTACGGTCTTGCTGCTACCGCAGGTAGGGCATCATTACGAATAATAATTTCATTATTATGGCATCCTTATTGTTGCTGTTTCATCACCATAGCTTTTGAAAATAAGGCAGTGTATAGCAGTCACAAGAATTTTTCTTAACTGGTCTTCAAAACTAGAGCATCTGTATTTGAAAACATCTATCTATCTATCTATATACCTAGGCTGCTTCCCCCAAGGAACACGGAGTTATAGGCTTAATGCACACCGCGCGCGGAGTAATACTTTTCACATTCATTCAGATCGGGAAAGGTAACTATATAAGTGTTAACTTCTAATATATCACTGCCTCCTGTTATTCATTTTACATCATTCTTGGCGCGATATAATATCTATTTTATTTTATATGAAGTGATGAAGACATTGAATATTTACCTTATATTCACTGTTTCATTGAACGTATGGCACTGCAGAGCGACCGAGGCAATCTGAAACTCTGCCATCACTTCTTGGGGCGACTGTACAAAGGGAAAGTGGAAAAAGAAGAGTGTGGTAATCATAGGGTCATTTGTCTTCTTAGTATAATAGGAAAAGTGTATGGTAGGATACTTATTGACAGAGTTAGAGAAAGAACAGAGGAATTTGTTGGAGAAGAACAGGGAGGCTTTAGGAAGGGAAGAGGTTGTGTAGATCAGATATTCATTCTTAGATCTTTAGTGGAAAAGTTTCTAGAGAAGGGAAAGAAGTTGTATGCGGCTTTCATGGATTTGGAGAAAGCATATGACAGAGTGGATAGACAAGGATTGTGGAAAGTATTAAGAATATATGGAGTAGATGGGAAGTTGTTGAATGCTGTGATGAGTATGTATGATGGTGCTAAGGCTGCAGTGCGTGTGGATGGTGAACTAAGTGAATTTTTCTCTTTGAAGGTTGGGTTGAAACAGGGATGTGTCATGTCTCCATGGTTGTTCAATCTGTACATGGATGGGGTAATACAAGAGGTACAAGGTAGGGTAGTGGATGCTGGAGTGGCCCTGGTGAGAGAGGATAGTGTTTGAAAACTCCCTGTACTGTTGTTTGCAGATGATACTGTGTTGTTGAGTGAAGACGAAGGGGAGCTGCAAGGCTTGGTGGATGAGTTTGGGAGAGTGTGTAAGAAACGGAATCTAAAGGTGAATGTAGGTCTTTGAGAGAGGTGAAGTCAGTGAATGTACAGCGAGGTTGGATGGTGAGGAATTGGAAAATGTGAGTACGTTTAAGTACTTGGGGAGTGTGATGAGTAAGGATGGAGGTTTGGAAGGTGAAGTGCTTGAAAGGGTACAGCAGGGAAGAAAGGTTGCTGGTTCTTTGAAAGCAGTGATAAGAAACAGGGAAGTGAGCATGGAAGTGAAAAAGTTACTACATGACAGTATTGTGATACCAACTATAATGTTTGGAAGTGAAGCTTGGACGTTGTTGGAAAGACACAAGGCAAGAGTGAGAGCAGTGGAAATGAGTTATTTAAGAGGAGCCTGTGGAGTCACATGGAGAAACAGGCTGACGAATGAGGATATAAACTAGCGTTGTGGTGTTGATGTGGATGTGATAGGAGGCGTTATGAGGAACACACTGAGGTGGTTTGGCCATGTGGAGAGGATGGAAGGTGAAAGACTGACGAAGAGAGTGTATGTGAGTGAGGTGGAGGGGGGAAGAGGGAGGGGGAGGCCGAGGATGAGATGGAGGGATGGGGTGGAGAGGTATATGAGAGAGGAGGGCGTGAGTTGGGAGCAGGGTAGTGAAATGGCGGGGGACAGGGTGAAGTGGAGGCGTTTTGTTTGTGGCCACCCCAACAGGGATTGAGGCGTCTGGCAATAGGTAGATAGATAGACAGAAAATCTACCTGCTATGGTACAACCTAACTTACCATGAATTATGTAATATGAAAAGAAAATCTGTTTGCTATGGTATAATCTAACTTACCATGAATTATGGAAATACACCATAAACTGATTCACTGGAAGAAAAAAGGAAAAAAAATAACAATGGAATGTTGGGGAGAAATCAATATAAAAACCTAGCTTCACTCAGTGAACAACTGTTTATAGTGTAAAAATTATTTCACTGGTGTAACATCAATCACGCATTTGTTACTCTATACAGAAGACAATGCTATTCATTTGCACTAAACTAGCAAGAAACTCAGTTAATATTTGTTAACGTTAGACTTTACAGTAAGACGTACAAGGCTGATAGTGGGAACTAAAACAAAGAGAGCTGGTACGTAAATACACTCTCAGTACACTACACCATTTACTAGTGAGAAAAGATAATCTACTTGCTAGATATCGTTATAACTGACCTTGATCTGCGGGAAAATAAACTATAATATAACTGAGACCAGAAATAAAAGCGAGAAAGGGCAGGAATACGATGCAGAGGGTGGGAATATAATGTAAACAAAGGGACACACGAACGACTTATAAATTTAACCCTCTCAAAAACTTTTACATGAAATCTATTTAAATACTTTACACGGGGGAAATATGTTTAGGACTCTTATACACTGATCTATTCACTTTCACACTGATATTCACTCAACCTTGTTGTTAAAACACTTGGATATGCAGAGCGCTGAGAATGCATTATTCCAAGATGGCTGTCGTGAGTAGGAGAAGAAGGAGGAGGAGGAGGAGGAGGAGGAGGAGGAGGAGGAGGAGGAGAGGACAAAGAAGAAGAAGAAGAAGAAGGAGGAGGAGGAGGAGGAGGAGGAAGAGGACGAAGAAGAAGGAGGAGGAAGGAAGAGGGAGAAGGAAGAGGAGGAGGAGAAGAAGAAACAGGTGAACAGGTTAAGAAGGAAGAAAGGAAAATAGTTCAGGATAAGATCAAGAGAAGGAGGATAAGAGTGGGGTAGGAGAGGTCAATTAAGGTTAAACCAAACTGCCTCTGACCTAATTACCACAAATCATGGTCAGATAGGGCAGTTAAAGTCCCACTGACGCCAACTTAGATCCACTTAAGTACAAACAGATTATTTCTCTTTAAAATGTATTTACTCTCCTTTAGTAAACAAGTCCTTTTAGCTGTATTCATTTTCTCCCTCCGTATACTTCAAACTCAGATATACTGTTTTCCCTTCAGGCACTATTGAGGGGTCTTCACGTGGTGGCACCGTGCACCCTGAGTGGAGCTAAGCATCTGCAGCGTCCACCCCGAACCAAAACCTCCTCCTATTTCCCAGCACTTCGCCGTGGGAGGGACCCTGTTCTGACCCTGGCAAGGGGCTGTCTACCACAAGGGGGCGATGGATCAATAGTGTACCTGTAGGAAAGCCCCATACAAGTACATGCTTACCTGTGGTCGACGGGTTTAACTCGGCCACAGAGAGAGAGAGAGAGAGAGAGAGAGAGAGAGAAGTTAAGCAACAACAAAAGCTTTCTTTCGGCAAGTTTTCAACTTTAATCAGGTCAACTAAGGTCTGATTACAGGGAAAAGAAAAACTCCAACGGACAAACGCCACATCCCTGAAACATATCCTTGGGTGCCGCTGAGCACAAACAAAAAAACAGCCAGAAAATTTTCTTCACATAAAAGAAAAAAACTAGCCAAAAAACTTCCTCCTAGAAAAAGAAAAAAAAGCCAGGAAACGCCCTCCAAAAAATGAAAAGAAAATAGCCAGAAAACTTCCTCCAAAAAAGAAATACAACCAGAAAACTTACTCCAAAAATGCCTGAAAACTTCCTCAAAAAAAGAAAAGAAAAAAGCAGTCAGAAAACCTTATCGAAAAAAGAAATACCCAGCCAGAAAACTTCTTCCAAAAAAGAAAAAAACAAGCTTGAAAACCTCTTTCCCAAAAAAGAAAACCCAACCAGAAAACTTCCTGAAAACAAAGAAAAAACGCCAGCCAGAAAACTTTCTCAAAAACAAAAGAAAAACACCCAAAAATCTTCCAAAAAAGCAAGAAAACTTCCTCTAAAAAAGAAGACACCCGGCCAGAAAACTTCCTCAAAAAAAAAAAAAAAAAAAAAAAAGAACCAGCCAGAAAACTTCCTCTAAAAAGGAAAAAAAGGAAAACTTCCCCAAAAAAGTAAAAAAGAAAAATGAAAATACCCAGACAGAAAACTCCCTCAAAAGAAAAAATCCAGCCAGAAAATTTGCTTCAACTACCTAGTCCATGCATCTTCGCGCAGTATAAGTTAGTCCAAAACGCAAGTATACAAGAATTGGCTAGTAACCAAGGAGACTCATCCCTACCAACGTTTGTGTTTTTGGTAAAGCGATCAGTGCATTTTTTCTAACCTGGCCAAAATCCCTAACCCCTTTTAGCTCAGTTGATGACCAAGTGTTGTTTGATTGGAGGAGCCATTTTAGCTAGTAACCAAGGAGAGTTATCCCTACCATTACTAAGGGTCATCAAATTTCGTGCAATAAGACTGTGAGTGGGCCAGTTCCGTCAGATGAAAATAAATGGTTATAGTTATATTTGTGTATCTGGCTCCTTTACTCTGACTGCCTCTACTGGTTTTTGTCCCTGTGTGTATTTACCTAATTGTGATATACAGGATATGAGCTACGCTCGTGGGGTCCCGTCTCGGTGTGAGTGTGTGTGTGTGTGTGTGTGTGTGTGAGAGAGAGAGAGATGCAAACATCAACATCGATACCTTTCATAATGAAAAACCAGACGCTGAACACTAACTTTCGGAATCCACTCATACCACCTATGGAATTCGACAACCTTTTCAAAATTATTGCGTAGGTGTTTGAGAACTCTTCGTCTAAAAGTGGAGCGTTTTTTTAACGCTAATTTCCAGATTTTTTAAATATCCTGTTTCTATACCCTATTTCCGGACAGAATCATTTCACATTTAATTTCAATAATATGCATGTAAAACAGCATGAAAATAAATGGGTGAAGGTAGATAAACAGACAGATAACTAAATCCTTCAGTAAAGCCATCACAATAAGTAAAAAAAAAAAAATCCTTTATACACAAATTCATTCCCATTTCCAAACCTCATTTATTGTATACTCTGTTCATTCTGTTTCTGGTACCCCATTTCCATTCCCCATTTTATTCCCCGTTTACATGCTCCATTTAATCCTCCATTTCCATGCCCCATTTTATTCCCCTTTTCTATGTTTCATTTTATCACCCATTTCCATACCCCATTTTTAACCCACTTCCATGCCCCATTTTACGCCATTTCCATACCCCATTTCATTCCCCTTTTCCATGTCCCATTTTATCCCCATTTCCCTTGCCATCAAAAAGAAAGAAATGAAAAGCACGTTGAACACATTATTTCATAATGGATTGTAAAACGACACTACAGAGACAACTCCTGACTAACAACAGTATTCCTCAGTTCTGCCATCAAAGGCAATGAGGAGGAGGAGGAGGAGGAGGAAGATTACATAGGCTTACATAGGAAAGCAAACAGCAACAGACCTCATGGTCCCTTCGAGGCTGCTTATTACAGAGAAAACTATGACTACACGATCTAACTCTACATGCTGAAGGATAAGGATAGTAAAGCAAGAAGGCTCCCCCCACCCCCAAACCCTAGAGGAAAAAGTGAGAAAAACCACCATGCAGCATGGAAAAACTGACATGGAAATTTCATAGGAAATACTGGAAAGGAAAAGTCACATTCTATAATACTTTGTCTATAAGCTACCCAATTGAGTAACCTGAAAGAGAAAATAATCAAACTAATAGTTACAGCATGACATTATAAACCGGTACATTGAGTTAATGGAAAGTCTGTGGACATAACGTGGAAACTACACACTGCACAGTGTGGATGTTTAGGGATGGTACAGCAGCCTTGCCTGGCGCTTTTAAGGTAGGCAGCAGTCACTCGGGCCCTAGCTCCGTTCACTCCACTGAAACAAGGAACTCTCCTATGTGGGACAAGTACACAAGTTTCACCCTGATGAAGTGACCGCTGGTACATTAAAAAAAATCCCGATGGTGGTCACTTGACTAACAGGGACCCTCAGTGATCCACAGCCCATCACAGGTCGAAAGTAAGAGTACTGACCGCTAACTCAGGGCTATTTGTGCGGATCCTAATCTGTGCTTATAATACTTTATTTGCATTGAATAAATTGGAAAATATATAATGACGTGACATGATGCTATGTACGGGTACGTTATTTAAGGGGTGTCTTGTAGACAAAAGGGGAATGAACTTACACGTAGCTATAAAAGCAAGTTATTCAGACAGAAAAAGAGTCAGCTGAGGATTCTCATGTAAATAATTGTCTATTTTGTTTTTGAATGTCTTAGTTGAGATCCTGTTCATGGTATCTGAGGGTAATCTGTTCCAGATATTTACAACTCTGTTAAGAAGTATTTTGCTTCATGGGATTGGAAACGCTTTCCTATAATTTTGTAGCCATTACTTCTGGTTTGACTTGACCAGTCTATATAAAAATATTTATTCATGTCTAAGTTGTCATATCCTTTCATGATTTTGAAAACTTCAATAAGGTCCCCTCTTAACCTGCGCTTCGTTAGGCTAAATAGTTTAAGTTCTTCAAGGCGTTCCTCATATGGTTTGTTTCTAAGTAGGGGTATCATTTTTGTGATTCTTCGCTGAATTTTCTCTAATCTTTCAATGTCCTTTCTGTAGTACGGAGACCAGAACTGCACACAATAGTCAAGATGGGGGTGCACTAGCAAGTTGTACAAAGCAAGTATGACTTTTTCCGATTTAAACTCGAAAGTTCATCCAATAAAACCCACCAGCTTGTTTGCAATTTTAACCACCTCGGTGAACTTCTTACTTGGTTTTAGGTCATTTGATATTATCACACCAAGATCCTTTTCATTGTCTGCACTTGATTACTGGATATTGTTCATTTTGTAATTCGTATGGACGTTGTTACTTCCAATATGAAGTACTTTATATTTTTCTGTGTTGAATTTCATTTGCCATTTTTCTGCCCAGCTTGCTAAAGTATTAAGATCTCTTTAGAACTGCTGCCACTGTAATTTTGAAGTTACTTTACTGGTTATTTTAGTATCATCTGCAAATTTGGATACTTTACAATTTAGACCCTCATCAATATCGTTTATATAGATAATAAAAAGTATCGATCCAAGTGCTGAGCTTTGGGGAACGCCGCTGATCACATTGCACCAATTGGATTCCTTTCTGTTAATCACAACTTGCTGTTATCGGTCTGAAAACAAGTCTTGTAACCATTTCTGCGCATTTCCTTTTATTCCATGTGCTTCTGTTTTATTCATGAGAAGCTTGTGAGGGACAGTGTCAAATGCTTTCTGAAAGTCGAGGTAAATCATATCTACTGCTCTTGCGTCATCGTATGATTTGTAGACTTCATGGAAGAAGTCCAGTAAGTTAGTTAAGAATGAACGACGATGTCTGAATCCATGCTGCGAGTTTTTTATTATATTATTTTCTTCTAAATAATTAACTATTTGATCTCTTGATTTTTTCCATTAACTTGCACACTATTGATGTTAAGCTGATTGGTCTCTAATTTCCTGGGTGGGACTTATTTCCTTTTTTGAAAATTGGTGTTACATTTGCTAGTTTCCATTCCCATGGAACTTTCCCGGTACTTAAGGATTTATTGAATAATACAGAGAGTGGCAGCAGTAACTCATTTTTTGCTTCTTTGAGAATTCTCGGTGATATTTTATCCGGGCCAGGGGTTTTGTTTATGTTCATACTATTTATGGCTGACAGAATATCGTTATTATGGATAGCATAGTTACTAAGGACCGAGCTACAGTATTTGCTTGGTTTGTGGGTAACAGTAGGTTTCTGATGGTGTTTTCAACTGTAAAAACACGCAAAGTAATCTTTAAGAATGTTTGCCATTTCGACCTCATTTTCTGTGTGTTTGCCATTGTTCGTTTCTAGAGGACCTATTGATGTGATCATAACCTTTTTCTTTCTAATGTAACTGCAAAATTCTTTAGGATATGATTTGCAAGTATTAGCAATGTGGATCTCCAGTGCTCTTTTGCTTTGTTTAATAAGTTTTTTTTCGATATGCGGCGTAGATTTTCGTACTGTAATTTATCATCAATATTTTGTGTAGTTTTATATTTATGGTACGCCTGTTTTTTGGGCATTAAGTTACTTTTAATTTTACTGGACCACCACTTTGGTTTACTATTACCAGCTGGACGCCTGTTACGTAGTGACACACATAACTTTACCACTTCATTAAATTTTCTGGTGAATATTTCCCATGCTTGGTTTATGTCATCGGTTTCACACATTCGATTCCAGTCTGTATTTGCAAGTTGTGCTCTGAGCCTTGTGAAATCAGCTCTACGATAATCTGGAACCTATTCTTTGCTCTCTGTTTCTTTAACTTTTTCAGTAGTAATATTAAATTGTATAATTCGATGATCACTGGAACTAAAATCAGATCCTACTTCAACGTCGTTGACTAGTTTATCATTTGTAGTCAAGATGATGTCTGGGATATTGTTTCCTATCGTTGGGTATTTCACGTGTTGAGAAAGGGCGCTACGAGGAGGAGGAGGAGGAGGAGGAAGAGGAGGAGGAAGAGGAGGAAGAGGAGGAGGAGGAGGAGGAGGAGGAGGAGGAGGAGGACGACGACGACGACGACGACGACGACAACGACAGGGATGATGACGAAGACTAAGACTAAGACAAGGAAGAGGAGTAGGATGAGGACGAAAGGAAGAGGGAGGAAGACGAGGAGGAGGAGGAGGAAGATGAGGAGGAGGAAAAGAAGAGAAAGAAGGGTACGAGGACGAGATGGAGAAGGAGGAGGAGAAGAAGGATGAGGAGGAGGAGGAAAAGAAGGAAGAAGAGAACGAGGACAAGGACGAGGGCTACGACGAGGACAAGGACGACGAAGACGACAAGGACGAGAAGGAGGGGATACAGAGAGAAAGAGGAGTCACCGGAGCCCAGTGTTAAAGATTCAGGCAAACTTCAGCCAACACAGCCTAACACAATTGCCCGAGAGTGAAGAAAATCTGGGCTTGTTCTTGGGGGTCTGTGTTTACGTTGTCTGCCCGTGTTGTTGCTCTTGCCGGAGTCGAGGTACGGTCGCGGGCAAGAATTTCGTAACAATGTTTCGTAGCAATTTTTCGGGGCAATTTCTCGCAGCAACTTTTCGTGGCAATTTTCCTCAGCAATTTTTCGTGGCAATTTTCCGTGGCAATTTTTCGTGGCAATTTTTCGTGGCAATTTTTCGTGGCAATTTTTCAGAGCAATTTCTCATGGCATTTTCTCGCAGTAATTTTTCGTGGCAATTTTTTCGTGGCATTTTTTTTTATGGCATTTTTTAGCCCGAGAACTCGAGTGGAGGTAGAGTTTACAAGAATATTGCTCGACTTCTGTTTTCTTTTGCACTCCTCTCTCTCTCTCTCTCTCTCTCTCTCGAGAGAGAGAGAGAGAGAGAGAGAGAGAGAGAAAAGCAATCCCGAAGTAGTTAAGTCACATATAGCTTTGATTTTTGTTTTTTTCTCTTGATGACGATATTGATGATGATGATGACGATGATGATGATACTGATGATGATGACGACGACGACGACGACGACGACGATGATGATGATGATGATGATGATGATGATGAAATGATGTCAGCTGCATGAATAGACAGACATGTACAAAAATATTCTTAAAGGCAACTTAGGCTTAACAGTGTTTATAAATATGATCTCTGGTGTTCTTTCCAGTCTTAACTCTCCTTCTTGGGAAGACTGGGGTGAGACAGGGGGTGGCAGGGGAGGTAGGCATGGGGATTTTCGTTCTTTTGCAGCTTATATTCCTTATGGCAAGATTGATATCGCGGTTCTGCATCTTATAGCACTTCTTCGTGACTAGCACCATATTCTATTCTTTAATCTCTTGCACAGCTCAGCATTCATGATAGAAAGAAGGTAATTTTACGCCAAATTAAGTGAACAGAGTATAGAATTAAATATAGAAGGCGTAATCATATATAACCTTTTTTGGGGTGTGTGGCAGGGGTAGAGGACAGCAGGGGAGACGCAGGGTACGAAAACGCTACCCTGCTCTCCCTGCCAAAATACAGGTGTCATCATATTTAGATTTCTTTATTAGTGACAAGGGATGGGAAGAGAAAATGCAGGGGATGAGAGACTGACTTGAAAGGAAGGGAGGCAGAGGGAGGCAGGGTATGCGAATTCTACCCTGCTGTCCCTGTTAACCCTTCATCATCGAGGGGTAAACAGAGAGGACATCATACTTAAATTAACCCATCTGTGTGTGACAGGGGAAGGGTAGCAAAGAAACAGGGGATATGAGAATAACCTGAAGGGAAAGGGGCAGGGGAAAGCAGGGACAGGCAGGGAAAGACAGGGGAAGGGAGGAGAGGCAGGGGAAGGCAGTGGAAGGCAAAGACAGGGTAAAGGAGTGGCAGGGTGGGAGAACATTACCCTGCTCTCCCTGCCAAACCCTTCACTGAGAACTAAATAAAGCATCACTAGGGGAGGGGTAGCAAAGAAGCAGGGGATGAGAGACTGACCTGAAGGGAAGGGGGAGGGGCCAGGGAGAGGCAGGGTATGATGAACACTGCCCTGGTCTCCCTGCCCTCTCCCTGCCACGCCCTTCCTCATGACCCCTTCTACAGGAGCATGCAAGGGACAAAGACTCTTGATCCCTGGGTTTATCAATTAGCAGGGGGCCCCTTGAGTCGACCCCCTCCTCCTCACCCTCACTCTCACCCTCACCCTCCAAGCCTGTCCTGAGGGTGAGGGTGTGGGTGATGGGACGTGGCTGCATCTCCCTTTAGTTCTCTCTCTCCAGCACATCTTTGGTACTCGCGAGGATAAAATATGTATGTAGATTTGTCTCCTTTGCCTGCCATTTCACTGCCTTGTTTTATTTTTAGCTCTATACGGGAAAGCCTTTTGGTATGAGTGAGGTAAAATTTGTGTTTCTGTCTGTCTCCCTATCTTTATCTCTCCATTTATCTATCTAAATAAAGCTCTGTCACTCAGCTTACGCATTACACTTCTATCTAATGGAAAGAGACACGCATGAACAAAAGATGCTCATTAATATCACCTTTATGTCTCATGCTTACTTCGTACAGGAATAAAATCTACTTTTACTGAAGAGATTTATAAGCAATGCAGGTAAATATGATGAGAAATGAAGAAAAAATTAGAGAGACAAACAGACAGTAATAGCAGAGGAAGGTGTAATGAGAGAGATGACACAAACTGGATACGTATATAGAGTAGGATGGACACAGTGATGGTGAGATTAGAGATGACACACACACACACACACACACACACACACACACACACACACACACACTCGCTGGTGCAGTGGTAACGCTCTCGCTTGCCAACTGGTGGACGGGAGTTCGCGCCTCGCTCGGGTTGCGAAAAGTTTCATTGACGAAGTGGGTGGTTACTGTCCCCCTTGAGCAAGGGGATGGGTGTGTGCGTGTGTGAAGGTCACAGCCTTGCCCTTAGATCGGACTATATGAGCTCTCAGCTCCCTTCCGGGAGGGTAAAAGCTTACGATCACGACCATCAAAGTGATCCTGACCGACCCGGTGAATTACACTATAGAGCTGAGAGAGGCGACATACATGCATAGAGTTTAGAACCACGACACAGAGGCACAAAAAGAGCAGCAAAGGTGAGTTCAGACGGGCGACGCATATACACATTCAGTAGAGCTTAAAACACGACACATACAATGAGCTGAGAAAGACGACATATATATAGAGCTGAGAATGGAATGTATAGAGCTGAGAACACTAACACATACACATAGAGCTGAATGGTAGCAGGGGTGGAAATAGTTCAAGCTGGCCAGATGGAAGCGTCTCTCTCTCTCTGTTTTGTGTGTGTGTGTGTGTGTGTGTGTGTGTGTGTGTGTGTGTGTGTGTGTGTGTGTGAGAGAGAGAGTGTTGGCCAAGTATTTACAATGGATCTTAATCTCAGGAAAGTTTGTATATATGAAACCAAAATCCCAGTGCGGCGCCAGGAAGGGAGGGGAAGGGGGGGAGACGGTCAGAGAGGGGAAGGGGGGTACGGAAAGGAAGGGGATCAGTGGAACAGGTGGAGAAGAAGCGAGGGGGGGGGAGGATCTGAGGTATGGGGTGGGAGGGTGCAAGGTGGGGTGGAGGGAGCAAAATTTAAAAAAAAAATATACAGGTATATCTTTATTACCCATACTAAAAATCCAGTAAGGACAGCATTAAAGTTGTGAATAAAAGTAAAGTCCTGAGCTATCCACACACCTAATAATGCACAAAGGAATGCTTATATATTTCTCATAATTATACACTTTATTTCCCACCATAAAGATCAATAAG
>NC_137069.1:27310227-27322727 GCF_032717465.1 Coenobita brevimanus
CAAATTTGGGTCGAAACAGCCATGTCGGGGAAAAACAAATCTATATCTCAGGAACCACAATATTCACCCAATTTCCACATAGTTTTCTTCCAATACTAAGCTCATAATTCTCAGCTCAGGAGTTAAGAATGCTCGGTAATTCTCAGCTGGGGAGTTAGGAATGCTTCATAATTCTCAGCTGGGGAGTTAACAATGCTTCCTAACACACAGCTGGAGGGCTAAGAATGCTTCAGAATTCTCAACTGGAGAGTTAAGAATGCTTACTAATTCTCAGCTGGAGAGTTAAGAATGCTTCCTAATTCTCAGCTGGAGAGTTAAGAATGCTTTATAATTCTCAGCTCAAGAGTGAAGAATGCTTTATAATTCTCAGCTCAAGAGTTAAGGATGCTTCCTAATTCTCAGCTCAAGAGTTAAGATTGCTTTATAATTCTCAGCTCAAGAGTGAAGAATGCTTTATAATTCTCAGCTCAAGAGTGAAGAATGCTTTATAATTCTCAGCTCAAGAGTTATAATTCTCAGCTCATGAGTGAAGAATGCTTTATAATTCTCAGCTCAAGTGTGAAGAATGCTTTATAATTCTCAGCTCAAGAGTTAAGAATGCTTTATAATTCTCAGCTCAAGAGTTAAGAATGCTCTATAATTCTCAGCTCAAGAGTGAAGAATGCTTTATAATTCTCAGCTCAAGAGTGAAAGAATGCTTTATAATTCTCAGCTCAAGAGTTAAGAATGCTTTATAATTCTCAGCTCAAGAGTGAAGAATGCTTTATAATTCTCAGCTCAAGAGTTAAGAATGCTTTATAATTCTCAGCTCAAGAGTGAAGAATGCTTGGAAATTCTCATCTAAAGGGTTAATAATAGACTAACCCCTCTGAGCATATCATTAACCTAACCATATCATCAGAGCGAAAGGAGTCTGTGATGTTAACCTTTCCTCTCCCCAAACACCCGCTCCCAATAATAACCACCTGGGAGACTTCACTCTGCTTTTCCCACCCCTCTCTTCCTTCTCCTCCTCTCCCTCTGCTTCCCTTCCCTATTCCCCTTTCCTCTCACATTATCCTTCTTCCCCTTCCCTCCTCCCTACCCCCTCCCTTCTTCCTTCTACCTCCAACTTCACTCTGCTATTCCCACCTCTCTCTTCCATCTCCTCCTCTCCCTCTGCTTACCTTTCCTATTCTCCCTTCCTTTCCTCTCACACTATCCTTCTTCCCCTGCCCTCCTCCCTTCCCCCTCCCTTCCCTTCTTCCTTCCCTCCCCCTTCTCTCCACTCCCGTCCTTCTCCTCCTCTCTTACCTTTCTCTCCTCATCTCCTTCCCCTTTCCTCTCCTTTCCTCCAATTCTCTTCCCTTTCCTTCCTCTCTCCCTCCCCTCCTTCCCATCCTTCCTCCTCTTCCAGCCTCCTTTCATCCAACCTCCCCTCTCCCCACTATCTCTCTCTCTCTCTCTCTCTCTCTCTCTCTCTCTCTCTCTCTCTCTCTCTCTCTCTCTCTCTCTCTCTCCGGTTCCTTTGTAATCTTGTTCCTTTGTTCGCCAGCCTCTCGCACTCCCCCCCCCCCCGATGGATTTCGTGGACGCAAATGTACGCTATTCTACTTTGTACCTGTATTTCCGGGATACAAAAGGTAAGTGTAATATTCGTAGCCTTTTTTATTTAATTACTTAATTATTATTATTATTATTATTAATGATGGAATGAATACATGAATTTAAGGAATGAATAAATGAAAGAGGGTAGGAAAGATGAATGGAAAGAAGAAAAGAAAGAAAGAAAGAAGGACGGAAGGAAGGAGGTAAAGCAGGAGTGCACGAAGGAATGATAGAATGAGTGAATGAAGGAAGGAAGAAAAGAAAGAAGGATGAAAGGATTGATGGAAAGATGAAAGGAAGGAAAGAAGGAAGGAAGACAAGAAGGAATGATAGAAGGGAGGAAAGAAGGATGAAAGGTTAAAGAGATACCAGTGAATGAATGAATGAATGAATGAGGGAAGGAAGATAGGAATAAAGGAAGGAAGGAAGGATGAAGAGAATGATGGAATGAATGGATGAATGAATGAATGAAGGAAGGAAGGAAGGAAGGAAGGAAGGAGGAATGAGAGGTCAACGAGATACCAGTGAATGAATGATGCCAAAATCTGCCCAGAAGCAGGAAGACAATAACAACACTAACATTTACAACAAAACAAAAACAAAAATATCAACACTACCACACAGAACAGAAAAAATAAATGAATAAATACACACAAAAAATCTTGCTTTTTCCGTTTTGAGACAAAGTAAAATTCCGAAAAAAAAAAGGATTAAGTACACACACACACACACACACACACACACACACACACACTGTTATGGGGGTGTATATTACGGTGCACTCTTAGCCCTTAATTAATCACCAGAAGGGATAAGGTAAAGCTCACAAGAAAACTAACGTAAAGTTACTGTACACTATAACATACACAACCAAAGAAGAAACCAAGGTTCGTTTTACAAAAGGAGGATTCATATAGGCCTCAGAATACAAACATAAAACTGGTTATTTCTTACCTAACCAGAATACACTCAGAGGAGGCTAAGTACTCACAAAGCTCGAGGAAACGTGGAGACTTCGAAGGTTAAATCCAGATATAATTCACACACTAGTGTAAATGGAAGAGTGAATCAAAGGATGGGAAATGGTGCACAAACAGTGTGTTTTGTAATCAAAGTCATGTACTGAGTAATGTTGAGGAAAAGTGCAACACAAGGTGACAAAAGTGTAACATGACAGTAAATGAGACAAAATGTGTACAAAAATGTGTGTACAAAAACTGACAAAATGTGTACAGGAATGTGTGTACAAAAAGAGACAAATGTGTACAGGGATGTGTGTACAAAATGAGACAAAAATGTGTGTCTGTACAAAAAGAGACAAAATGTGTCTCTTCACATTTTCCAGAATCAGACTTACTCCGCCTCTCTCAGCTAATTAACCACTATGCTGTCTTATGGATTATCTACAGGCACTCACCAAGTACAGAGGCACCTGCTACGAAGGGGAGCCAATGGCGAAGTTACACAAATTACACAAGACCACTGATGTGCCAACAAGAACGTGACGAAAGTGCCATTTAGGCTTCTAATTGGCAAACATCCCTACTTTGCTCCTCCCATATTATGTCACACCCAGTATTTCAAGGACAAGAGGGATTTCTGGGTAATTTGCGAGAAAAACATCTGGTGTGTTATCAGTCCAGAAGGCAAAGTTGACCGCTGGGTAAATACCCGTGGGAACTAGGGTTACCCTTTACAGGCAGCAAAACTGATATGGAAAAGATTTACTGTTCTTAACAGCTTGCCTGTCTCCTTACATTATCACTTATTTTACATTTCACCCATTCACTACTGGGGTTAACGACGCCAGTAACACCTCCCTTCCTGAAAGAAGAAATTTCCCAAGGGGAAATTTCTGGACACTGTACAATCTAAGTTCTGGACAAGTAATCTGCAAAAACATTACTAACACCCTTCACATGCCTCACATCAAGGGAGTATTCTTGCAAAAATAGGGTCCAGCAGGTCAAACTAAGATTTTTGTCCTTAAATCAGAACAAAAATTTCAGAGGGTGGTGATCAGTGTACACTACAACATCACCTGACCCTGGACCAACATACACAGAGAAGTGTTGAAGGACAAGTATGAGTCCAAGGAGTTCTTTTTCAATAGCTGAATAATTTCTCTGGGTCTTATTGAACTTTTTACTAAAATAGCACGCAGGCATCTCAGACCCTTGATCATTATCCTGAAAGCAACATTGCACCAGCCCCTAGGCCACTAGCATCAACAGCTAATTTAAAGGGTTTATCAAAATTGGGAGCTTGAAGCACTGGGTAACTTGACGGGATGGCTTTTACTTTAGCATAGGCTTCCTCACATTCTGGCTTCCACTCTTACTTGACTCCATTTCTTAACAAATCAGTGAGGGGAGCTACAAGATCAGAGAAGTTCAGGACAAAATGTCTGTAGTACCCTACCATACCCAAGAATCTTGCAACTCTCTCTCTTATTTTTGGGTTGGGGGGAATTGACAATGGCCTGAACTTTAACATCAGGTGGACTCACTTGGCCTAAACCGACCACATAACCTAGATATTGCACTCGAACCCTCACAAATTAACATTTGGTTAAATTAAGCACTAAATTGGTAGAGGACAGTCTCTGAAGCAAGGCATCTAGTTGGCTCAAGTGTTGTTCCCAGGAGTCAAAAAAAATATCATCATCAATGTAAGTAACACAACCTTTAACATCCTTGGTAAGATTAATTCACCAGCCTTTGGAAGGTGGCAGGAGCATTCTTCATGCCATAGGGCATGACCTTACATTTATAAGTCCTGCCACCAACCACAAAACAGGAAATTTCTTGGGCCCTTTCTGTGAGTGGGACTTGCCAATATCCCTTCATCAAATCTAATTTTGTGATAAACTTAGCACTGCCTATCGCATCCACACAATCATCTACTCTAGGAAGTGGGTAAGTATCTGTCTTGGTAAGGGAGCTGACTTTACGATAATCAATACAAATGCGATAGGTCGCATCGGGTTTTGGAACCACTATAACCGGGAAGCACCACTCACTTTGACAGGACTCGACTAACCCCTGCTGCAACATGTAGTTCAGTTTCTCTTGAATGATGGTCTGCTCCTGAGGACCAGCCTGGTAGGGGGATTGCTTTACAGGGCTGGCACCTCCAATGTCCACATCGTGCTGTGCCACTTTCGTCCGTCCTGGGGTGTCCCGGAAGACATCAGGGAACTTCCTGAGAAGGGCAACAAGCTCAGCACACCACTCTGCAGTCAAGTGGGAGAGTTTATCAGGCAGTGTACTCCAAGCTTCCTGGTTTTCTCTCCAACTGGTCGTCTGGTCCAAAGTCAAAGGGCAACCCTCGTCCTCTGCCAACTTGATAGCTGACACCACGCATGCAGCACTAGGGGGGTCCAAGTCTCGCCTGTGGTACTCCTTCAACATATTTACATGGCACAATCTTCGTTCCTTCTTCTGGTCTGAGGTTAAAATGGCATAATTTACTTCACCTACCCTCTTCTCTACTACATAAGGGCCTGCAAAACTTGTCTGCAGAGGCTGACCATGAATGGGAAGCAAGACATGAACTTCATCACCTGGGTGAAACATTCTGTGCCTAACTTTCTTAGAGTGGTCATACCACCTCTTCATCTTCTCCTGAGAGGACTCCAAGTGTGCCCTGGCTACTTCCATACTATAGGCCAGTCTTTCTTTAAATTTTGACACATAGTCTAGCAAGTTAATTTGGTCATCATCCTTGACCCATTGTTCTTTGAGGAGTTTAAGGGGACCTCTTACTTTATGGCCAAAAACTAACTGAAATAGGGAGTAGCCCAAGGACTCGCTCAGTGCCTCTCTGGTTCCAAAAAGTAGGAAAGGCAAACACTTGTCCCATTCCTTTTCATTAACACATAGTTTTCTGAGTATACTCTTCAAAGTTTGGTGATACCTCTGTAATGCACTTTGACTCTGAGGATGATATGCTGAGGAAGTGATCTGTGAGATTCCTAACTCCTTAAGGGTTTGTATGAACAGTTTGGAATTAAAATTACTGCCTAGATCCGACTGAACTTCCATAGGGAGACTAAAACGGGTAAAGAGGGTCAGCATCTCCTTTACAACCAATTTAGCTGAAATATTTCTCAAGGGAATGGCTTCGGGGAACAGATACAAACTCAGCTATGTCTAACATTGTGAGGATATACTGGTGGCCTGAGGAGGTTTTAGGCAAAGGGCCAACAATGCCTACAAGGACTCTAGTGAACGGGGCCTCAAACACAGGTAGAGGAATCAAAGGAGCCACAGGAATGGGCTTATTGCTCATACCGACTAGCTGACAGGTGTGACATGACCTACAGAACTGGGAGACATCTCGACGGATTCCAGGCCAGTAAAAATGTTGCCAGATGCAGGAGAGAGTCTTCCTCACCCCTAGGTGACCTGCTAAAGAAGAGTCATTAGCAATGGACATAATTTTTTGCATATAAGGTCTTGGAACCACCACATGATATCCAGTCTCCCACTCATTATCATAAGCAACACTAGGAGGTCTCCATATTCGCATTAACACGTTATTGGGCCTTCAATAATAACACTTTGTCAGTTCAGACTCACATTCATCTTCCCTAACTGCTGAGTCAATTAAAGTGGCAATCTCTGGGTCAGATCTTTGCATATCAGCTAACTTTGCTCTTGCATCAGTCTGGAGAGAATCATCAACCTCTGAGTCATTTAACTGGGCAAAAAAGGTATCACCAAGCCCAATATCATCATCGGCATTGCCAGTGCCATTACTGTCAACATTCTCATGGCTGGCTTTTGCCATCATAGCTCTAGTTACAGCACATGCGGGAAACAATTTAGGACATGTATCTTCCAACTCTTTAGTCCTATCCTCACTCAGGGGAGTTTTTGACACACAGGGAACAGCACTCACCTGTCCTCTCGCCAAGTTATTACCCAAAAGGAAAGTGACCCCTTGTACAGGAAGCCAGTCAACAACACCCACAAGCACTGAACCAGTAACTAACTCTGACTGGAGCTTCACCTCAACTAGGGGAACAGATGCAAATTAAGGTATACCCTGCAACAAGACACATTCATTAGGGTCAGCTACATCAACAATCCCCTTCGACATTAGTGACTGTGAAGCTCCTGTGTCTCTCAGTATAGTGACTTCCTTACCACCTTTTCCATTAACTGAAACTAACCCCCCAGATATAAAGTTAGCAAATAAATGACCTGGGGAGGAGGCACTTTGAGTACTGCTTGGGGAAGGACACTCTGATGGAGTCTTATTACCACTTTCACCTGAACCTGATGGCTAGATTGTTCCAGTAGTGTCTAACAATGGCTCTACGGGAGTCTGTCTGTCAGTCACTAACAGCTCCACTCTGGCCTTATCAACATTATGCACCTGCTGGGGTTGTGTTTCACTACTGCTAACAATATCTGTGGGTGGCTGCTCTCTGTTGGTGTCAAAAGATCCCCAAGATTTTACCAAAGTAATGGGTTTTACAGAGGAAATTTTCCCTTGTTTTTTTTTCCAGGGCCAATCCTCCAAGTGCCCATATTCTGACAATACTGGCAAAACCTGACACTTTTTCTTGACCCCCTGGCAACATTGTCCTTACATACTATCGTAGAACTAACATGTTCTGGGGTTGCAGTGTTCCCACTAGTGTCACTTGACATTAACTTGCCTTTACCAGAAGAAGGGTTCACAAAAACTGGTTGGTTTACTCTCCTACTCTTAACAAATAACTGAGGCTCATGTTCATGCTTATGAATTATACTATAGTTATCTGCTACAACAGCAGCCTCAGCTAGGGTATCTAAATCTTTTTCCACTAGGTATGTATCCACATCCCTATCTATGTTACCAGTGAAGTTCTCCAAGATCATTAATTCTTTAAGTTTACAGAAATCATCAACTTTCTTAGAATGCAACCATTGATCAAATAAGTCTGTGAGTACTCCAGCATATTCCACATGAGTCTGATCATTTTGTTAAAAAGTGGATCAAAATTTAAGCCTATATGCCTCTGGCACGAGTTCATATGCTTTGAGAATGGCATCTTTTAAACAATCATAGTTGGCACTTTGATCAACAGATTAAGAAATATAAGCCTCTTGAGCCTTTCCTTTCAAAACACTCTGCAGCAGTACTGTCCAAGAGTCTTTTGGCCACGAGAGATGACCTGCCACCTTTTCAAACACATGGAAATACTTAGTGACATCTTGCTCATTAAAGGGAAGTACTAGCTTAATGTTCCTAGCAACATCAAAAGATTCCCTGGCAGATGAACTACTAGCTCTAGGTAAACTAACAGGGTGCTTCAGTCTGAATTCTTGATCCATTTCCTTTTGTCTCATTTGACCCTGTAATTCTATTTCCCTTATTTTGGCTTGCACTTCAAGTTCTCTCAGCTTAATTCTGGCTAAATCAAGTTGCACTTTGTCACCGGTATCATGAGCAGAAAAATCACTAGGGCCAGGTATCTCCGATGCCAATGGCTTAGGGTCAACACCCTGGGCAGTATCAAATGGTTCAGAACTAGCTATGGAGGACTCACTTTGCTCAAACATGGTGTCGGCAAGCAATATGAGCTCGTGTTTTGTGAGTGTGTTCACTCTGGTTGGGGAAGGATTGGAATCCAAAAAATGCTTTCACATCACTATCAATCATTAGAGCCATAATTACTGATTATAGTTAAGTAGGTATGAGTAAGCACTGTGTACAGTATGTGGCCAAGGTTGCCAATATTATGTCACAGAGCTATCCTGGCCAGGAGGTCGCCAAATTGTTATGGGGGTGTATATTACGGTGCACTCTTAACCCTTAATTAAGCACCAAAAGAGATAAGGTAAAGCTTGCAAGAAAACTAACTTAACTTTACTGTACACTATAACATACACAACCAAAGAAGAAACCAATGTTCGTTTGACAAAAGGAGGATTCATATAGGCCTCAGAATACAAACATAAAACTGGTTATTTCTTACCTAACCAGAATACACTCAGAGGAGGCTAAGTACTCACAAAGCTCGAGGAAACGTGGAGACTTCGAAGGTTAAATCCAGATATAATTCACACACTAGTGTAAATGGAAGAGTGAATCAAAGGATGGGAAATGGTGCACAAACAGTGTGTTTTGTAATCAAAGTCATGTACTGAGTAATGTTGAGGAAAAGTGCAACACAAGGTGACAAAAGTGTAACATGACAGTAAATGAGACAAAATGTGTACAAAAATGTGTGTACAATAACTGAAACAAAATATGTACAGGAATGTGTGTACAAAAAGAGACAAAATGTGTACAGGGATGTGTGAACAAAATGAGACAAAAATGTGTGTCTGTACAAAAAGAGACAAAATGTGTCTCTTCACATTTTCCAAAATCAGACTTACTCCGCCTCTCTCAGCTAATTAACCACTATGCTGTCTTATGGATTATCTACAGGCACTCACCAAGTACAGAGGCACCTGCTACAAAGGGGAGCCAATGGCGAAGTTACACAAATTACACAAGACCACTGACGTGCCAACAAGAACGTGACGAAAGTGCCATTTAGGCTTCTAATTGGCAAACATCCCTACTTTGCTCCTCCCATATTATGTCACACCCAGTATTTCAAGGACAAGAGGGATTTCTGGGTAATTTGTGAGAAAAACATCTGGTGTGTTATCAGTCCAGAAGGCAAAGTTGACCGCTGGGTAAATACACGTGGGAACTAGGGTTACCCTTTACAGGCAGCAAAACTGATATGGAAAAGATTTACTGTTCTTAACAGCTTGCCTGTCTCCTTACATTGTCACTTATTTTACATTTCACCCATTCACTACTGGGGTTAACGACGCCAGTAACAACACACACACACACACACACACACACACACACACACACACACACACACACATGAGATATTCCCACGTCTTTCACATCTCCAAAAAATCCACATATTTCATTGTAGCCCAATTTTCTCGCCCAGTGCCTCGCCATTCCGCCCCTCCACCTCCCTCTGGGATAGATCCAATATTTTCTGGCCCAGGAAAACATGTCATCTCTTATTTTTATCTCCTCCTCCTCCTCCTCCTTTTTCTTCTTCTTCATTGTCTTGTTGTTGTTGTTGTTGTTGTTGTTGCTCTTCTTCTCCTTCTTCTTCTTCCTGTTCTTGTTCTTGTTGTTCTTCTTCTTTTTCTTCTTCTTCTTCTTCTTCTTCTTCTCTCTCTCTCTCTCTCTTTCTCTCTCTCTCTCACGACAAACACCATTAGCACTGTTTTATAAGTACCCGTCTCTAGTATGTGGTCTAAAAGCCTCTTAGGGATTTATGCATGGAGGGTCACAAATCTCCATGAATAATGAATGAAAATGGAAAAAGCAAAAACTGGAGCCGCACACTCAGATAAACAATAAAATATCAGAACAGCAAACATTAAACTGGAAAAATTACCACCAAACACTTGACCACAAAACAAACATCAGCAAACTCTACAAAACACTAAACAGCATCACACTTTCCAACAGCAACACCACACAATCACACGCTGCCATCACAACAACAGACACCATACCCTCAAACAAACAACAAGCAAACGCTCTCATCAATCACTTTTCACAAGTCAGCCATCTAAACCCCCATCCCGAGGACCGACGTATCATCAGACGTAAGAGACAGTTCCCCACAAACCCAGACTACGCACCTTTCACATACAACCAGACGAAGCACATCATTAACAACCTCAAGCACTCATCTGCCTGTGGACCAGACAACATAAGCAACATTCACCTTAAACACCTAGGACCACAAGGCATACAAGCACTCATCAACATATCAAACTACAGCTACTCACACCACATAATACCCAACATCTGGAAGCATGGCAATATCATCACTATCCCTAAACCCAACAAAGACCCCACGTTACCCTCCTCACATCGCCCTATCACACTCCTCTGCACCCCCTCTAAAGTCACTGAATGACTGGTACTACAACTAGTCACACCTCACATTCCCCTAGCCCAGTCACAACATGGCTTTAGGACACTACACTCCACAAACACCCTTCTTACAGACCTTACACAGAGAGTTTTCGATGGTATGAATTCAGCTAGGCCACCACACAGAACAATCCTAATCACACTAGACATTAGCAAAGCTTTTGATGCCATCCCCCGCCACAACCTCACAAACAAAATATTCAACACAAACATGCACAATAACATAAAAAGATGGCTGGCAAACTACTTAGCAGGCAGATGTGCACACGTAACATTTGCCGGTCAGTCTTCTAACATCAGAAACTTCACAAACGGCGTCCCCCAAGGATCTGTTTTGTCCCCTACGCTCTTTAACCTATACATGCACGACGTAACCACACCCCACACACCACAGATACACATAGCTTCCTATGCAGATGATATAACACTTACATGTACGCACCAAAATGCAAGCACAGCTGCACACATCATTCAACCTTACCTCAACACACTACACGAATGGTTCACCACAAACAGGCTCAAAATAGCCCCAGCCAAATCTACAGTGACTCTTCTCACAAATTGGACAGCAGAACACAATCACATCCCACACCTCACCATAAAAAACACTCCCCTACCACACACACACAAACACACACACACACACACACAAACACACACACACACACACACACACACACACACACACAAAATCCTTGGTGTAACATACAATACATCAATGTCATTTAAACAACACATCACAAGCATTAAAAATAAAATAACACCAAGACTGAATGCCTTGAGGTCACTTGCCCATACAACATTCGCACACACCAAAGAAACCACCACCACAGTATACAAACAATACATACGTTCAGTGATGAATTATGCAAGCCCTGCCTGGGCTTCTAACCTGACTAATACTCACTACAACACTCTACAGACCATACAGAACAAGGCCCTAAAAATAATCACAGGCTGCACAGCTACTACACCCACAGACCACCTACATCAAGAAACCAAAGTCCTCAAAGTCAAGGATCACCTAGACATGAGAGACACCCAGTTTCGTGCTGCAGCCTCCACAAACCCACAACATCCACTACAGCACAGTACATGGCAGCACATCCATCCACACCAGGGAACACCAAAACAACACCCATCACACGATATCATACACAAATACTGTCATCTCTCCCCTCTCGCAAACCTTAGACCAGCTTCCAGAAGCATATCCACACTCAGATCACTCGCCGCTCCATTCAGTCACTTAAAGACAACACACAGCTGCATGCATGGCCTCCTGCCATCCACCCTTCTGAATCCTATCTTCCTCGTGAGGACAGGGTCCACCTGGCCAGGCTGAGATGTGGGCACCATCCAGCCCTCTTAAGTTACCAGAAGAGGCTGGATGACTCCGTTGCTGATGCCTGTCCAGGATGCAACACAGCACCCCATACTATTAAGCACATTATGGAAGACTGCATTGCCCACAATCACCTACGCCAACAACACAACATACACGCTTTGAGAGCTCTGTGGGAAAGCCCAGTCTCGGCCATGGCCTTCCTAAGGGACTCAGGGCTGTTCGGCCAGACTGCCTAGGGAACAACTACTATTACTACTACTCTGTGAGAAGGGAGGATTAACACTGAAAGGGGAAAACATTAGTCGTGAATAATAATTATATAGGATGAAAAAAAAGGAAGAACAGATTATTCATGGTAAACAAATGATGATAATAATAACAACAACAATAATAATAATAATGATAATAATAATAATAATAATAATAATAATAATAATGATAACAACAATAACAATAATAAAAATAGTAACAACATTGATGATGATGATAATAACAATAACAATAATAATAATAATAATAATAATGTTTTCGCTTTATTTATTCATTGCAGTCAGTGGCACAGACTACACAGGTGGTTAATCTAGTATCCAGTGTT
>NC_137069.1:27327727-27387727 GCF_032717465.1 Coenobita brevimanus
TTCAGACTCCTGGTCATCCTCCTTTCGGGACTTTGGCGAAAGCTTTGCCATTGCACTTGACATCTCAAAGGCTTTCGATCGAGTCTGGCATAAATCTTTAATTTCCAAGCTGCCATCTTACGGGTTCCATCCTTCTATCTGTGCCTTCATCGCTAGCTTCCTTTCTGGTCGTTCTATAGCCGCTGTTGTAGACGGCCATCGTTCTTCTCCTAGACCTATCAACAGTGGTGTTCCTCAGGGCTCTGTCCTATCACCAGCTCTTTCTTTTATTCATCGATGATCTTCTAAGCTGTACATCTAACCCTACTCACTCACACACTAATAATTCCACCCTTTACCTTTCCATTCGGTTCCCGCAACGTCCATCTCGGCAGTTACTTCAGCAAACAAGGGATGAGGCTATGGCACACCTGATAGCTGACTTGGCTCGTGTCTCTGACTGGGGTAAAAATAATCTGGTTGTCTTTAATGCATCTAAAACTCAGTTTTAGACACGATCTTCCACAGGTATACCCACTAATGTTTAACAATAGACAGCCCAAGCCTGCATCATCCTTGAACATGTTTGGGGTTTCATTCACTCGGGAATTATCTTGGAAAGATCATATTACATCTCTTGTAAAATCTGCTTCCAAGAGACCAGGTGTGCTAAGCCGACTCCGTACCTTCTTTACCCCTGCACAGTTGTCGACTTTATACACGGGTTTTATTCGCCCCTGTGTATAGTACAGCTCTCATGTGTGGGGAAGCTCCACACATACATCTCTTCTCAATAGGGAGGAGTCAAAAGCTTTTCGTCTCATTAACTCTCCTCTTACTGGCTCCCTTCAACCTCTGTCTCTTCGTCGCACTGTTGCATCTTCGTCTCTTTTCTTTCGCTACTTCAGTGGTTACTGCTCCTCTGAACTGTCTGCATGCATTCCTCCACCTCTACGACGGGCGCGTAGCACCCGTCTAGCAGCAAACTCTTATCCCCTTTCTGTCCAACTCTCTAATGCAAGAGTTAACCGTTACTCCCAATCCTTCATTTATGCAATAGGTCTACTCTGGAACTGTCTCTCTCTGTCTGTATTTCCTACTTTCCATGATCTCCAGTCTTTCAAACGCGGTGTGTCCAGGCATCGGATCTTGAATTTGGCTCTCTTTTGTCTTGTTTTTGTTTATTTCTTTGATGGAACGGTTTGCGGGCTCCTGGCCTTTGGTTTCATCATTGATGCATAAAAATAAAAAACCACGTGCGAAAGTTTTCCAGTTATGTGTTTGCGCTCTCTCTGTCTCTGTCTCTGTCTCTGTCTGCCTGTCTCTCTCTCTCTCTCTCTCTCTCTCTCTGCTTATCTGTTAGCCAATCTATCTATCTGTCTACCACTCCATCTATGTGTTCCTTCACCAAACACTCCATCTATCTATCCACCGGTCTATCAATTTACCTCTCTACCTATCTATCTATCTATCTATCTATCTATCTATCTATCCAAAGTCGATTAAATATCACAAAATTATCAGGCAGAGTCCACACCATGAACACGTTACGCAAAGTCTTACCTTATGAAATTCTTAAGGAAAAACAATGTACGAGAAAGTCTACGGATCATTCCCTCCCAGTTTCAACACACCTTGGGATTTTCTTCCATATCTTGTTCTACGGCCTTAGATATGGAGGCTGACAGGTCGAGTGTAGACAGCTATTACTTATTCTTGATGGTTTTCTTTAATTTTGGTGATTTTTTCTTGTTTTGTTTTGGGATGATGGTGGTGGTGGTGGTGGTGATGGTGGTGATGGTGGTGGTGGTGGTGATGGTGGCGGTGGTGGTGGTGATGGTGGTGGTGGTGGTGGTGGAAGTAGTAGCAGTAGTAGAAGCAGTAGTAGAAAAAACAGCTACAATAATAATAATATTTATAATAAGACTAATAATAATAATAATACCGTAATAATAATAATAATAATAATAATAATAATAATAATAATAATAATAATAATAATAATAAAGAACAATATTAGTAATAAAAATGAGAGAGAGAGAGAGAGAGAGAGAGAGAGAGAGAGAGAGAGAGAGAGAGAGAGAGAGAGAGAGAGAGAGAGAGAGAGGAGAAGAAACGATGGAAGAATACAAAGCAGAACAGAAATGAACAAAAGAAAGGAAAAAAGAGAGAGAAAGAAAAAAAGGAAAGAAGTATACAATAAGAAAATGTGAAGAAAATAAGATAGGAGAAAAGAGAGAGAGGAAAAAAAAAACAGAGATAATAAAGGCTGAGAAAGAAGACAGGAGAAAGAAAGAAGAAAATAAGGAAGAAAGGAGAAAAATCCTGGAAGTGAACGAAAATTAAAGACAAGAAGAAACAAAGAGAAGAAAGTGGCAGAAAACATAGTAAAAATAGAGGAAAAGGATGGAAGAATTATTGGACAAATAGATATAGAGATAAAAGGGTAATTACGCAGGAAATAATGAGAGAGAGAGAGAGAGAGAGAGAGAGAGAGAGAGAGAGAGAGAGAGAAACCCTAAACCTATACATTCCTGAGGTGAAATGGTCGCCTCTCCACACCTGACATGGGCAACAATTCCACTATGCATTTGCAGATCGTGTTGCACAGGTGTTGAGGTGCAATTGAGGCGAAGGGCAGGTGTCGCAGTCTCAGTGGCTTTGGATATTTCGCGGCTTCTCTTCCTCTGCTGGGACTGGATGGAACAGGCCAAGAGGAAACAGGTCAGAGTGGAAAATGATGGAGAGAGGCCTTTGTGTTGTGGTGGGATGATGATGATGATGATGATGATGATGATGATGATGGAGGAGATGATGGTGATGATGATGATGATGATAATGATGATGATGATGATGATGATGATGATGATGATGATGAGGAGGAGGAGGAGGGCGGTGGTGGTGGTGGTGGTGGTGGTGGTGGTGGTGGTGGTGATGATGATGATGATGATGATGATGATGATGATGATGATGATGATGATGATGATGATGATGATGATGGTGGTGGTGGTGGTGGTGGTGGCGGTGGTGGTGGCGGTGGTGGTGATGATGATGCGGAGGAGGAGGAGGAGGAGGGTGGTAGCGATGATGATGATGATGATGATGATGATGACTGGAATAATAAAACTCTATAACAAAACAAGAAAATATTAAAATACAATATGAACAGCAATGAAGTAGGGCTGGAAATTACGTAACATTTTCCCTTAAGCGACTTTTTCCGACCATTCCACCCCCATAATCCTTTTTCATACTTCTGATCCAACTATATCGATATTAAGAGAATGATCGTGAAAGAGGATGTTAAGGGGTAATACTCAATATTAATCGCTTATGGAGAGACGTTAGGAAGTCTTTCATGCCAATCTGTTTCTTGGGAAGTGACCCTCTCCCACCCACAAGCAAGGGTGAGAGGCAGTGAAGAGGTGGTGGTCAAATGGTTAGGGAAAGAAGTGAGACGCAAAGAAGGGGTAAACGAGTTAAGTACACTCAGAGAGCGCATACCTCCACCAATACCTATATCATATAATTCCGATGACCACCAAAATCAAACCAACTCTTCCTTGACCCATGGCTCAACTATCCACAAAATTTCATTAAAATCCATCTACAAATTTTTGAGATACTCGTATCTTGTGGACAAAGAAATAAATAAAGACAAACGGAGTGAATACGTGGATAGAAAGACTGGATTAAAGAGAATGAGAGACAGGAAAAGAAGAAAGAGAGAAAGAAAGAAAAGAAAAAGAAAAGAAGATGAGGAAAGGAGAGGAGGAATGAAGCGGCTGAGAAGCAACAAAATGAAGGGAAAGTTTTAATGGTGGGAGCTGGAGAGGGTCCCATCAACATATACAAACTTTACTAGCTCTTTCTCTCTCTCTCTCTCTCTCTCTCTCTACTGATCGTCGATTTCTTTCTGAATATTCTTTCTCGTACATTCATTCTTCTCATTCTCTCCTCTGCCTCTTCCTCCTCGCTCTTTCTCTGTCCTTTAATCGTGAGCTACGGTACATTTCATACTACGGTATTTCATTCTCTCTCTCTCTCTCTCTCTCTCTCTCTCTCTCTCTATGAATCATCCTCTTTATTTTTCCTTATTTTTCCTTACCATTTTTCTCCTTTCCCCTTCTCTCATTCAATATCAACATTTTCCCAGCAGAAGAAAAATCTAGGTTTCCTGTAAGCTTGCTTCGAACGGGTTCTTTGGTCTGTTAGTTTTCTTGTTCTTTTTATGTGCCCTACAGAAACAAGAAATTATTATTATTATTATTATTATTATTATTATTATGTTTTTTTAAATTAAGGAACAAAATTTGGGATGCGTCACTCGATTTCTTACGTTGTCTTTCTTTTTTTCTTTTATTTCTTCGTCGTTTCTTCTTTTTTTGCGTCTTTCTCTCGTTGTCCTCCTTTCTCTGTCCTTTCTTTCGTTTCGTCTTCCTCCCCTTTCTTTCCTCTCTTCCTTCCCTTCTCCATCTCTTGATCTTCGCTCCTTGCTCCAATTCTGTGTGTGTGTGTGTGTGTGTGTGTGTGTGTGTGTGTGTGTGTGTGTGTGTGTGTGTGTGTGTGTGTGTGTGTGTGTGTGTGTGTGTGTGTGTGTGTCTGTCTGTCTGTCTGTCTGTCTGTCTCTGTCTCTGTCTCTGTCTCTCTCTCCTTTGATCTCAGCCGCTTGGTATTTGTCAGTCTCCCTGTCCTTTTAATTGTTCTCTCTCTCTCTCTCTCTCTCTCTCTCTCTCTCTCTCTCTCTCTCTCTCTCTCTCTCTCTCTCTCCACTTTTCTTTCCTTCATCTGACTTCAGTATTCTCCCTCCCCCCCCTCTCTCTCTCTCTTCAAAACTTTGCCCTCTTTTCTTTCTCATGACGAAGTATTTCCTCCCAAACCAATTTCCCCCCCCCCCTCTCTCTCTCTCTAATCCTGTATAATCAGAGAGCTAGTCTTTTTATTAATATTAAGGCCGGCCCACCAAAAAGAGGACATCTAGATCTGTATGGTCTGTATATTTTTATAAAATTCATTTATATTCAAGGCACTTCCTTATATGAGTAAAACTGCTATTCGTAACGAGAGGATAATAGAAAGTGGTGGTGGTGGTGATATTGATGATAATGATGATGATGGTGGTGGTGATAATGGTAGTGTAGGTGATGGTGACAACTGTGTTGGTGATGGAGGTGGTGGTAATGATGATGATGATGATGGCTGAAAATCCCATCCTTGTAATTTAATCCTTCTAATCCTTTTAACAAATTCTTCTAATCCTTCTTACTTATCTACCCTGTACTTATCCAACTGATCTACGGTACTGCTGCCTAAATCTCTGGTCAATTAGGGGCATATCCGCAGCCAGACAAGAAACTTAATATACTGTTCTATCGCGTCAACTTCATACTTAGCTCATGTACACTTCTTTCCTCCTTTACATACATACATACATACATACATATATACATACATACATACATACATACGTATATACATACATACATACATACATACATACATATATACATGAGGAGTGGACTGTAGCACCAGTCGAGCAGGGCAGTACTCCTGAGGTGGATGGAAAGTTGATAACAGGGAGTGCTGGAGCTCCCGTTTCATCAGCCCTTAGGACTAGTTCCTGACCATTCCCCTTTCCTGAACTTTTTCAGTGTCTCAGTTACACAGAGAGTAAGCCAGCATGCTCTCCAGTACAAATTTATCTAACTATCTACACCAAACTACATGCACAGTAAACACTACACTTCCTATTCAAAATTTAACTAAAATGGCATCTCTTCACCAAGCTTCGGAGTCCCCAGGGGGGGGGGGGAGCATAAATGCCCCCACCATCCGCCCTTCTCCCGGTGACGACGCGAGGTGCCTGGAACCACTGTCTGACTCCCTTCTTCTTCATTTCTGCAACATTCGCGGCCTTTCCTCTAACTTTCGCTCTGTTGAGCACCACCTCTCCTCCTCTAAACCTCACCTTCTTTTTCTAACGGAGACTCAGCTGTCTGAGGCAACTGACAGCAAACCCTTTTCTGTATCCTCCTACTTTCTCTATACTCATTTCAATGCCAAAGGTAACTGTTGTGTATATATACGCAACGACTTATCTTGCTCTCGTGTTCCTGAACTCGATTCTTCTGAATTCTCTACACTCTGGCTTCGGCTTTCCTGTCATTCTCTGACTAAATATATCTGTGCTGTTTACTTATCCCCTAATTCTACTGACTATCAAAAATTCTTCGACTATCTTACTTCTACGATGGAACACATTCTATCCATTTCTCCTTTCTCTGAAATCTCCATTCTAGGAGATTTCAATGTTCACCACCACCTTTGGCTCTCCTCTCCTTTCACGGATCCACCTGGTGAACAGGCCTACATCTTTTCTATCCTTAATGACCTAGAGCAGCTTGTACAGCACCCTACCCGTATCCCTGACCGCCTTGGAGAGAGCTCCAACATACTTGACCTCTTCCTCACAACTAATCCTTCTGCTTACTCTGTTAATCTTTTCTCTCCGTTGGGCTCCTCCGATCAAAACCTTATTACCTTAACACGTCCTATCACTCCGGTATGGCCTGTGGACCCTCCACATTTGGAGCCGTGGACTGGGAGGCCCTCAGGCAGTACTTCCTTGATTTCCCCTGAAATGATTATTGCTTCCATGGCCGGGAGCCATCTGAGTGTGCCTTGCGCATTACGGAGATTATTCTCTCGGGCATGGAAGCATACATTCCTTTCTCACATCCTTTGACTAACGCAAGAAAGCTTTGGTTTAATCACGCTTGTTCTAATGCTGTACGCAACAAGGAGAGGGCCTACAAAAGGTACCGGAGCCAACTCACCCCTGAATCACATCATCTTTACGTTTCTGCCCGGAATCGTGCTAAGTCTGTTCTTTGCTCTACTAAAAATAGTTTCATCCATACTAAATGCTCTCAACTCTCCAACTCGAATTCTTCCCGCTCCTTCTGGCACCTTGCCAAAAATCTTTCTAACAACTTTACCTCATCATCCTTCCCTCCTCTTTTCTACTCTAATGGTTCTGTAGCTATTTCTTCTACTGATAAAAGCAGATCTCTTCGCACAGACTTTCTCCTCCAATTCCACCTTAGACGATTCCGGTGCTGTTCCTCCATCACTTCCCCCCTCTGACTTCCTCATGGCTGACATTAAAATTTCTTCAGTTGATGTATTTTCTGCCATCACTGGCCTCAGTACTAACAAGGCATATGGGCCTGATGGGGTCCCTCCTGTTGTTCTCAAGAACTGTGCTTCTGTGCTTACACCCTGCCTAGGCAAACTCTTTCACCTTTGTCTGTCAACTTGTACCTTTCCTTCTTGCTGGAAGTTTGCTCTCATTCAGCCAGTCCCAAAGAAGGGTGACCACTCCCAACCCTCCAACTATCGTCCAATTACTTTAACGTCCTGTATTTCAAAAGTTTTCGAGTCACTTCTCAATAGAAAAATTTTAAAGCATCTTTCCTATCACAACCTTCTTTCCAAGCGTCAGCACGGGTTCCATCAGGGACGCTCCACTGGCGATCTTCTCACCTACCTTTCAGACTCCTGGTCATCCTCCTTTCAGGACTTTGACGAAAGCTTTGCCATTGCACTTGACATCTCAAAGGCTTTCGATCGAGTCTGGCATAAATCTTTAATTTCCAAACTGCCCTCCTACGGTTTCTATCCTTCTATCTGTGCCTTCATCACTAGCTTCCTTTCTGGTCGTTCTATAGCTGCTGTTGTAGACGGCCATCGTTCTTCTCCTAGATCTATCAACAGTGGTGTTCCTCAGGGCTCTGTCCTATCACCAACTCTCTTCCTTTTATTCATCAATGATCTTCTAAGCTGTACATCTAACCCTATCCACTCATACGCTGATGACTCCACCCTTCACCTTTCCATTCGGTTCCCGCAACGCCCATCTCAACAGTTACTTCAAGAAACAAGGGATGAGGCTATGGCACACCTAATGTCTGACTTGGCTCGTATCTCTGACTGGGGTAAAAATATTATGGTTGTTTTTAATGCATCTAAGACTCAGTTCTTACACCTATCAACCCGACGAAATCTTCCACAGATATACCCACTAATGTTTAATAATATTCATCTTAATCCTGCATCATCCTTGAACATGCTTGGGGTTTCATTTACTCGGAACTTATCTTGGAAAGATCATATTACATCTCTTGTAAAATCTGCTTCCAAGAGATTGGGTGTGCTAAGCCGACTCAGCTCTTTCTTTACCCCTGCACAATTGTTGACTCTATACAGCGGTTTTATCCGCCCCTGTGTGGAGTACAACTCTCATGTGTGGGGAGGCTCCCCACATACAGCTCTTCTCAATAGGGTGGAGTCAAAGGCTTTTTGTCTCATTAACTCTCCTCCTCTTACTGATTCCCTTCAACCTCTGTCTCTTCGCCGCACTGTTGCATCTTTATCTCTTTTCTATCGCCACTTTAATGGTCACTGCTCCTCTGAACTGTCTGCTTGCATTCCTCCACCTCTACGACGGGCGCGTAGCACCCGTCTAGCAGCAAACTTTCATCCCTTTTCTGTCCAACTCTCTAATGCAAGAGTTAACCGTTACTCCCAGTCTTTCATTTATGCAACAGGTCAGCTCTGGAACTGTCTCTCTCTGTCTGTATTTCCTGCTGCCTATGATCTCCAGTCTTTCAAACGCAGTGTGTCCAGGCATCTCAAAATGATCGGATCTTGAATTTGGCTCTGTCTTGTATTTTGTTTTTCTCTTGGAGAGAACTGTTACTGCGGGCCCATGGCCTTTGGTTCCTTCTTCCTCGCATAAAAAAAAAAAAACATACATCGTGCCAGAGAGAGAGAGAGAAAAAAAAATCTACAGTAAAAGAGGAATGTGAGAAAAGGTGAAATCTAATCCCAAACTCTTGTACCCTCCGGTACAATAATTATAATAATTTCCCAAGGGTCCTCTCTGAGTAGGGGTGCTAATTGCCTACTACTACTACTACTACTACTACTACTACTGCTGCTGCTGCTACTACTACTACTACTACTACTATAGTTTCCAAACCATTACATCTATAGTGTGTTTACAGGCACCTGGCAAAATCCCTAACCCCCTTTCTGCTCGGTCGATGGCCAGGTGTAGTCTGCACTGAGGCGGGATTTGACTATACCCCATACACTCTGACTTCGCCTAAAATTGTCCTCTCTTCACATTGCATGCTGAGCTGCGAGAATAGATTAAAGCTAGAAGAACATGCTAGTCACGAGGAGGTGCTGTAGAAAGAATGCAAAGCTGTAGTATTGTGTTTTCTAGCACTAAGCGGGCACACACACACACACACACACATACACACATTAAACCCCCATTTTGTCTCTCTCTCTCTCTCTCTCTCTCTCTCTCTCTCTCTCACACACACACACACACACACACACACACACACGCACACACACACACACACACACACACACACACACACACACACACACACACACACACACACACACACACACACACACACACACATTTTCCCAAAGACATTTAAACATCGCTGGAGAAACACATGAAACGTAATAATTTTTTTCTTTTACTATTTAATTTTGATTCACTTAATCATCACTCCAATAACGGAAATTTCTCAGAACGTACAACTATTATTCATTTTTTTTTGGTCTCTCTCTCTCTCTCTCTCTCTCTCATTCTCCCTAGATGCCTTGTTGCTCATAGCGCATTTTTTTTTCGTGAATAATCGATCCTGACTCCTGCAAAATATTTCAATGCCTGCAAGTGACCTTTGAAACTTTGCCAGTTCTTTCCCCTCTTCTCCATTTCATCCCTCCTCCCCCCCCCCCTCTCTCTCTTTCTCTTTTTCAAGTCCTCCCTTCCCTTTTTTACATCTTTCTTCTCAAATTCTCCACATTTATGCCCCGCCACGTATATGGCCGGGGCATATAGTGTTGGTCATGTTCGTCCTTTCGTCCTTCAGTCCTTCGGTCCTTCCGTCCGTCCTTCTGTCCTTCAGTTCGTCCGTCCGTCCGTCCTTCCTTCCTTCCGTCTTCCCGTCCTTCCTTCCTTCTGTCCTTCCTTCCTTTCTTCCGTCCTTCCTTCTGTTCTGCCTTCCTTCCTTCCGTCTTCCCGTCCTTCCTTCTTTCTGTCCTTCCTTCCTTTCTTCCGTCCTTCCTTCCGTTCTGCCTTCCTTCCTTCCGTCTTCCCGTCCTTCCTTCCTTCCGTCCGTCCGTCCCATTTTTGGTTTATCTCCTTTCCGAAGACACTGTTAAGACACCTTCATTAAACTTCAAACACAGATACATACTGGCGAGAGCATTTCAACCACCTCAACATTTGATGACCTTGACCTTCCGTATGACCTTGACCTCGCATTTCTTGATTTTGCGTTTGGCTCATTTTCTTGATATCCCACTGTGGTGCATTCATAGACTATGAATATATTTGTAGTTTATCTTTATTTTCCTACCGATCACTTCCTACTCCTCTACATCTATCCATCCATCTATCTCTCTATCCACCCATCTATCTATCTATTTATTCATCCATACACTTATCTATCCATCCATCTATCTTTCTATCTACCTTCCTATTTATCCATCTATTTATTTATTTATCTATCTATCTACCTAATTATCCATCCACTTATATGTCCATCTATCTATCTATCAACCTATTTATCCATCCATCCATCTACCTATCTATCTGTCTATCTATCAACCTATTTATCCATCCATCCATCTACCTATCTATCTGTCTGTCTATCAACCTATTTATCCATCCACCTATCTATCCATCTACCTATGTATCAACATATTTATCCATCCATCCATCTATCTATCTATCTCCCACATCCTCCCCTTGCCTTCTCTCCCTTTCTTTCTTGACCTAACATGACCTGGAATCAACGAAGACGACCTCACTCCCTTTACTTGACCTGACCTGACCTGAACCCAATCAAGACGACCTCATTTCAGGGAGAGGGACGGCCACTGCTTTTGCCCAAGGTTATGTGTCCTTATTCATATTACTTAAGACTTTCTATGTACAGTCTATCGATCCATCCATTCATCTATCTATCTATTTATCTCTCCCCACCCCCCTATCCTTTCCTTGACCTATCCTGGCCTGGGAGAGAAGACCACTGCTTTCTCCCAAGATTATGTGTCTTTATTCAATTACTTAAGTCGTTCTTTATACAGTCTATCCATCCATCTATCTATCTCTCCACCCCCCCATCCTTTTCTTGACTTGACCTGACCTGGGAGAGAGTCACTGCTTTCTCCCAAGGTTATGTGTCTTTATTCAATTACTTAAGTCGTTCTATATACAGTAAATCCCGGGGCTTTCACTTACAGGGGATTTGCTGGTGGTGGATTTTTATGTCCCTGATTTGTTGGCCAGGGTACGATTTTACGAGGTTGGCTACGAAGGGCGGGAAAAGAGATTTGATTCGCTATCCGATTCTTTTTTTAACTTGTCTATTGAGCTATTTGTTTATCTGTCTACTCACCTATCTTTTTTTTATTTAACTAATAAGGGAAACTTCCTGGTCAGGTGAGGATTATTATGTTTATTATATATGACTGTCAATCTATCTATCTATCTCTTGTTTACTAGTTGGGCAGACTTGTTTGCTAGCTCAGGATTATTCTCTATCTATCCATCTATCTATCTACCAGTCTATATATCTATCCGCCTATCTATTTATTTATTCAGTAAGGACAATGCATCCCTATCCACCCAAACTGCAATGAGTACTGTGTAGTTTTATTGTCTTTGCTTTAAAATGAAAATAAATTCCTTTCAAAATGTGCAGAAAATGAAAACGATATTCAAATCCTGTTATATGTAGACAGGCTGAAAAGATTATATATGCACTCACTATACTCATTTTACTCCAACTTGGCCTAATGTTGTCATCTCTCCATTTTGATTGCCGAGCTGTAACAAGAGAATAACACTAGAATATGATGCTAGTCACGAAAATGGGATATGGTGTGGCAGTCTGTGGTGTAGCAGTGTGTGGTGTGGCTGCATGTGGCGTGGCGGTGTGAGGAGTGGCAGTATGAGGTGTGGCAGCGTGAGATGTGGCAGTGTGTGTTGTAGCAGTGTGTGGTGTGGTAGTGTGAGGTGTGGCAGTGTATGGTGTGGCAGTGTGAGGAAGCAGTGTGAGGTGTGGCAGTGTGTGGTGTAGCAGTGTGAGGTGTGGCAGTGTGAGGTGTGGCAGTGTGAGGTGTGGCAGTGTGAGGTGTGGTGGTGTGAGGTGTGGTGGTGTGAGGTATGGCAGTGTGTGGTGTGGCAGTGTGTGGTGTGGCAGTGTGTGGTGTGGCAGTGTGTGGTGTGGCGGTATGTCAGTGTGAGGTGTGGTAGTGTGAGTTGTGGCAATGTGTGGTGTGGCAGTGTGTGGTGTGGCGGTGTGTCAGTGTGAAGTGTGGTAGTGTGAGTTGTGGCAATGTGTGGTGTGGCAGTGTGTGGTGTGGCAGCGTGATTTATGAAACGTGTGTGAGATATGGTAGTGTTTTCCATGGCAAAGTGACTTTTAAAACATTATGTAAACTTAAACAGAAAAGCACACACACACACACACACACACACACACACACACACACACACACACACACACACACACACACACACACACACACAAACCACACGATGTAAGAGGATATGGATATATGATAACGCGAGCTTATCTCAAAGACTGTTGTAATTGGGTAAACACACACACACACACACACACACACACACACACACACACACACACACACACACACACACACACACACACACACACACACACACACACTAAACTGGATGTAAGAGGATATGGAAACATGATAACGCGAGCTTATCTCAAAGACTGTTATAATTAGGTCAACACACACACACACACACACACACACACACACACACACACACACACACACACACACACACACACACTAAACTGGATGTAAGAGGATATGGAAACATGATAACGCGAGCTTATCTCAAAGACTGTTAAAATTAGATAAATACACACACACACACACACACACACACACACACACACACACACACACACACACACACACACACACACACACACACACACTCCCTGCACACAGCTACACCGCCCCACACATACACCTACACCATCCACACACACACACACTCCCCCCTCAACCCCCACTACATAAACCTAAACACACACAAACAAACCCTTTCCCGTCCCACCATAAAGAAAATCTTTATCGACACTCACGAAAATTATCGACACTCACAAAAATTAAATAATGAAAACACAGATAAGTCCCCTAGCCTACAAATTAACTCTAAGTCAATCAGGCCAGCCCAACAAACCATCACCCGCTAAACGCATCAGGGGTACGAGTATGCAACTCAACCTACGGGCGTGATGAACAAGGAATGCGTGTACCTGGAAATTAGGGAATGCGATTACCTGGCAGTTAACCTCAATCAACACCTGCCATCACCGTCCCACCACCTGCCACAGTGGAAGATATATTTAGAGTGAGTGACCTAGCTTTCTTTTCAGAAAATAAATAAATAAATAAATAAATATATGAGTTTAGTCCACTTTCGATAGGGTGGCGTTCTCTCTGAGCGACGCCCAATGTGATCAAGTCCGTCTACATGTATGAATTTGTGTGTGTGTGTGTGTGTGTGTGTGTGTGTGTGTGTGTGTGTGTGTGTGTGTGTGTGTGTGTGTGTGTGTGTAACCAAAATACCACCTGAATGCCTAGCTGGATTAGGATAAAATTTGACCTTCTAATTAGGGATGGGAAATGATCTGATTTTCGCCCAGGTCAATCGAAGGTCAAGGTAAATAATTAAGGTAAAAAATTAGGGCGTGGAGTCACTGTGGCCTGTTTAATCTTTATTCTATTCTTTTTATTCTTGCCTTTTCTATGCGATTTCATTTAGCTTAGGAAAACTTCTGTATCTAATACCTCCAGTTCAAAAAGCCTATTTTGGGGTAAATTAGGTTGTTTAAAGGTAGTAGTGATGATGATGATGGTAGTAGTAGTAGTGGTAGTAGTAGTACTATTAGTGGCAGTAGCAGTTGCAGTCGTAGTAGTAGCCTACCTCCAACAAGGCATCACCATCCTCCCTTCAGATCCTGACCTATAACCTTCCTCAATCAAGATTTAATTACCTGTTCCTCTGAAGGCCCTCTATCATTATTCTAAATTACCGGTAGGGCAATCTGATTCAGTACTATTTAATTAGTGACTCTGACAGACAGGCAGACAGACAGACAGCCTAGAGCATGTAAACCTTCTGTGTGTCTGTCTGTCTCTCTCTCTCACACACACACACACACACACACACACAAAATTACTTACTCCCATGAAAATATAAATAACCAAGAAACTAAATATGAGAACACTTGCCGGATGGGTCCCCCCCCTCTTTCCCCTCCCCCCCTTACATCCTCTCCCCCATCTTCCCCTTCTTCCCACCTCCCCCCTCTTCCCTCTTCTTCACCCCTTTTTTCCCACCTCTTCCCCCCCTTGCCGGATGGGTCCGAGTTCTTACTTTTTACCGGCAAGTGGGCAGTACAGTCCTTGCCCGATGGATCCTAGAGTGTCTGTTTTTCACCGGTGTGTTAGCAGTCACTTGGCGAAAAATTTTGTGCATCATAAAAACTGCATTGCAAGGTGCTCTAAACTTTCCTCTTCAGTTTGTTTAAAAAAAAAAAAAAGTTCCAAATTTTAACAAATGGTGCGGGGGCAGGCCGGCCACTGGGTCCCGACGATTTCTGGACCCACGGCCATTGAGTGGTTTTGAGCCCCCACCCACCCCAGGGCCTTTGACCGATTTTGAAGAAACACAACAGCCTTCCAGAGTTTATCGATATCTACCTTCTGATTTTTCTTTCAGAATGACTGGCGCAAAATTGTGACCTGTAGATTGGAGACAGAGAAACAGACAAGCATACGGAACTGGCCAACATACTCTCCAAATACTTCGATTCCGGCAAGCAATAAGCAACACAATCTACGAACTAACACAACTGTACCATAGAATTCAAAAGTTTGCCTAATATTTCACTTCTATATGTCACTTTCCTCTGCTGGCAAATATTCCTAAGCTGCAAAAGGCTTGGTATGTTTCTCATTTGTTAGTTAGGAGGTAGAGTGACGGACATGCCCAAAGTGTGAAATAGACGCATTGGAATCGTAAACCAACTTTTGATATTGACTGTAGCTTAACTTGAATGCATTGTGACAGGGTTGCACAAAAAGCGATGGGACTGACAACTAAGCTGACACTGGGAGAGGGATGGTATCTCTGTCTGTCTGTCTGTCTCTTTGTTAACGTGTGTCTGTCTTTCAGTTCGTCCGAAAATTCATATCTTTGATTCTCTCTCTCTCTCTCTCTCTCTCTCTCTCTCTGGGGTTAATCATTAAGCTGACAGTAAAAAAGAGACTGTTTTTTTTATCCTTACCTCTCACCCCCTCCCAATCCGTTTACTCTCTCTCTCTCTCTCTCTCTCTCTTTCACTGTCGATGTCGTAGATTCCGCTCATGCATAATACTGAAATCAACTTTTTCAGAAGTAGAGATTTCACCCATATCCTCTCTCTCTCTCTCTCTCTCTCTCTCTCTGTCACACACACACACACACGCACTGTCGATGTTGTAGGTTCCGCTCATGCATAATACTGAAATAAACTCTTTCAGAAGTTGAGATTTCACAAATATCCTCTCTCTCTTTGTCTCTCTCTCTCTCTCTCTCTCTCTCTCTCTCTCTCTTTTCATTATAAGCCCCAACTCCTTTGTTGCTCGTGTTTCCTCTACAAGGTTTCAAAGCCTCTTTCTCTCTTCCTTTTCCGTCATGTCCTTTCGTTTCACTCTTTTCCCTCTCTCACACATTCTTCCTCTGCCTCTTTCCTTAACTGCTTAAATGTGTTATTTTCGCTGCAGCCAGACGAGTATATATATATATATATATATATATATATATATATATATATATATATATATATATATATATATATATATATATATATAATCTCATCAGCCGTTTGTGTGTCCACTGCAGGACCGGCCTATCCCGACCGAAGTGGGGACGATACAGCCAATGTATCTCTACCAAATGGCTTAGGCTGTCTGGTAGAGATTGTATGTAGCGTGAGAAGTGCCTGTAAGTGTAATTGTAGTGTTGGAGTGGCTTTGGATGTGTGTGTAGTCTATGAACCAAGTGTAATCGGCCCGCGCGAGCCGACTGGGTGCAAGCATACTTTATACTATGCGACACTGGTTCAACCACAGCATCCATTGTGTCCGCCAATGCAGTACGTGGCCTGAAGAACGCTCCCAAGGTTTATTACCCTGGCGGGGCGCGAACCCTCTTTCTTCAGTGTACGAAAACGCCCACTTTACCACTGTACCACAGAGGTTCCATATATATATATATATATATATATATATATATATATATATATATATATATATATATATATAATTGGTGCCAGGCATAATAAACCTCGCCAGACAGCAGTTATTTTATTGCTATTAAACAGTGACTCGTTTGTCATTTAGCGTCCTGTATGTTCCTGTATGTTCCTAATAGTAAATATCTCTATCTTCAATCGTTTCCAAGTTATTGCCCTTTGAAAATCCGTGACATTGATTTTGAACTTTCAAGGTCAGTTGATTACCTCCGCAGTTCAATACCTTTCTTTTGGGACCAGTGCCCATACATCCTGAAAATTTCATGTAATTTCATTCAGCCGTTTTTTTCGTAATGTTGCTAACAAACAAAGAAACTCGACCAAAAACAGTACCTCACGGACTCCGTCCTGGCTATATATATATATATATATATATATATATATATATATATATATATATATATAATGTTACCGGGAACTTGTGAAATGAGTTGAAATCAGTTTGGGTTAAGGTTAGCTTAATTTAGGCTGCGGTTAGGTCAGACTGGGATAATCTAGGATCAGTTTAGGTTAGGATAGGCTTGGTTAGTTAGGAAAGGTTAATTTATATGAAAGCTAAGTTATGTTAAACGTTCATATAAATTAACCTAACCTAACCTAAACTAACCTAACGTTACCTAACTTAACCTATCCTGACCTAACCTAACCTAACCTAACCTAACCTAACCTAACCAACCTAGCCGAACCTAAGCTAAACTTAGATTATTCCAGCCTAACCTATCTGCACCCTAAATTAACCTAACCTTAATTAACCCATCCTAATTTCAACTCATTTCACGAATTCTCTAGAGATTTCATGAAATCACTGGTAACACAAATTCCCTGTATCATATAATATATATAAATATATAAATAGGACTGGGTAAACTTGGGCTGTCTGGACGTTTCTACTCCTCACCCTGCCCTAGGGTGAGAAAGGAGGTCCGGATTTTTATTTTACACACACACACACACACACACACACACACACACACACACACACACACACACACACACACACACGCGCGCGGGTGTGTGTGTGTGTGTGTGTGTGTGTGTGTGTGTGTGTGTGTGTGTGTGGTAAAATAAAAATCCGGACCTTCATTCTCACCCTAGGGCAGGGTGAGGATTAGAAACGTCCAGACAGCCCAAGTTTGCCCAGTTCAATGGGGCATGTTTCCATTCACTCATCATTCAAGCCCGCGGGATCCTGGCTCCATTAGATAGGCCAAAAAACTTTCACCACGTTCTGTAGCTTCACATATACCAATCTGATAGTCAGTCAGAACGCTGTCACATCAGAAAGAGGTGCCAAATCCTTGGTTATGCGCTTCTCTGCACAAAATTAATTAGGAAGCTCGATCTCTTGTCAGTCCCTTAGCCTCACCAACTTCCATACCTCTCATCCTCACACACTTATCCATCATATCCCTCCACCTTCTTCTTGGCTTGCCTCGCTCCTCCCTACTTCAAATTCGCTCAGATATACTTTTTTTCACCAATCTATTGTTATCCATTCTCTCCACATGACCAAACCATCTCAGTACACCCTCTTCGATTCTGGTGTCCACAGACTTCCTCACTCAACACCTTTCACGAATTATAACATTTCGTATCCTATCCACTTTCTGTATTCCACATACATTCCTCAGCAGTCACATCTCTACTGTCCTTACTCCTGACGCTTCATTTCCAATGCCACACCATAGTCTGACATCCGTATGTTAAAGCTGGCACTAACGCCCCATGCATGCCTCACGCAGCTGCAACACTCAAGCCTCTGTTTCTTATCAAGGCCTTCATCGCGCCAGCTACTTTGCTTCCTTGTGTCACTCTACTTTCCACTTCTTTTGCACATTACCTTCTCTTTTCTATCACTGTACCCAGGTATTTGAACTCCCTCACCAGTTCCAGTCTCTCTCCATTCACTGTAACATCACACTGGGAGCCACCTTCTCTCTCAATAACCATCACTTTACTCTTTACTACATTTACTCTCAAAGCACGACGCTCACAGACATCTACAAAACTCTGCACTAGTCTACAAAAGTTCTTGTTCTGTACTTGCAAGCAGAACTGTATCATCAGCATACAACAGATTTGGGGTATTTCATCCATCACCATTTATTACCAACACCATCTCTCTCTCCATTGCAGTACTCGTGTTTTTACTTCTCTCCTCACCCCAGCATTATATATATTGAACAACCATGGGGACATCACACAACCTTGTCGCAAGTCCATACTGATCGTGAACCAATCACACAGATGCCCATTTAACCTTACACATGCCTCACTACCATCATACAGACTCTTGACAGCACCTAGCAGCTTACCATCTACACTGTACATGCGCAAAACCTTTCCCAATCCTTCTTTGTCTGTTTTGTCGTATGCTTTTTCCAGATCCATATATGGCATAAACACCTTGTAGTCCTTCTCATACGCCTTCTCCACTATCTGTCTCACTGCAAATATTTGATTCCCACATCCTCTGCCACTCCTTAAACCACCATGTTCGTCACTCACTAGGACTTCTGACATCTCTCCTACTTTCTCTGTAATAATTCTTCCATATACCTTCCCTACCACATTAAATAGACTTATGTCACGATAATTCTTGCACTCACTTCGCTCACCTTTATATCTATCTATCTATCTGTCTATCTCTCTACCTATATCTATCTATCTATCTCTCTATCTATCTGTCTATCTATCTATCTATCTATCTATCTATCTATATATATATATATATATATATATATATATATATATACACACACACACACACACTTCCTTTATTATTCCTTCCTTTTTAATGTTTTATTTCCTTCACATCTTCTACAAATCGCCTTTTCCCTTCCATCCTCTTGTCTTTTTTCTCTCTCTTCTCTAGTCTGTTTTCCTTTCAGCTTCTTTTCTTATTCCACTATACTTTCTTTTATCTCTCTCTTCAATTTCCCTTTTACAATGTCCTCGTTCCCCACATTCTTTCCTGCCTTTTTTTAATCTTCTTCACTACTACGCCTCCTCCTTCTCTCCTTCCACAGTTATTTATTTTTTTTTTTTATGTTACAATTTTCCGTCACATGTCGCTTCTCATTCTCATATTTCAACTCTCTCTCCCTCTCTCTCTCTCTCTCTCTCTCTCTCTCTCTCTCTCTCGGGTGTGTGTGTGTGTGTGTGTGTGTGTGTGTGTGTCTATCTATGTAATTATCTATCTGGCTGGCTGGGTGTCTGTGTCTGTCTGCCTGTCTGTCTATCTGTCTGTCTCTCTGTATGACTGCATGTGCGTATATACTGTATGTAAGTGTTTATACGTGTGTGTGTGTGTGAAAATTCAGTGGGTGTTGGAAAATGATACACACATAGTGACAGTTTTGTGGGAGAGGAATCAATTGACAAAAACAATTAGAGAAGATGGCATACCTGTCAACTGATATCAGGTGTGTGTGGGGTGGAGGGTGGAGCAGGTGGACGGGTGGAGCAGGTGGACGGGTGGGGCACGTTGAGGGGTGGAGAAGAGTAGAGAGGTGAAGGGGTGTGAGGTAGGGCACTGAGGTAGGGGGAGAGAATGAGGGAAAGGGTGAGGGGGACAGGAGGTAGGGGAGGAGGAGAGGAAGAACAGAAGGTGACTATGAGGATGAGAGAGAGAGAGAGAGAGACGCACACACACACACACACACACACACACACACACACACACACACACACACCTTTTAAGAGGGTGTCGTAGTTTCCACTGTTAATTGCCTTGTAAAATTGTACATCTTCAGGTTTTCTCTCCGTTCCTCCTACTTTACCTCCTTTCGTCGTCGTCGTCGTCGTCGTCCTCCTCCTCCTCCTCTTATTCCTTCACATTCTTTTCTTCTCTTTCCTTTTTTCTTCCTCTATTTTTTTTAAATTCTTCTTCATCGTCTTCCTTCTCCTGTTTTCATTCTCTCTCTCTCTCTCTCTCTCTCTCTCTCTCGTGCTGATAATTTCCATGTAAAACTGTACAGCCTCCAGTTTTCTCTCCCTTTCCTGATACTTTACCTCCATTCTTCTTCCTCCTCCTTCTCCACCTCCTACTCCACTTAGTCTTCCTTCATCTCTCTCTCCTTTAATTACTCTTGTTCCTCTTCTTCTCTCTCTTCCCCAACTTACCCTCCTCCTCCTCCTCCTCCTCCTCCTTCTCTTCCTCCTCCTCCTCCTCCTCTTTTTCCTTCTGTGTTCACTGGCACTTCTTTTCCTATCCCTCCTGTTTCACCATCTCTTTTTATTGCTAACCCCCCCCCCTCTCTCTCTCTCTCTCTCTCACACACACACACACACACACACACACACACACACACACATACACACACACTTTCTGCCTTCGTATATGTATGAATTTATGTATGTATATATGTATATATATGTATGTATGTATGAATGCATGTATGTCGATTGAACTAATTATAAATTTCTGTCTACTTGTGTGCATGTCTTTACTAACCTGTCTGTCTGTCAAGGTGTCTGTCCAGCTGTTTGCCCCTGTCTCCTTCCCACCTCTCTCTATATACATTTGTCTCCTTCGCACCTCTCTCTCTCTCTCTCTCTCTCTCTCTCTCTCTCTCTCTCTCTCTCTCTCTCTCTCTCTCTCTCATCCCCAACAGCACATCACTTCCTCCCCAGAACTTAACAAGCCCATCTTAACACCCTAAGATATCACACTAAGAGGGAGGCAAGATGGTTCTCTGGTATGATGAGAGAGCCTAACGTAAGTCTTCTTCTTCGTCTTCTTCCTCTTCTACTATCATCATCATCATCATCATCATCTTCCTCCTCTTCTTCCTCCTCCTCCCCCCTTCTCCTCCTCCTCCTCTTCGTCTTCGACTTCGTCTTCTTCTTCATCATCATCATCATCATCGTCATCATCTTTACCAACATCTTCTTCATCATTATCATCACCGTCATCATCATGTTTACTAACATCTTCTTCATCATTATCATCACCGTCATCATCATGTTTACTAACATCTTCTTCATCATCATCATCACCCCCACCACCACCACGACAACATACAGGCTAAGTCATACTAGTGCAACACGGAGGACTTTCCCATCTTTCTCCACTCTGACCTATTGGACGTTAGACTGTTCCACCCATATATCAGAATAAATAAAAAAAGATACTGTGTTTAGGACTCCAAGGCCCACAAGGACACGCGAACCCAGGTAAGCAGATTCTGGCTTGATGTAGGACGCACCTTTGGCTGCTATGCCCCTTGTCATTTATTATACACGGGGGATATAGATTTTTATTCATGTTTTTATTGAGTGACGCCGCATCCGACCATGAGGGGTGACACCGATATGAAAGTGTGTGTGTGTGTGTGTGTGTGTCCTTTTCTGTGTCTGTCTGTCTCGCATCTATTATTCAAAGCTTATTCATTTTATTTATTTATTTATTCATTTATATATAGCCAGAGGCCGCATCCGACCTCCAGTGACACGTATGAAAGGAATCTGGTCGTGTTTGTCCCCAATCATTAACGACGGACACACTCTCTCTCTCTCTCTCTCTCTCTCTCTCTCTCTCTCAAGGCCGCCTACTGAGGACACTAATATCTTTCCTTTTTATATACTGTATATATAAGCATTTCTCTCTCTCTCTCTCTCTCTCAAGGCCGCCTTCTGAGGACACTAATATCTTTCCTTTTTATATACTGTATATATAAGCATTTCTCTCTCTCTCTCTCTCTCTCTCTCTCTCACCCTGTCCTTTACTGCAATACACTGACAAAAATAACAAGGAAGTGAGAGACCGTAAGGAGATGGCAACCTCGTCTACGGATGAGGAAGTAGGAAGTAAATTAACCCTAGTTCTGGGAGTATAGCAAATTTATCTGTTCTATCACCCAGTCCTTTTATGCAATACACCCTATTACTGGGAGTCTTGCAAATTTATCTATCTATTCTATCTATCACCCAGTCCTTTTATGCAATACACTGATAAAAATTGACAGACTGCATGGAGTGAGAGGCCTAGGGAGACGGCAACAGAGAAGAGAAAAAAAGAGATGAATTCGTTCTAGTCTAGGCGTCTACTCTTGCAATATCATCTCTACTATTGCAATATTATCTCTACTGTTGCAATATTATCTGTACTGTTGCAAAATCTACGGTTACAATATTATCTGTCTCTTCTATGTATCACCTAGTCTTTTCCTGCAACACGCTAATAGAAATAGAAAGTCAAAACGGAGAAGCCCCCCTCCCCCTCCCCTCTAGAGAGATGGCAACAGAGAAGAGAAAGGAGGAAGTGGTGAGTGAATCAACTTTGATATTGGGCGTCTAGCAATTTATCCTCCATTCTATCTATCACTTAGTCCTTTCCTGCAACCCCCTGATGAAAATAGAATGTTGGCAACGGCGGGGAGACCCCAGAGACACGCCAAAACCGAGTCCAGAAAAGAGGAAGTGGGGGAAGCTCTTTCAAAAACGGGCAATGAAAATACTTATTGTCGTCCATTTCTCTCCTTTCGCCTGGGGATGCTAGTGAGAAGCGAAAGAAGGGTCGGGCACTCTTTATTTTCAACACAGTAATGGATTTGGTGATGGTGGAGATTGGCGGTGTTATGGCGTGTTTGATAGGGCTGGATAAAGACAGCTAACTCAGTTCAAACCTCATCTAACTTCTTTTATGTTTAGTTGATGGCCAAGTGTAGCCAGACAGGAGGGCTTGGCAGAGATAACTAACTCCTTTCTAGCTTCATTTAACTTCTATGTTTAGTTAAGGGTCAGGCGCTGTTAGACTGGAGGGTTGATTTAAAATTTGTGCATAAATTGTCCTAACCTGAGAAAGACTGCTAACTATCTTCGACTAACAAGACAATAATCATAGCTGACTCTTTTCCGCTAGCCTGACAAAGACTGCTAACTCTATTCTGCCAACCTGACAAAGATAACTAACAGTTTTCTGCTACCAAGACAAATATAGTTGATCTTTTCTGCTAACCTGAGAAAGACAGCTAACCTGAGAATGAAATCTAACTTTTTTCTGCTAACCTGACAAAGATAACTAACAGTTTTATGCAGACAAGACAAATATAACTGACTCTTTTCTGCTAACCTGACAAAGATACCTAACTTTTTTCTGCTAACCTGACGAAGATAGCTAACTTTTTCTGCTAACCTGACGAAGATAGCTAACTCCGTTGATGGTCCCTGCCTTTCTCGAATTGGTTTGTGTTATATTCTCAGTAATGTTAACGATCCAGACCATACCGATATTAAAACCAGACAAACAGCACACGAGAAAATGCCAGTGTGTAATATGTAAAATAAATAGCTCAGGAAACGGCGCTAAGGAGGCTCCCATGCCTGATTAAGATCCCCCAACGCTGAAATTTCTTCAGAGTCTCCATCTTTTCTTCAAAGGGTTTAAATCTAATTTCAGGGGAACAAAAGAAATCCAAATTACGAAGGGAATTAGTTTTGTGAGGAAGCAGCTGGCGGTGATATCGGGATTAAGGAATATAGTGCCCTATCCCTTCTTCTCTCTCTCTCTCTCTCTCGTTTTTCCTGCCTTTAAATACTGCCACTCTAGGGTAAAGAATATGCTGATGATGCTGATGATGCTGATGCTGATGATGATTGATGATGATTCTACTTCGTACCCTCATTCCTCTTACATCTAAATATTTCCTACCCCATATAATAAAGATGAAAATGATATTGACGATGATGATTACGATATCGATTAATATATTGGCGATGCTGATAATAACCACGATAAACACACACACACACACACACACACGACCACATCTTTATCCTAAATACCTATCTTTTGTTTGCAAAATGATCCATCCATCCAGAGAGAGAGAGAGAGAGAGAGAGAGAGAGAAATCTGCATATACCGAGAAATGATGCAGTGTGGTGGATGTGGTGAATGTACTATCAAGTGAGAAAGAGTAAAGGCACAGGACTGAATATGCAATCTGTGTGTGTGTGTGTGTGTGTGTGTGTGTGTGTGTGTGTGTGTGCAATTGATTAAAGGCAGATGACTGTATATGCAAGCTGTGTGTGTGTGTGTGTGTGTGTGTGTGTGTGTGTGTGTGTGTGTGTGTGTGTGTGTGTGTGTGTGTGTGTGTGTGTGTGTGTGTGTGTGTGTGTGTGTGTGTGTGTGTGTGTGTGTCTTTTCCCCATTATATTTCATGAACGGCTTAAGCTATCAACATGAAACCTTCAAGGTATCAAGATATGGCACTCGGGGTCAAGGTCAAGGTCGCCAACATGGCGGGCGATTTGCATTCGGCTCCCGAACCCTTTTCTTTCATTTATTGATTGATTGATTCATTCATTTATAGCCAGATGCCGCATCCAGTGACACACGTATGAGAGGAATCTGATAGTGTTTGTCCCTAATCATTAACGATGGACTCTCTCTCTCTCTCTCTCTCTCTCTCTCTGTCTCACCCTGTCCTATACTGCAATACACTGACAAAACAGCAAGGGAGTGAAAGGCCGTAAGGAGATGGCAACCTAGTCTATTGATGAGGAAGTAGGAAGTAAATTAACCCTAGTACTGGACGTCTAGCAAACTTATCTATCTGTTCTATTTATCACCCAGTCCTTTTATGCAATACACTAATAAAAACTGAGACTGCATGGAGTGGAAGGCCCTGGGAAGACGGCAACAGAGAAGAGAAAATAGAGATGAATTCGTTCTAGTCTGGGTGTCTACTGTTGCAGTATTACCGGTATATCTCTACTGTTGCAATATTATCTCTACTGCTGCAATATTATCTACCTCTTCTATATATCACCTAGTCCTTTCCTGAAACACACTAATAAAAGTTGAGTCAAAACGGAGAAGCCCCCCCCCCAAGACAATAAACAACAGAGAAGAAAAAAGAGAAATTGCAGAGTGAATCAACTTTGGTATTGGACGTCTAGCAATTTATCAACCTCTTCTATCTATCATGCTGTCCTTTACTGCAACGCATTGATAAAAACAGGCAATCAGCAACAGACAATAAGCCCCTAGTTAGACGCCAAACCGGGTCCAGAGAAGAGGAAACAGGGGGTGAATCAACTTTGGTATTGGGCAATTAGCAGTTTATCTATCCATTCTATCTATCACCTAGTCCTTTCCTGCAACTCAATGATAAAAGCAAAGTGTTGGCAACGGAGAAGGAGACCCCAGAGACACGCCAAATCGAGTCCAGAAAAGAGGAAGTAGGGGAAATTCTTTTAAATGCCGCACAGAAATTTTTTTTTGTCGCCCATTTCACTCCTTTCGCTGGGAAAGCGAGTAAGAAGCGAGGGAAGGGTCGGGCAGTCTTTATTTTCAACACAGTAATGGATCTGGTAATGGAGGAGATTGGCGGTGTTTTGGGGCGTTTGTTAGAGCTGGATAAAGATAGCTAACTCAGTTCTAAGCTCACCTAACTTCTTTTATGTTTAGTTGATGACCAAATGTAGCCAGACAGGAGGGCTTGGAAAAGATAACTAACTCCCTTCTAACCTCATCTAACTTCTGTGTTTAGTTGAGGGCCAGGTGCTGTTAGTTAGACTGGAGGGTTGATTTAACATTTGTGCATTTGTTCTAAAACGACAAAGACTGGCAACTATTTTCAACTAACAAGACAACTACTGTAACTTTTTTTCTATCTGGCAAAGCTAGCTAACTCTTTAGATGGTCCGTACCTTTCTCTAATTGGTTTGTGGGTCATTTTCTCGGTTATGCTAAAGATTCAAACCATATCGATATTAAAACCAGACAAACAGCATACGAGAAAATGTCAGTGTGTATTATGCAAAATAAATTGCTCAGGAAACGGCGCTGAGACTCCCATACCAGTCTGCGGTCTCCCGAAACTGAAACATCTGAAGAGAAGCTTTATGTTTTCTTCAGTGGGTTTAAATCTAATTTCAGGGGAACAAAGGAAATCCAAATTACGAAGGGAATTAGTTTTGTGAGGAAGCAGCTGGCGGTAATATCGGGATTAAGGAATATAGTGCCCCCCCCCCCATCTCTCTCTCTCTCTCTCTCTCTCGTATTCCTGGCTTTAGATACTGCCACTCTAAGGTAAAGAATATCATGATGATGAAGATGATAATGATTACGATAAATATAATGGCGATGCTGATGATAACCAAGATAATAACTCCGAACACACACACACACACACACACACACACACACACACACACACACACACTATCATCCTTTCCCTGAAGACCTATTGTTCGTTTGCGAAATCCCACATCCAGTGTGTGTGTGTGTGTGTGTGAGAGAGAGAGAGAGAGAGAGAGAGAGAGAGAGAGAGAGAGAGAGAGAGAGAGAGAGAGAGAGAGAGAGAGAGAGAGAGAGAGAGAGAGAGAGAGAGAGAGAGAGAGAGAGAGAGAGAGAGAGAGAGAGAGAGAGAGAGAGAGAGAGAGAGAGAGAGAGAGAGAGAGAGAGAGAGAGAGAGAGAGAGAGAGAGAGAGAGAGAGAGAGAGAGAGAGAGAGAGAGAGAGAGAGAGAGAGAGAGAGAGAGAGAGAGAGAGAGAGAGAGAGAGAGAGAGAAATGATGCGATGTGGTGAATGTGGTGAATGTACTATCAAGTGAGAGAAAGTAAAGGCACAGGACTGAATATGCAAGCTGTGTGTGTGTGTGTGTGTGTGTGTGTGTGTGTGTAGAAGGAATTTTTGAAGGGAGATTTCGTGTTGTATTCCACTTGTTCGGTAAATCTATTTGAGAGCTCTCTCTCTCTCTCTCTCTCTCTCTCTCTCTCTCTCTCTCTCTCTCTCTCTCTCTCTCTCTCTCTCTCTCTCTCTCTCTCTCTCTCTCTCTCTCTCTCTCTCTCTCTCTCTCGTTGAATTTCAGTGGGATCGACCAGCTTTCATTTCTAAATAGTTTAATCTCTCTCCTCTCTATCTCCTTGCTCAGTTTCCCTCCTGCTCTGTCTGTTTTCTGTCTGTTTGTCTGTCTGTAACACACACACACACACACACACACACACACACACACACACACACACACACACACACATACACACACACACACACACACACACCATCTCTACCTTGTATATCCCAACCCAGTCCCTTTAGAAATTATTATCCTTGAATAATATCCTTAATAATACTGAGAAAATAAGACGCACCACTAATGACTTAATATAATGTCTTGAGATAAGTAAGGAATTATTCTGGAGTATATATGTAAGCCCTTAAGATCGAGGACAAACTTTTGGCTTTATTAGCAGTATCTCTCGGCTTTATTAAAATCAGATGAAGACTTTTTGACATTTGGGGCTGAAGTACTGTCTTTATTGGCTCCTTCATATCAAGAAAGATCACTCGTATGCTGAAGAAAATTGCCTGAAGATGTGAAGATTATGTTGAATTATGACGTCATCATACTGAAGATATATATACTACTAGACGCCTTGACTTTAGTAAAGATCTTGGTTTCTCTTCATAAAGAACTGAGAAAATGTAAGCTAAGATACCGCAGGTCTTAGTGAGCCCAGAAAAACAAATGAGGCAAAAACAGAATTAGCTGAAGAGGTTACCAGGAAAAGAAGGAACATTGTGCAGGAATTTTGACCAGCGGACACTTAGCTGATGATACTAAAGATTTTGTCCTTGTATTGCATAAATGAGTGGCAGGCCTGACCATTACACTAAAGTCATAAGATACAACAAAGAAAATCCAAGTAAAGGCTCCAACTTCACCTTATTTATATGAAAAATATATCTATCTATCTACAGCCAGACGCCAGAATCCCGTAAGGGGTGACCGTTTGTCTTTGAGTTACTGTACTTGTTTTACAGGGAGGGGCACTAACCCTCCTCCAACCCACATGTTGACAGTAGCGAACACGTATGGGTTGGTTCTATGGTTACCAGCTAGCGTTGTAAATGGTTTCCTGGCATACAGGAAACCATTTGGCTTGTCACTCAGTGTAAAGTCACCTGAGAAGGAAAGAAGAGTAATAAAAAGTGACATGAAAGACAGGAGAAATATGTGCAGAGGAAGGCAGATGCAGAAAATGAATGATAAACGTGAAGGAAGAATTAGGCAGCACTAAATCAAATGAGTGGATGATGGTCGCCACAGACCCCCACAAATAAGAAAAAACAGAAGAATATTTAAGTATATATAAAGAAAGCCATGAATATGCACCAAACCCATCAACAGGAAGCGTAAGCATGCACAGGCAATATTTTTTTTATTGGAAATTTGGCATTACAAATCTATGGATACTTCCCAAAATTGCTTCCTTGTACTTAATTACATCAGCGTATCTGCAGAAATATTGCTCTTATACTTACACCCTCTGTAGTACAGTAAGAGGTGGTGTCTTACCTAGAGAGAAAAGAAAGGTGAATCAATATAATTAAATACGAAAATAAATTTTAGCCAGAAATAATTCATCATATTTAAACTTGGTACCGTGTTTATCTATCTATCTATCTATCTATCTATTTATCTACCTATCTGTCTATGAACTAACAATTACAGTAACAGAAAAGACTCCAAAAACCAGATGCAGTAATCTATGTCAACTTAGCAAAAGCGGAAAAAAATATTCCAATTCACCCTTGCATATTAAGCTCTGAATCACCTAAAGAATCTGTCCTAGTACTCTCTGTCTGTTTGTCTGTCTGTCTGTCTGTTTGTCTGTCTCTGTCTCTGTCTGTCTGTCTGTTTGTCTGTCTCTGTCTCTGTCTGTCTGTCTGTCTGTCTGTCTCTCTCTCTCTCTCTCTCTCTCTCTCTCTCTCTCTCTCTCTCATTTCGCCTAATACTCTCCTACTTCCTCCATGACTCGGCTGCTCTTCCGCTCTAAACTTCCTTTCTCTCTCTCTCTCTCTCTCTCTCTCTCTCTCTCTCCCGTCCACTTCCACATCTCTTCTTTCCTCTCCCTTCTCATCCTTCACCTTTCTTTTCCTCTCCTTACCTCAATCTCTCCTCCTCTCCTTGTTCTACTTCTCTGTCTCTCCATATCATTCTCTGCCATCCTCTCTCTTCTTCCCTACATACGTTCTTGTCTCTCCTTGCCTTTCTGTCTCTCCCTATCACTCCCTTTACCCTCTTGCCACTCCACGTCTCCGTTTCACCCTTGTCATCCAGCACCCTTTCCTCACCCTACTTCACCTTACTTCACCTTTCCTCTCCCTACCATTCCCAGCCCTCTGCACTTCACCCTGTCCCACAATCCCCTGCCTCATCCTATCTCACAGTGCCTCTTCTAGTCTGTTCCTACATCACCATGCCTCTCCTTAATTTTCCTTGCGCTCTGCCCCTCAATCTGCCTCTCCCTACCATTCCTCCCTCTGCACCTCAACCGCCTCTCCCTACCTTTCCCTTCTCTCTGCCCCTAAACCTGCCTCTCCCTACATTTCCCCTCCCTCTGCACCTCAATCTGTCTCTCCCAGCCTTTCCTGCCCTCCTGCCTCACCTCGTCTTAACATCCTCTTACTTCCTGCCTCACTCGACTCTCCTTCCGCTTTGCACCTGACTTATTTTTCTCGGCCTTTCCTTTAACACTCTTTTTTGCGCCCCTTAATGATAGTATTATTGTATTTCTGCTACTTCTTAGCTTAAAAATTCGAGATGGGGGAGCATATATATATATATATATATATATATATATATATATATATATATATATATATATATACATATATATGTGTGGAGCCTCTGTGGTACAGTGGTAGGGTGTGCGTTTCGTACACGGGTGAACCAGGGTTCGCGCCCCGCCAGGGTAATAAACTTTGGGAGTGTTCACCCGGCCACGTACTGCAGTGGCGGACATCAGGGGTGCTGTGGTTGAACCAGTGTCGCATACTTTAAAGTATGCTTGCACCCAGTCGGCTTGCGCGGGCCGATTACACTCGGTTCACAGACTACACACACATCCAAAGCTACTCCAACACTACAATTACACTTACAAGCACTTCTCACCCAACATACAATCTCTACCAGACAGCCTAAGCCACTTGATAGAGATACATTGGCTGTATCGTCCCCACTTCAGTTGGGATAGGCCGGTCTTGCAGTGGATACTCAAACGGCTGATGATGATGATGATGATGATATATATATATATATATATATATATATATATATATATATTGTTACATAGCCTATGATTTCATCATCCTTTGTGTAATTTTAACGCACAGTATGCTGCATGTTTGATCACGAGCGTGTTCTGCCTCAGTTCCCCCCTTCTACCGTTATAGTAGAGTAAGTCGTCGTTTCTGTTGTTCAGTGCGGGATTGTCAACTCTTTGTCCCCATGGCTTCATTTGCGCGTCCTTCTTACAAGTTGTATCAAGCTCAGCTGGCCCCTATATAATGAGCTCAGTCTCTGCATCATTGCCACTTAGATCTACTCCTCATTTTGTTCACATCTCTGTCCTCCCCTGTACCGTTAATATTATTGTGAGTGCTCCGGAAGTCTCCGACCATCTAGCAGCTGTGTAATTTGAGTATAACTGTTATTGCATTTTTTCCTTGTACTGTATAGCATAAGGTGTTGATTTGTAGGCCTAGTGAGGTTTTTTTGTAATTTATGCAGGATTCATTTTGTCAGCCAGTTTTAATATTATTTTGTATCTGTAATAATTTATCTTGCAATAACTGAGCATTACCCAGTGTATTTTCATTTTATCAGGGTTGACTTAGGTAAATTTACTCTTGCTAATTTCATGTTAATAGAGGCTATTGCAGTTAACCATATATTTAACCTGTTTTTTGCCATTACATTATCCTTATGAGTCCTGAATGTTTTGTTGTTAGTTTGAGCATTAAACTTCAACTTGTAATTTTACCTAACTCTTTTGTTTTGAACCTGGAACTTTACGGGACAGTAGTGATTTTTAGTATTCTCACTTAAAGTGTACATTATCTTTCTCTGTTCTGTAACATAAATTTGGCGACCTCATATCAGGATATTCAGTATATTATCATAAGGATATTGCTTGATATTTTGTGACTGTTACTTATACATGATGTCTACTATTACTACACTTGATGAAGCCAAAGATTTTTTGTCAAATGTGCAAACAGTGTGTGATGTAGAAAACAGAACAAAGAATGAACTTAAGCTTGTTGCTCAACAATTGGGAATTGCTGTTCGCTCTCATCATTCTAAAGATCAAATTGTTGACATGATTAATGAAAGCTTGTTTAATGTAACTCCTCCAAATGAGCAAACGCAGATTGAATTAGCTAAGTTACAGCTAGCCATGCAGGAGGCTCAGGCTAAGGAGGCGGAGTCTCGTGCTAAGGAGGCTGAATTTCAGGCCTGTTCTAAGGAGGCTGAGGCACAAGTTGAAATTGCTAGGATTCAGGCAAACCATGAGTATCGCATGAAACAAGGTGGAACTGGATCATCTAGCTCTGATGATTTTGATGTGGCTAAAAATGTTAAACTTGTCCCTCCTTTTAATGAATCTGATTTAACAAAGTATTTTCAGTTGTTTGAGAGGGTAGCTACAGGTTTTAATTGGCCCAAACAGTATTGGCCAGTACTCCTTCAAACTGTTCTCACTGGTAAAGCTCAAGTAACTTATGCATCTTTGCCTCAGGATCAATCTGATAATTATGATGTAGTTAAGAGCTTGATTCTTAAGGCCAATGAGCTTGTTCCTGAAGCCTATAGAGTAAAATTTAGGACAACTTACAAGCAAGATAAGCAATCCCATGTTGAGTATGCAAAAATCAAAGAAGATCTGTTAGAGCAGTGGTTAAATTCTAAGAATGTGGATTCTGATTTTGGTAAATTTAAGCAGATGATTTTGCTGGAGGACTTCAAGAGGTGTGTTAATAAAGATGTAAGCCTATATCTTGATGAGAAAAGAATAGATAATTTGTCTGATGCTGCAGTTTTAGCTGATGAATATGTTCTCACTCACAAGAGATATTCTAGAGAAAAAGGGAAAGCTGAGAGTAAGTACGTTGCCTCTACTCAGAGTACAGGTAACAGGAAAGAGAATAAAGATGATGTTTCTCAGGAAGTAAATACCAGCTCCACCTCTAGATTTCAGAAAAGTAAATGTATTTATTGTAGTAAGCTTGGTCATACTACGGAGAAATGTTTCAGGAGACAGCGTGATGTGAACAAAAAGGAGTCTTTAAATTTTCAGTCAATTGGTCTAGTGTCCACTCTTGAGAGTTCCCAGAATTCTTTAACTGAGTTAACTGAACCTGCTTTGAGGGGTAACTTAAATTCTCATGATGGAGCTCCTCTTTTGAGCAGTAACGTGGGTGACACTCTCAAGAGTTCATGTGCTAATTTCCTGTCCGATGGTTTTGTCAGTCCTCTGGACAGTAATGACAGGAAATCAGTTCAAATATATCGTGATACAGGTGCTTGCCAATCCCTTATGCTGACCAGTGTTCTAGGCTCTAATGTTAATTCCTCTGATGAAACTGTAATCTTACAAGGTGTAGGGAATAATTACTTCTCTGTCCCTCTGTGCAGAGTGAATTTAGAGTCTGGTTTGGTAATGGTTCCGTTATGGTTGGGTTGGTTGAGACACTCCCAATGTCAGGTGTAACTTTCTTACTTGGAAATGATATTGGTGGAAGTCAAGTGTGTCCAGCTCCTAAGTTGTCTAGTGAGCCAGTGGCTGCGACCCGGGATTGTGATGTCCCTGATGTGTTCCCTGCATGTGCTGTCACTAGGGCTAAGTCTAAAGTTACTGGTGACTTAGAGGATAATGATGATGATGATGTTATCCTAGCTGACACTTTTCTTGCTAATTTGGACCACTCACCAGATGAGGCAGTACCCCGTAGTGTTGATAATTTGTCTCGTCAAGAGTTGGTTGAGTTGCAGGTTGCTGACCATGAGTTGAAAGGTCTAGCTAACTCTGCTTGCAGTGAGGAAGAGTCAGCCGGTGCTTCTACTTGTTATTATGTAAAGTCAGAAGTACCCCCAACAGCATCAGCCGACTGTGAATGGGAGGTTGTACATCAAGCTGTCATCCCTCGTGTTTGTAGGCAGGATATCATTAGAGTGGCTCATGATTCCAGTTTGGCAGGACACCTTGGAGTGAGGAAGATTGTGGCACGCATTTTTAAACACTTCTACTGGCCAGGTATCTTCAGGGATGTTTCCTGGTATTGTAAGTCTTATCACACCTGTCAAGTTGTGGGGAAGTGTAATCAGCCCGAAAAGGTTGCACCTCTAGTTCCCATTCCTCCTTTTGAGGCGCCTTTCACCCGTGTGTTGGTGGATATTGTGGGCCCTCTTCCTAAGACTTCTTCAGGATTTTCTTATGTGTTGACCCTGATTGATATGGCTACTCGTTATCCTGAAGCCATTCCACTTAGAAATATCTCAGCAAAGAACGTGGTTAAGGAAATGCTAGGGTTCTTCACAAAGTTTGGTCTGCCCAAGGAGGTACAGTCAGACTGGGGAATTAATTTCATGTCAAATGTTTTCAAGCAGTCTCTGAAAGAGTTGGGTATCGCCCATATCACGTCTTCAGCTTACCATCCCCAGACCCAAGGAATCTTGGAGAGATATCATCAAACACTCAAATCGATGCTCAAGAAATACTGTTTGGAATATCAGAAAGACTGGGATAAAGGTCTTCCATTCGTTGTGTTTGCCGCAAGAGAATCTCCAAATGAATCACTGGCTTCTCACCTTTTGAACTACTGTTTGGCCATGAAGTAAGAGGACCCCTTAAGTTACTCAAGGAATGCTGGCTGTCGGAGGAAGATGACGTCAACCTGCTGGAGTATGTGATGAAGTTCAAAGAACGGCTGTCCACTGCTTTACAGTTGGCGAGAGAGAATTTAGGAGCTGCTCAGAAGATGAAGACTTGGTATGATAAGAAGTCCAGGTTACGCCACTTTCAGCCAGGAGATCAGGTTTTGATTCTGCTACCAGTACATGGGCAACCTCTTGAAGCCAAGTTTAGTGGTCCTTATTTCGTGGAGAAGAAACTCAGTGATGTCAACTATGTCATCGCCACACCAGATCGTAGAAAGAACAAGCAACTATGTCACATCAACATGCTAAAGTTATATCACAGGCGGGACGAAAATAATCCAGTCTGCACTGTAGCTGTTCCACCCGAGTCTGCAAGTGAAGCTCTCCCATACAGTATGAGCCTGAGTGATAGTTTGGGGAAGAATCCTGATATCATGAATGATCTCCAGACTAAGCTTTCTCATCTACCTCCCAAGGAAAGGCAGGAGTTTTCGGCATTACTGCAGGAGTACCCGCAAGTGTTCCGTGCCACTCCAGGAAGAACCACTGTGTTGATGCATGATGTCGATGTTGGAGACGCAAAGCCAATTAAACTGGCTCCTTACCGTGTGAACCCAGTGAAAGTTCCTCTCATCCAGAAGGAGCTTGGCTACCTGTTGGAGCACAAGATGATTGAGCCCTGTCAGAGAGAGTGGAGTTCTCCTGTCACTCTAGTCCCTAAGCCAGGTGGGTCACAGCGGCTTTGCATTGACTACAGACGTGTTAATCAGATAACCAAAACAGACACTTACCCTCTCCCTCGTGTGGAAGATTGCATAGACAAGATCGGAAAGGCTAGGTACATAAGTAAGTTTGATTTGTTAAAGGGATACTGGCAAGTACCTATGACTGAACGTGCTAGGGAGATCTCATGTTTTGTAACACTAGGAAAGACTTTTGCATGTTCCATAATGCCATATGGTATGAAGAATGCACCAGCCACTTTTCAGAAGCTCATGAATGTTGTAACAGAGGGTTTGGCAGGGTGTGTTGTTTATATTGATGATGTATTAATCTTCAGTGACAACTGGAAAGATCACCTATGCCATGTCAGTAAATTTCTTGAGCGTTTAGTTCAGGCTAATCTTGTAGCTAATTTATCAAAGTGTGAGTTTGGTCAAGCTAAAGTTCAGTACCTTGGGTACGTAATTGGTGATGGACATCTTGCACCACCAGCAGCTAAGGTTCAGGTTATAAGTGATCTTCCCAGACCTAAAAGTAGGAAAGAGCTACAAAGATTTTTGGGAATGGTAGGTTATTACAGGAGATTTGTTCTTAACTTTTCTATTCTTGTATCACCACTTACAGACCTACTGAAAAAGGGAGTTAAATTTGTCTGGACCGATAACTGTGAATCCTCTTTCAACAAACTTAAAGCTATTCTATTAAGTCAGCCAGTGCTCGCTACTCCAAATTTTGCTAAGCCTTTTAAGATGGCTGTTGATGCAAGTGATACAGGAGCTGGGGCTGTTTTGCTGCAAGAGGATGATCAGGGTATTGAACATCCTGTATCTTATTACAGTAAGAAGTTCACTCCACCTCAAAAGAACTACTCAACTATTGAGAAAGAGCTTTTGGCCTTGATTTTGGGTTTACAGCATTTTTCATTTTATTTGTGTTCTGGTTTTGACCCCATAGTCATTTATACCGATCATAACCCACTGAAATTCCTTAGTAAGTTTAAAGATAAAAATCAGAGATTGACAAGATGGAGTCTACTTCTTCAGGAGTATTCATTAGACATACAACATGTCAAGGGGAAAGAAAATGTTATTGCAGATTGCTTATCTAGACTTTAGACAGATCGTTTTAGAGTAATAAGAAATTTCCTTTGTAAATTTCTTTTTCTTTGTGGGGAGGTGTTACATAGCCTATGATTTCATCATCCTTTGTGTTATTTTAACGCACAGTATGCTGCATGTTTGATCACGAGCGTGTTCTGCCTCAGTTCCCCCCTTCTACCGTTATAGTAGAGTAAGTCGTCGTTTCTGTTGTTCAGTGCGGGATTGTCAACTCTTTGTCCCCATGGCTTCATTTGCGCGTCCTTCTTACAAGTTGTATCAAGCTCTGCCGGCCCCTATATAATGAGCTCAGTCTCTGCATCATTGCCACTTAGATCTACTCCTCATTTTGTTCACATCTCTGTCCTCCCCTGTACCGTTAATATTATTGTGAGTGCTCCGGAAGTCTCCGACCATCTAGCAGCTGTGTAATTTGAGTATAACTGTTATTGCATTTTTTCCTTGTACTGTGTAGCAGAAGGTGTTGATTTGTAGGCCTAGTGAGGTTTTTTTGTAATTTATGTAGGATTCATTTTGTCAGCCAGTTTTAATATTATTTTGTATCTGTAATAATTTATCTTGCAATAACTGAGCATTACCCAGTGTATTTTCATTTTATCAGGGTTGACTTAGGTAAATTTACTCTTGCTAATTTCATGTTAATAGAGGCTATTGCAGTTAACCATATATTTAACCTGTTTTTTGCCATTACATTATCCTTATGAGTCCTGAATGTTTTGTTGTTAGTTTGAGCATTAAACTTCAACTTGTAATTTTACCTAACTCTTTTGTTTTGAACCTGGAACTTTACGGGACAGTAGTGATTTTTAGTATTCTCACTTAAAGTGTACATTATCTTTCTCTGTTCCGTAACAATATATATATTGCTAAATCTACACGATTTTTCTTACTATCCTAACCATTATTTGAGGTCTTCGAGCGAAGTGAAGTTAGTGAATGTACAGTGAGGCTGGATGGGGAGGAAATGGAAAATGTGAGTACTTTTAAGTACTTGGGTAGTGTGATGAGTAAGGATGAAAGTTTGGAGGGTGAAGTGCTTGAAAAGGTACAACAAGGAAGAAAGGTTCACGCTTCCTTGAAAGCAGTGATAAGAATCAGAGAAGTGAGCATGGAAATGAAAAAGTTACTACATGACAGTATTGTGATACCAACTCTAACGTATGGAAGTGAAGCTTGGACGTTGTTGGAGGGACACAAGTCAAGAGTGAGAGTAATGGAAATGAGTTATTTGCGAGGAGCCTGTGGAGTCACATGGAGAGACAGACTGACAAATGAGGATGTGAAGGAGTTTTGTGGTGTGAATGTGGATGTGACAGGAAACTGACTGAGGTGGTTTGGCCATGTGGAGAAGATGGAGTGAGAGACTGACGAGGAGTGTATATGAATGAGGTGGAGGGGGAGAAAGGGAGGGGAAGGCCAGGGAGAAGATGAGGGGATGGAGTGGGTGAGCTGGAAGCAGGACAGTGAAATGGCGGGGGACAGGGCTACATGGAGGCGATTTGTTTGCTGCCACCCCGTATGGGATTAAGGCGTCTGAGACCATTATTCCATGTGGTGGAGATATAGGAATCGCCCCTGTCCTTCCGTCTGTTTCTGTCTGTGTCCGTCTTTCCGTCAGGGCCTGTAACTTTGAAACTACCAGAAAGATAGAGTATGTGTGGTGGTTGATGCCCGTATATGTACAATTGCCATACTGACTGTACTTTACCAGCTATGACCATATAAGGAAAAATCTGTCTTGTGTTATATTTTGGAAACTTCTTGCTGGATTCTCCTCATATCCCACAGAAAGACAGAGTATGAGTCCTTGTTTATGTCCTTTTATATGAAATTGCCACATTGTAAGTACCGGTATTTTACGAGCTATTTCCATAGAAGGAAACTAATCTGTAAATAGCTGTATCTTGGAAACTTCATGCTGGATTATCTTCATTTCTTAAAGATAGTGTACGAGTCCTAGTTTATGTCCCAACATAGGGAATTGCCAGACATATTAGTGCCTATCTACTGTAGATATTCTTTACCACATGGTGGGCATTCGTCTTTGCTAAAGGCTTGTTATTGTTCTTCTTCTTCTCCTTCCTCTTCTTCTTCTTCTTCTTCTTCTTATTATTATTATTATTATTATTATTACGGTATTATTATTATTATTATTTTTATTGGTATTATTATTATTATTATTATTATTATTATTATTATTATTATTATTGTTATTATTATTATTATTACTATTATTATTATTATAATTATTATTATTGTTGTTGTTGTTGTTGTTATTATTATTATTATTATCATAATTTAAGTTTTTGAACGACGTCCAGACCTATATTGTCATCGGTTGAAGAAGTTCCCTAACACCTATTCCTAAGCGTCTTATTATGCTTATTAGTCAACTGAAGGTAAACCCAGTTGACTGGAGACTAAAGCTGACCTTCTCCTTCAGTCCACCATCCTCCTTTCGGGATCCCCAACCTTTTCTCCTCCCTGACCTGACCCCTGACCTCTTCTTGTCCCTGCCCTGACCTGTCCTCACCTGACCTCATCTGCCCTAAGTCATGCCAGGTGTGTGAGTTACCTGAAGGAGGGCGGAAGACAATGACAAACGTAGGTGTATAAATTTTCCTGAGTGTAAGAAAACTGTAGAGAGGTGCAGGAAGAAGAATGGGAAGATTGGTGGAGGAAGGAAGAGGAAGAGGATGGGAAGAAGGAATGGGGAGGAAAAGGAGGAGGAAGAGGGAGAGGATGGGGAGGAGGAAGACGAAGAGGAAAAGGAAGAGGATGGGGGGGAATAAGACGAAGAGGAAAGGGGAGAGGATGGGGGGGAAGAAGACGAAGAGGAAAGGGGAGAGGATGGGGGGGAGGAAGACGAAGAGGAAAGGGGAGAGGATGGGGGGAGGAAGACGAAGAGGAAAGGGGAGAGGATGGGGGGAGGAAGACGAAGAGGAAAGGGGAAGGGATGGGGGGAGGAAGACGAAGAGGAAAGGGGAAGGGATGGGGGGAGGAAGACGAAGAGGAAAGGGGAGAGGATGGGGGGAGGAAGACGAAGAGAAAAGGCGAGAGGATTGGGAGGAGGATTTGGAAGGAAATGCAAGAGGAAAAAGAGAGGATGTTGAGTGGAAGAAAAAGGAAGTTGAAGGGGAGAGGTTGGGAGGGAGGAAGAAGAAGAGGAAGGGGAAGAGGAAGTGGAGAGAAAGACAAGAATAGGGGAATGGAGATGAAGAAGGAAGAGGATGTGGGGTGGAAGAGAAGGAAGGTGAAAGGGAGAGAAAGAAGAGGAGGAAGAGGAAGGAAATGCAAAAGGAGAAGGAAGAGGAAGTGGAGAGAGAGAGAGAGAGAGAGAGAGAGAGAGAGAGAGAGAGAGAGAGAGAGAGAGAGAGGAAAAGCAGGAGGAGGAGGAGGAGCAGGAGCAGGAGTAGGAGGAAGGGGAGAGGTTGAGAAGAGAAAGAAAGAGGAGGAGGAGGAGAGGAACGAGGAAGAGGCTGAGGAGGAGGAAGAGAGAAAGGACGACGATGGGAAGAGGAGGAATACAAATGAGCATAAAGGAAAGCACAAACCGATATAATGATTATTTCAAGACTGTTAGAGATAAGACAAAGACTATGATATCTAATTTATGAGATTCAGATAAGATTTTAAAAGATGGCTAAATGAGAGAGAGAGAGAGAGAGAGAGAGAGAGAGAGAGAGAGAGAGAGAGAGAGAGAGAGAGACAGACAGACAGACAGACAGACAGAGCATTTCTATTAAGGATAATCTTTCGTTTTTATACCCATTTTATATCCTAACTTTCGGCTCTCCCTGTTCACATCAGCTATACTCCTTTTACTCTATCCTGGCCTAAAAATGTCATCGCTTCATCTTGAGTGCTCAGTTGTAGCAATAGATTAAGGCTAAAATATGATGCTAGTCACGAAGAAGTGCCATGGAAAGGATGTAGAGGTGTAGTATTGTCTTACTCTGCCACTGAACTCAGTGGAATAAGCTGGAAAAAAAAATCTTAATATCTAAGGCCTGTATTCTCGTAGGTTAAGGAACTCCCAAACACCTCTTCCTTAGCGATTTATTTTCGGACATGGCTGGTTAAATGTGCTTTTATACATTCTTCACGCAGGGTATGTCGATATTGGGAGGATTTATGTGGCAGATAAAACAGCTCCCTAGCACCTCCTCCTTATCGATTTACTCTTGGATATGGGTGATTAATACCCTTGTGTAGGTTATTTATGCAGAATGTGGCCATAGCTGAAGGATTTATCTAACAAACAAGAGGTAAGTGTAACATAAAAAATAAATCGCTTAGGAAGAGGTATTAGGGAGCTTCGTTAACCGATGGCAATACGGGCCATAGTGTTCATTTCATTCTACCTATACGACGTTCACAAAAACTTGGTCTAAAACTGTCATCTCCAAAGTTAAGAAGCACCAACTACATCTTGAGACGCTTTTAAAGACGACTTAGTAAAGCTTCCTCATAATAAAGGAATTAATAAAGACAATATATATATTTTTTAGTTCCAAAAATATATCTTTAGTGGAACAAAATCATAAAGAGATAGCAAGAATAAAACGAAAAAAATGTGAGAAAACTCGAATAATATCAAACACGCTGTGGTAAAGATAGGGGGTTTTCATTGTATTTCGCCCTTTGTCAACTTTCTTCAGACGTAACTGGGAAGATAGCTATTTTTTGACTGTATAAAACACACACACACACACACACACACACACACACACACACACACACATCTAAAATAAACTGTGGTTGGTATGCTAAGTGGCTTTGGTGATTGCCTTAACTCCTCTTCTTTAGCGACTTATTCCGCACCTGAGTATTACGCCTCAGTGTCCTATGTTACTAATGCAAACTATGTTAATATTCCAAAGGCATCAATAGCACACTAGAGAATGTTAAGGTGAAACATGAGAGAGAGAGGGGGGGGGGGAGAAGATGAAACAAGGCTAAAGAGAGGCGAGGGACATGGCCGGATGGACATGAAAGGGAGAAGACATGACGGAAGGACCCAGGCATGAGGGTGAACCAGGGAGAGGCAGGATTAGGCAGGGTGAGGCAGACTGAGGCAGGAAAATGAGGCAGACTCTTGTCTTGAGTAGAAACAGTCTTCTCGGTGACCTAACACTCACTACACATTTCCTTAAATGGTCTCGTTTCCTGCCTTCCTTTCCTCCTTCCTTCCCTCCTGTCTTTCTTTTCTCTTCTCTTTATATCCCTTTCACTTTGTTCTTTCTATCCTTTTTCTTCCTTCCTTTCCTCCTTCCATCTCTCCTTCGTTCCCTTCTTCCATCCTTCCTTTCTTTCTTCCTTCCTTCCTCCTTCCATCCCTCGTTCCTTCCGTCTTTCCTTCATTTTTCCCTCCTTTCTTCTTTCCTCCTCCTCCTTTATCCCATTCATTTTTCCCTCTCGTTTTTTCCCTATTTATTTCTTTCCTTATAGTTTTCCTAGACGCTCGTCCTTCCTTCCTTCCTTCATTCATTAATTCTTTTCTTCCTTCCTTCCCTCTTTCCTTTTTACCTACTGTACTTTCCTTCCTTCCTTCCTTTGCCTTTTTCTTCCTTCCATCCTTCCATTTTTCCTTCTTAGTTTCCACATTTTTTTCTTCTTTCCTTCCTCTGTCTATCCTTTCTTTCCCCCATCTTTATTTTTTCTTTTAATTTCATCCTTCCTTCCTTTTCTCTTTCTTTCAATTATTCTCCATTTCTTTCTCATCCTTCTTTCCTTCCTTCCTTCCTTTTCTCTTTCTTTCAATTCTCCTCCTTCGTTTTAATCCTTCTTTCCTTCCTCCCGTCCTTCCGTCCTTCCTTCCTTCCTCCTACTGTTCTTCATCATCTTCTTTTCTTCCATCTTCGGTCACCTTTCTTCCTTCTTCAGTCATCTTCCTTCTTCTTCCCTTTCCTTCATATTTCTTCTCATCCTTCCTTCTTCCCTTCCATCCTCCCTTACTTCTTGGCTCCTACTCTTCCTTCTCTTTTATCATCTATTTCTTTTCTTCCTAATTCCATCATCTTTCCTCGCTCTTCTCTTTCCTTCATATTCTTCCTTCTTCTCGGAGACTTAACATTTACCACACACTTTCCTATCCTCTTTTCCTTCCTTCTTTCCATCCCATTCTCTCCTGTACTTTCTTCCCCCACCTCCCTCCATTCCATCCGTCATTCCTCCCTACTCTATTTTTGTTTTTTATTTTTACGCAATTACTGATTTTCTCTTTATCTCCTTCCTTCATTCCTTTTTTCCTTCGAATATTTTTAAACTTTCTATTCCTCTTATTTTTCCATTTCTCCACTACTCTCCTTCCTTCCTTCCCTCCTTTCTCCCTCTTACTCTACTTCCTTTCTTCCTTCTTCATTCGTATCGGTGACCTAACACTATACAATTTTCTTAACATTATTCCTTACTTCATTCTTTCACTTTCTCTCCCTCCCTCCCTCTCCCCCGTCTCTCTCTCTCTCTCTCTCTCTCTCTCTCTCTCTCTTTACCCTTTCCTCCATTTCTCTTCTTTCCCATTCTCCTTCCTTTAGTTGTCTTCTCTTCCATTCCATCTTCTCTCTTCTTCTTTTCCCTTTTCTCCCTCACCTCAAACTCCTCCTTGATTTCTTCCTCCTTTCTTTCCTTCCTTCTCTCCCTCCTTCTCTTTTCTTCTCTCCCCTCACCCCTTTACTCTTTTTTCTTCTTCCCGTCACTTCTCCTTCCTCTTGTATCCCTTTCCTTTACTTTCTCGGTTTCCCATCCGCCTGTCCATCTTTCCCTCATTCTGTTATTTTCTTCCCTTCCTTGTTACTCTTTCTCCTCTCACTTCTATTCTCTCTTCCTGTTTCTTCCGTCCCTTATCTCTCCTCTCACTCTTCCCTCCCCCCCTCCCTCTCCCTCTCTTCCATTACTCCTTTCTCCCACTTTCTCCCACCTTCCTTTCTCTGCTCTCCCATATTTCCCTACCCCTTCCTTCTCCCGCTCTTCCATTTCTCATTTTTTCCCTACATTTCCCATTCTTCGCCTCTCCTCTTATCCTTTCTTCCCTATTTTCTTCTCTCCCATATAATTTCTTCCTCTCTCCCCTTGTGCCCTCTTTCTCCCTCTACCTTTTCTTCGATTTCTTCCCCCTTCCCTTTCTTTTCTCTCCATCCCACCATCTCCCTTTTTATTCACAATACTCCATCCTTCCCTGTCCCTTTCCTCCTCCATGTCTTCCAATTCTTCCTTCCCCTTTCTCTCTCTTCCACTCATTCCTTCCCTCCTCTCCCTTCCTTCCCGTCCTCCTTCCTTCCTTCCCGTATCTCCCTCTCCCATCGTTTTCCCTCCTTCCCCTCCCCCTCCTTCTCTCTCCCAACTTCTCCTCTCTTCTATCCACGCTTTCCTCCCTCCTCCTCCTCCTCTCCCTTCCCCCCCGTCCCCCTCCTTCCATTATATCCCTTTCCCATCTTTTTCCCTCCTTCCTCTCTCTCTCTCTCTCTCTCTCTCTCTCTCTCTCTCTCCTCCACACAAGGAAATATTGGTAGCCTGCCAGGAAGTAGTCACAAAAATACGAAGCGAGTTATAACAGCACCACGACCGACTCCCGCTGTTCCTCCTCTTAGCCCCCTCTCCTAAGCGATTTGTTTTGCCTTTTACACTTTACTATCTTCTTTCCAGTGCTATCTGAATCCTTCAAATATCGCCATCCTCTGCATAAGTACAAAAGGATAGTAACCAACCATAACCAAAAATAAATCGCTAAGGAAGAGGTATTAGGGAGCTTCCTTACGCGACAGGAATACGGACCTATGTCTTGGTCTCTCTCTCTCTCTCTCTGTTCTCTTATTTTATCATCCTGTGCCTTTTGATATCGTTCTTTATCTTATTCAATAGTCCTAAATCATATGTCAGTCTAAAATAGCAAGGCTAACCTAACCTAACCTAACCTGACCTGACCTGACCTAACCTGACCTAATCTAAACTGACCTGACCTAGCCTGACCTAACCTAACCTAACCTAACCTGACCTAACCTAACCTGATCTGACCTGACCTAACCTAACCTAACCTGGCCTGACCTAACCTAACCTAACCTGACCTGACCTAACCTAACCTGACCTGACCTAACCTAACCTGACCTGACCTGACCTGACCTAACCTAACCTAACCTAACCTAACCTGACCTGACCTAACCTAACCTGACCTGACCTAACCTAACCTGACCTAACCTAACCTAACCTGGCCTAACCTAACCTGACCTAACCTAACCTAACCTGACCTAACCTAACATAACCTGACCTAATCTAACCTAGCCTAATCTGATCTAACCTAACCTAGCCTAACCTGACCTAACCTAACCTAGCCTAACCTGACCTAACCCAACCTAACCTAAACTGACTTGACATAACCTAACGTAACCTGACCTAGCCTGACCTAAACAAACCTAACCTTACATAACAACCTAACCTACCCTGATCTAATCTGACCTAATTTTCACCTCGATCTAACTTCTTTTATTCCTAATCTAACTTCCTTCATCCATAATCAAACTTCATCTTAAATCTAACTTCCTTCATTCTTTAACTTCCTTCGGCCATAACTTAACTTCCTTTCGTCTTAATAACTTCCTTCCGTCTTAACCTAACTTTCTTCATGCTTAATCTAAATTCCTTCATTCTATAACTTTCTTCGTATAACTTCCTTCCGTCTTAACCTACCCTCTCCCAGTCTCACAACTTCCGTATTATCTTCCTTCATACGGCCGAGTCTAACCCCCTTCCGTCTCTCTCCTTCCCTGTTATCTTCTTTCATTATCCCATCGTAGAAGACTTTGTGGTGAGTGATGAGGACTGCAGTGTTCCTTGGGAGAAGAATAAGTAGGAGAGGGTAAGGGAATGTGTGAAGGGAGGGGAGGGGAGGGTTGGTTAGGGAAGGGTAGGCTAGTGGAGGTTAGGGATGGTTAGGGTAGGGGACGGAAAAGTAGGAGAGGGGAGGGGAGAGGAAGAGAAGGGAGGGTAGTATAGGGTTAGGAAGGGATGGAAGGAGAGGTGAGGGGTAGGGAGAGGAAGGGAGGAAGGGAAGGGAAAGGAAAAGAAGGAATGGGAAGAGAAGACAGGCGAAGGGAAGAGAAGGGAAGGGCAAGGTAGGAAAGGGAAGGGAAGGGAAGGGTAGGGAAGGGAAGGGAAGGGTAGGTAAGTATTTTTATGAATGGAGGACACCTGTAACCATTTTTTTTTTTTATGTGTCTGACTCTGGGCAAAGGCTTCACAGTCTGCCCCCAAGCCCCAGTAGTCTTCCTACATACCATGCACCTCTACATGTCACCACTTCGGCGCTAACACCCACCGTCCATATTGAATACATGCTAGGGCTGTCTCATACAGGACTGGTGTACTGGTATGAGCGGGGGTATTTCTACGACATGTCGGCGAGTCTTCTGGTAGATCAATAAAGCCTGATTTGATGAAATTCAAATCCTTGAAGTGTTCCCTGCCCCAGCGAGGATTTGAACCCGGGTCCATTAGGACTGCAGGCCGCCTCTCTACCTACTGAGCCACCACCTCCCCTATCAATACAATGGATTATTTTTCCTTTCTTTCTTTTTTCCTTCTGTTCCGTTACTGTAAAAAAACTGAACAAAAGAGAGCGAGAGAGAGTTAGAAATGAGCAACAGAGAGCAAGAGAGAGAAATCAGCAAACGACAGAGAGAGTTAGAAATGGGCAAAGGAGGGCGAGAGAGTTAGAGATGAACAGAAGAGAGCAGAGGGAGTTAGAAATGAGCAAGAGAGAGAGAGAGAGAGAGAGAGAGAGAGAGAGAGAGAGAGAGAGAGAGAGAGAGAGAGAGAGAGAGAGAGAGAGACGTGTTAATCTATTTTCCAAGCAAACATCAGTGCATAATAATTCAGGTATAATTTGTATACAGTTTCTTTTGTGATAATTTATACGCCACGTCCGTCGGAGTTAGTAAAGAGTGGGGACGAGAGGACTGGAGAGTGTGATAGTGGTGGTGGTGGTGGTGGTGGGGAAGAAGAGAAAGAAAAAAAATGATGATGATGATGATGATGATGATGATGATGTTGATGTTGATGATGATGATGACGGTGGTGGTGGTATTGTTATTGGTGATGATGAGGGTGATAATAACAGTGGTGATGGTGATAGTGGTGAAGGTAAGGATGATGATGATGATGATGATGATGATGATGATGATGATGATGATGATGATGATGTAGAGCAGGGTATGACAGAGGATGGTAGGGTAGGTGGGACAGGAAAGGAATAGGAAAACAGGGCATGATGGGGTAAGGCAAGGAAGGGCAGCGCAGGGCAGGGCAGGGCAGGACAGGGCAGGGTAGAGTAAGATAAGGCAGGACACACAGTTGGGCAGGGCAGGGCAAGTACATAAATAGATAGTCAAGTTGATATGGAGAGAGATAGATAGATAGATAGACAAGTAGATAGACATATAAATAGATAGAACGTCTAGTTTATAAGCAGATAGATAGGTAGATAGTGATGTTGATAAGCAGATAGACAGTCATTTTTATTGGCAGACAGACAGACAGATAGTCAAGTTATAAGCAGATAGATGGACAGATAGTCAAGTTGATAAGCAGATAAATAAACAGACTGATAGATACAGAGAAAGCATCAGAAAAGGCCAAGAATCAAGTGTAAATGACGTCTAACACTTATATACTTTACAAACCGCGACGCAGACAGCAAGAAAAACCAAAATTGTTCCGTTTTCTGTGTTATATTTGTATTTCGATGGGGAAACACTGTGACTGTGGACCCCTTCCTTGCGATAGACGTGAATAAATAGATAGACAAAGAGATAGATAGATAGATAATCGACTGACATAAAGACTGATATATAGAGCAGGTAAATAGACAAACAGACAGACAGGTAGACAGAAACGTTGGCAGACAGAGATATAGACAGATACACCGACAGATGGATGGATGGACGGATAGATAGGCTGGCAGATAGATACAGAGATAGACAGATAAATAGACAAGTAGATGGACAAATAGGTGGATGGGTAGGCAATGGATGGATAGATAAAAAGATGGATATAGATAGTTACAAACATATAGACACAAAGAGGTGTACAGTATAGATGGATGGATGGATGGATGGATGGACAGGTAGCTAAATACTCTGACACATATAGACAGGGAATGAGATACAGAGAGACACTTTAAGAAAATCCATATAAAGGAAGTAACATGAACACATAAAATAAAAACCCACACCTCCCATATACCCTGCAAACAGCGACGCCAGGCAAAAACGCAATCTGTTCAGTTCTACCAATACTTTATTTGGGCAACGCTGTACATCCTGACCCACTGAGACAGATAAAGACAGACAGACATAATAGATAGGCTAACAGACTGACTGATACACTAATCGGTATATTGATAGATAGACAGATAAACAGATGGACAATAAATAGGTAGGTAGAGATTGAGATAGACATAGATAAATGGATAGATAGATAGATGGATGGAGACAGACTGGCAGACAGACAGACGGATATGGATAGATGGACTGGTTAACATCTATCTACCAGGCTAATTCACTAGCTACCTTGGTAGATAGAACCAGAAAGCAATCAGGGAGTGCATACCTTACCCAACGTCAGTAATTTTTTTTTCTGTAATACCTCTTCCCTATGAGACGAATGCATTTATGGGCTCACACAGCCAGTTAATTCTAGGGTCTGAGTCTGCCCTGTTACACAATCTCAGGCAGTGCATACCTCTGCCAACACTAATAATCACCTCAAAAATCACTTCAAAATCTATCTTCCTTGATCCACTGCCCTTGTATCTATCAGTGTTTTGAGATATCTTATAGACAAACACACACGGGTGAATATAAAACCTCTGTCCAACCCAGCTAGCGTAGGCAAGAACAGCACTCGGATATACCCTCCATCCTGCAACAGCACTCGCATATACCCTCCACCCCGCGACTCAGACCACAAGCCATACCCGAACTGTTCAGTTCCACCTGTGTTATATTTGTGCTTGCAACTGGGACAAACGCTGTAAATCTGACCCCCCACCCTCCACCCAACCCCTCCCCGCGGCGCATTGGCATGCGACCGAAAAGCTATGCAAAACAAATTGGAGTCAAACTATATATTAGTCCTATTACACAGCGTGGCTGCTGTGAGTTGGGGTGTAGATTCTGGGTCGTGGGAGTGGTGGTGGGATGGGATGGGATGGGAGGAAGGGAAAGGGAATGGCAGGACAGGAGAGAACTGGGAAAGGAATGAAAAGGAATGGTTGAGAGGAGGAGATATGAGAGAGGAGAGGTACAGAGAGAGGAGGAGAGAAGATAGGGGAGAAGAGGAAATTACAGGAGAGGTGAGGAGACGAGAATGGAGGGGAATGGGAAGGGCAGGGTAGAACAGGAAGGGAAGGGAGGAACAGGGAAGGGAAGGGAAGGGAAGGGTAGGGAAAGGAAAGGTGATATACTGTGACTGCTATGTATTGGGGTGTAGATTATGGGTAGTGTGAGTGAAGGTGGGATGGGATGGGGGAGGGAGATGGGAGAGGAGGAGGGAAGCGAAAGGGAAGAGTAGGGAAGTGCAGGGATGGAAAGATATGAGGCAGACAGAGGCTGGGCAGAAAAAGGAAGGGCACGGTACTGAAAGACTAAAGGGGGGAAGAGTCAAGACGATAAGAGATGAAAAAGTAAAACGATGGGAAGGAAAGGAATGGAAGGGAAGGGCAGGGCAGAACAGGAGAGGACTGGGAGAGGATTTGACATGACTGAGAGGAGAGGAGACGAAAGTACAGGAGAGGAGAGGAGAGAAGGGAGGAGAGATAAGTAGGAGAGAAGAGAAGGAAAGAGAATGGAAGGGAATAGGAAGGGCATGGCATAACAGGAAGGAAAAGGGAGGGAAGGGAAGAAAAAGGAAGGGAATAGGGTGGGGAGGGAAGGGATAAGTGATGTAGGAATGAAAGTCGAACATACTATTCCTTTTACACAGTGCAACTGCTGTGTGTTGGGATGTAGACTTTGTATGTAGCTTTGCGGTGGTGAGAGGGGAGGGGAGGGGAGGGGAGGGGAAGGAAAGATGGGATGGGAAGAGTAGGCAGGGTAGAGAAGGGTAGGATATGGATAGGTAGGGAAGGGAAAGATTGTGAAGAGAAAAAAGGAGAGAAGAGGAGAAGAGATGGGAAGAGAATGGAAAGCAATGGGAAAGGAAGGGAAGAGATGGACAGTACACGACGGGAAGGGAAGGGAAGAAAAAGATTAAATGGGGCAGTAGTTCAAGCTCAATGTTAATCTTTTTACACAATACGATTGTTGTTTCGGAATGGTAGCTATTAAGTGTAATTTTGTGGGAGTGGGATGGGATGGGATGGAATGGGATTAGGTGGGATGGGAAGGAAAGAGAGGGAAGAGATGGGGAGGGAGGGAGAATAGGAGGGAAATATGTTGAGGGAAAGGGATGGGGAGAAGAGCATGGAAAGTGAAGTGAAGAGAAGGGAAGAGAAGAAAAAAGAGAAGAAAAGAGAAAAGAAGAAAAGAGAGAAGAGAAGAGAAAAGAGGAGAGAAAAGAGAGAAGAGATGCCAAGAGAAAAGAGAAGAGGAGAGAAGAGAAGAGAACTGAGGAGAGGAGAGAAGAGGAGAGGAGGGAAGAGAGAAGATGAGAAGAGAAAAGAGTGAAAAGGAAACGAATGAAAGCGAGGGGCAGGGTAGGGCAATAAAAGGAGAAGGGGAGGAAGAAATGGGGAAGGGGTAGGCAGGGCAAGGCAGGGCAGGACAAGAAAGGGCAAGGAAGGGAAGAGGAAGTGACGGTCAATGCAGGGCAGGACTAGAGATGAGAGAACGGTGCAGGGAAGGGCTGGAATAGAAAGGAAAGGGAACAAGAAAAAGAAGGAAGGGGAAGAGAAGGGAAGGAAAGGAAGGGAGGGGAAGGGAAGGGAAGAAAGAAAAGGCAAGGGAAAAGAGGAGAGAACAATGAAGGTAAGGGATAGAAAGGGAAAGTAAAAAAAGAAATGAGGAAGAGGAAGGGGTGAACAGGGCAGGGCATGGAAGGAAAGATGAGATAGAGGAAAGGAAAAGGAAAGGCTGGGTAGTGAAAGGCAAAAGCAAGACAAACAATGCTTCCTCCTCACAGACACTGCAATACATCTCTACCTTTTACGAACACAGTAAGATACCTATTGCACGAAGACAAATGGCCATGCTTTCAGAGTTTATATCTTTGCATTCCAACGAGAAGAATCATGAAGAATGCAAGATTCATTGACGAGGTGTGAAGATTAGTAAGATTTCTGTGGTAAGAGTAATTGGAGGTTGTGTTCGTGCAGTCATCCTCATCCTCATCCTCATCATCATCATTATTATCATCATCATCATCATCATCATCATCATCATCATCGCCGCCGAAGATCGTGGAAGGGATAATAATGGAATGGAATGATGGGTTGTTGGTCAACATCTTGAGAGAGAGAGAGAGAGAGAGAGAGAGAGAGAGAGAGAGAGAGAGAGAGAGAGAGAGAGAGAGAGAGAGAGAGAGAGAGAGAGAGAGAGAGAGAGAGGCTACTTTACTGCGTTCACTTTAACTTGGCGTCAAACTACCATCTCTCCATCTCTGAGGTATAACAAAACATTAACACTAGAATATGATACTAATCACGAAGAAATGTAATGGAAAGGATATAGGGATATGGTACTGTCTTTTCTCTGACGCTGAGCTACGGGAAATTCCCTGCAAAAGGACGAAAATCTCTGTTCAGTTAAAATGAATGATTTATGAGTCTGCCATTTTATCAGTACTGGCTAACTTGTTGGAGTATATAGGTTTTATATTTTTGGTTACCCCCTCCTTCTCTGTCTCTGTCTCTGTCTGTCTGTCTCTATCTCTGTCTCTTTGTCTCTGTCTCTGTCTTTCTGTCTGTCTGTCTGTCTGTCTGTCTGTCTCTCTCTCTCTCTCTCTCTCTCTCTCTCTCTGTCATACCTTCTGAGTCGTTTTGGCATTGTGAGAAGAATGAAAAAAATGTACTTTTCTTTTTCAGTGCGACTTTCCACAATTATTATAATAAAGTCACTTGCATCCTTAATAAGATCGATAAAGTAATGGTCATCACCACCTTCCTTACACCTGCATACACCTCTCCAATTTTCCTTTACCTACCCTTATCACCACCTTCCTTACACCTGCATACAACTCTCCAGTTTTCCTTTACCTACCGTCATCACCACCTTCCTTACACCTGCATACACCTCTCCAGATTTTCTTTACCTCTTATGCAATGTTGAAAATTACATTGTCCATCAGTTCTCTATCGAAAACTGACTTTTCACTTACGATATCACTGCTATAAAGATTTGCATACGTTGGAACTATTTTAATCGCATCCTTCCTTCGGCTTGTTACCTCGCTATAGTTTTTCAGAGCAAACAGTTTATCTCTGGATAAACTTTGCTAACTCTTTATTTAGTTCAATTTGCCTATCTTCATCTGCGACATTCACCTCTCAAAAGACCTATATGCTGGTGAAAGAGTAAGTGACAATTTATTCAGACTGCTTCTAACTCCTTTATCACGATGGCGCTCTCCTAGTTAAATAAAGGAGCCTGAGTCTTGCAATAAGAGCGTGAAGTAAAAAAAAGATGACAATATACTGGAAAGGTAAACCTCATAATAAAAGCTGCTCAGTACTTCACTTACCAAGTCCCAGAAGTTGGTATTGACCTCAGACTTTACGGAAAGGTCACAGTATCACTCCAGTTTTACCTGCAAGAAATACACTCATTAGGCACAGGTAGAGAGTGCTGTGGGAGTGATGTGGGGAAGTACCAATCACATCCTCACTTGCAGGAAACACACTAATTGGGCACAGGTGGAAGTGCTGTGAAGTGCTAAACCTACTCTTAACTGCAGGAAGCACACTAATTAGGTACAGGTAAATGGTGCTGTGGAATTGTTGGGGGGAAGAGGTTAAGAGCAGGAGAAAAAAGGAAGAAATGCAGTAGGTCAATTGGATTTTGCTAACTATATCTTGTTAATTTTATCATGGCCTGAAACTGTCTTCTCTCCATCTTGAATGCCGAGCTGTTGCATATTAACACCACAGAGGCATTTGTCTTCTTAGTATGATCGGAAATGCGTATGGCAGGATACTTATTAATGGAGTTAGGAAAATAACAGAGGAATTAGATGGAGAAGAACAGGGAGGTTTCAGCAAAGGAAGAGTTGTGTAGATCAGATATTCATCCCAAGGTGTTTAGTGGAAAAGCTTCTCGAGAAGGAAAGAAGCTGTATGAGGCCTTCATGGATTTGGAAGAAGCATATGACTGAGTGAGTAGACAAGGAAAGTGGAAAATATTAAAATATTTGGAGTCAATGAGAAGCTGTTGAATGCCGCGAAGAGTATGTACAAGGGCGCTAGGGCTCCATTGTGTGTGTGGATGGTGAACTGAGTGAATTTTTCTTTCTGAGGATTGGATTGAAACAGGGATGTGTCGTGTCTCCATGGATGTTCAATTAGTATATGGATGGCGTTATTAAAGAAAGAAGGTAAGGCAGTGGATGTTGGAGAGGCCCTAATGAGAGAGGGCAGCGCTTGGAAACTTCCTGTACTGTTGTTTGCAGATGAGATTGTATTGTTAAGTGAAGACGAAGGAGAACTGCAAGGCTTTGTGACAATTTGGGAGAATGTGTAGTCAACTGAATCTAAAGATGAATGTACTGAAGAGTAAAGTTGTGGTCGTCAAAAGAGAAATGAAGTCGCTGAATGCATAGTGAGGCTGGATAGAAAGGAAATGGATAATGTGAAAGAAATAAGAACCTGGGTAGTGTGATGAGAAAGGATGGAAGTTTGGAATATGAAGTACAGTACTTGAAAGCGTACAACACGGAAGAAAGGTTACTTGTTCAGTGAAAGAAGTTATAAGAAATAGGGGAGTGAGCATGGAAGTAAACAAGTAGGAGGCTGTGGGTCAATCGGTAGAGAGTTGGCCTGCAGTCCTAACGGACCCGGGTTCAAATCCCGCTGGGGCAGGGAACAGTTTAAGGATTTGAATTTCATAAATATCAGACTTTACTGATCTACCAGAAGACCAGCCGACATGTCTTAAAAATACCCACACTAATACCAATACACCAGTCCTGTACTGGTATAGGCATTAACTTGTTAAAACAATACGTACTAGTTATAGGTATGTAATAATTGTAGGCATTAGTATACACTATCCAAGAGTGTCTATAACTCTCCTTCAATAACAGCCCTAGCATGTATTCAGTATGGACGGTGGGTGTTAGCGCCGAAGTGGTGACATGTAAAGGTGTGCGGTACATGGAGGATTACTGGGCCCTGAAAGCAGGCTGTGAAGCCTATGCCCAGAGGCGGTCACATAAAAAAAAATGCAGAACGATAGTACTCTTAACGTATGGAAGCGAAGCCTGGACCATGTTGGACACAAGTCAAGAGTGAGAGCAGTGGAAATGAGTTATCTGATAATGAGCGTGTGGAATTATATGGAGAGACAGAATGACACATGAAGTAAATGGGGATTGTGGTGTGGATCTGGATGTGACAGAAAGCATTAGGAGAAATATCATGAGGTGGTTTGGCCATGTGAAAAGGATGGAGTGTGAGAGACTAACTAGGAGAGTGTATGTGAGTGATGTGGAGGGGAGAGAGACTGAGGGGGAGGCCGAGGTTGGGCTAGAGGGATGGACAGTGAGAGACTAACTAGGTGAGTGTAGGTGAGTGATGTGGAGTAGTTGGGGGGGAAGTGAAGGGGAGGCCAAGGATGAGCTGGAGGGATGGAGTTGAGAGGTATAAGAGAGACGGGAGCGTTAATTGGGAGGTGGACAGTGAAATGGGAGGGGACAGGGCGACATGATGGCGACGGGTTTGTGGCCTCCCCTTACAGGATTAAGGCGTCTGGCAACAGATAGACAGATGAACAAAATAGTATGATCTGAACAGAATCGCGTTATGAAAAAAATCGTGAACAAAATCGTCAGTGAAAAAATCGTCCGGCGTCAACATTGCAAAAAACCGTCTGCAATAACTACGAGAATGTGTAGTCGGGTTGATAGTGGAGTCCTACGAGTCGGTTGCAATTGCAGTGAGGGTCCCGTGGGGTTGCAACAATATTTTGCAATTTGCGGTGGCGCTGTATACTGTATAATTCTCATGGATACGCACACAGATACACACGGTCACGGATACATACACGGGAGGATAAGCACACATATATACATAGGCACACGGATACATACGCGGAAGGATGTACACTATATGCGAACACATATGAGGGCAGCCGTTGCAGGGGCTGTGCTGTGCTGTGCTGCTGTGATGGTGCAATTGTCTTGTACTGTGCTTAGCTTAAGAAGTGCTGATTTTTTACAATGCTTTGCTCTATTATGCTGTTGTCACTGTGCTACTTTGTCTTTTACTGTGCTATGCTAATGATGTGCTGTGTTTTCCGTCACTCTTCTTTACTGCAGTCATGGTGCTACTTTGTCTTTTACAGTGCTGCGCTAATGATCTGCTGTGTGTGTGTGTGTGTGTGTGTGTGTGTGTGTGTGTGTGTGGTGTGTGTGTGTGGTGTGTGTGTGTGTGTGTGTGTGTGTGTGTGTGTGTGTGTGTGTGTGTGTGTGTGTGTGTGTGTGTGTGTGTGTGTGTGTGTGTGTGTGTGTGTGTGTGTGTGTGTGTGTGTGTGTGTGTGTGTGTGTGTTTTACTGTACTGCTGTGATGGTGCTTTAACGATGATGTATTTTGCCGCACTGCTGGTATGGTGCGGATGCAGGAAACTTGCCACACTCCCGCCTCAACAATGTAAGTTTCGTTGCCCTCCCGCTAAAATGGAGTAAGTCTGTAGTTACTGTGTTCCTTGTCCCACTGTCTTTGCTATTTTTATAGTTTTCGCCTTTTCCTTAGTACCCCCGCCCCCTTGGGAAAATGGAAATGTTTTGGTGGTGGTGGTGGGTTGGTGGGGTGGGGGAGAGTGTTAGTGGGGGTGTTAGTGGTGGTGGCTGTGGTGTTGTGTTCTTACCTAATTGTTCTTACCTTACTGTATCTCTACAGGAATGAGTCTTACCTAATTGTTCTTACCTTACTGTATCTCTACAGGAATGAGTCAAGCTCGTATTGTCCCGTGCTTAAACCATTTTTATCATACACATCCTTATATTTATGAATAGTTTTGGCACACACTATTTCATTCGGTAGTGCATAACACTGATCAATTGCCCTATTTGAGAAATCGAAATTCCTAACGTCTCTGTCACCTCGCATTTTATGTAGCTTTTTGCAGTGTCCTCTTGCTGATGCCTTCCCATAGGTTATAATTCACTGATGTCTATTTTCTCTTTCCCTGAGATGCATTTATATAGTGTAATCATGTCTCCTCTTTTCCTTCTCTCTTGTAATGTTGATAGGTTCAGATCTAGTCTTCCTTCATAGCTTAGATCCTTGAAGTTTGGTACCCATCTTGTGTCAGCCCTTTGTACTTTTTTAATCTTATCTATGTGTTTTTTGAGATGAGGATTCCAGACCACTGATGCATATTCCAGGGTTGGTCTGATGAATGATGTTCTTATCTTTCTCAGCATGTCTCCATTTATATATGTGAATGCTAGTCTTCGCATTCAGTGTGTGCGTGTTTTGTACCTTCTCATTTACGTGGTCAATCAAAGAGAGTCAGTTATTGATAATCACTTCCAGGTCCTTCTCCTTTTCTGATATGTGTAGGGTTGAACTTCCTAGCTTATAATCCCTATCTGGTCTTTTTCCACTTTTACTAAACTCACATGGCAGTTATCCACACTGAATTCCATTTGCCATCTACTGCTCCATTCATGAAGTTTATTAAATTCTTCTTGTAGCTCTCTGCAAAAGTCTGTGTTCGTAATTCTTCTTTGTATTATTGCATCATCAGCAAACATATTAAGATAGCTTTCATTCCCAATTTTACTGTCTCTATCATTTATATACTGTATACTAAAAACTAACTGGTGCCAGCTCTGAGCCCTGCGGAACTCCGCTAGTCACTTCCCTCCGTGATGAGTCATTACCCTTCAGTACTGTTCTCATTTCCCTTTCTCTTAGAAAACCCTGCATCTAACAGAACAGATTACCTTGCATTGCTCCTTAATGGTACAGTTTCCATTAAAGTCTTTGATGCGGTACTCTGTCAAATGCTTTCTTAAAATCTAAATAATACTGTCCACCCATCCCTCTCTTTTCTCTAGTGTTTCTGCAACTCTGCCATAGTAGCTTAATAGATTTATAACACATGATTTTCCTTTTCTAAAACCGAACTGTCTTCCCTTTATCATATTGTATTTTTCCAGATGGTTTACTCAGATTTTTCTTATTAATGTGTGTGTGTGTGTGTGTGTGTGTGTGTGTGTGTGTGTGTGTGTGTGTGTGTGTGTTAATATTTGTGTTTGTGATAATGTTTGTGATAATGCTGGTATCTTAGTGCTAGTGTTATAATAAGTTATTTTCATTGAGTTCGTGTTTGTGGTAGTGTAGGGGTAGTGTTAGTGATCCTGGTAGCCCGTCTTTGCTGTTCTTATAATTTTCTTGTATTTTCTTTACTAATCTTCCTCGTCGTGGATAATACAGACATGCTGGTGTGCTTGTTATTATTCTATTATCCCTTTATCATTTTTATGTTCGCGCTCACAATGTGAGGAGAGTATAATGTTTTGGTCTATCTGTGTGTGTGTGTGTGTGTGTGTGTGTGTGTGTGTGTGTGTGTGTGTGTGTAATTCACCGGGTCGGTCAGGATCACTTGATGGTCGTGATGGTCAGCTTTTACCCTCCCGGAAGGGAGCTGAGAGCTCATATAGTCCGATCTAAGGGCAAGGCTGCGACCTTCACACACGCACACACCCGTCCCCTTGCTCAAGGGGGACAGTAACCACCCACTTCGTCAGTGAAACTTTTCGCAACCTGAGCGAGGCGCGAACTCCCGTCCACCAGTTGGCAAGCGGGAAAGTTTCCTGCTTTGGTAGTGGAGACGCCTTCATGTGGTGGTACTGATATAAGCGGGTGGTTGAGCTGCCCGGATACACAAACGTCCTTCAGTGCCCTCCCTATCCTCTGAAAGGAAGATGGCGGATGCAAAGGAAGGAATTCACTCTCAGATGAGTTCGGAATTGCCTCTACTACTGCTGCTACTACTGCTGCTGCTGCTGCTACTACTACTACTACTACTAATACAATATTGTTTTTGTCTTTTTTGCAACAATGAAAAACAGATGTTACTTCCTTTGCGGCAATGCCCTTATTATCCTTGTATTATCAACCAATCGTTTATTGTTTCATGAGGAGGGAACAATTTGCTGGCTCCTGGCCTTTGGTTCCTTGTTTCTTGTATTAAAAAAAACAAGGGGGGGGGGGAGGCTAGGGGTCAGGGTACACGATCTTGCCATTTAAGACGAGGGTAACCGGTTGTCCTTAAGTGAGCAGTTAAACCCAAATCAAACCACGAATTTAATAGATTCCAGCACTACTAGAAACCATCTTGCTTGTCCTTCAGTGTAGAATCTGCCAAAGGTAAGACTACATCGAGTGAGTGGATGGAAGGCAAGCCCACCCATCACATAGACTCTACTATGAAGTTATGTTTCAGTCTCTGTTAAATGCCTGTATCCAAGTACAGTATCTTCTGACTGATTTATTATCTGTCCGTCTGCAAGTCTGTCTGTCCCAGTGATGCAGCTGCAGTTCAGTCACAGTACTATGCAGTCCTTTTACCTTAACCTAACCAAAGTTTTAGCCTTTTGCAGTTTATTTCTGGCATAGCTCAATGATGTAACAAGACAATACTATGCCTCTACAGCCTTCCCAACAGCACATATTCGTGACTAGCATCATATTCTTGTGTTAATCTATTGCTACAACTCAGTATCCATGCTAAAGACATGGCAATTTTAGGCTACGTCATAGTAAAAGGCATACAATTGCAATATCTTAATAATAATTTGTGAAGTGGTGCCTGCGAAACCAAGAATGCAATAAATGACCGCTTTTATATTTATTTATTTATAATGCAAGAAAGAAGGAACAAAAAGGAAGAAGCCCGGAAGATTTTTCCGTCGAAGAAGACGAAAAAAACAAGATATGAGAGAGCCAAATTAAAAGTCCGTCCATTTCGAGATGCCTGGACGCACTGCGTTTGAAAGACCGGAGGTCATAGGCAGTAGGAAATAAAGACATTGGGAGACAATTCCAGAGTTGACCTGTTGCATACATGAAGGACTGGGAGTAACGGTTACCTTGCGAGCACTGGGTTACAAGGAGGGTGAAAACATCAACATTTATTATTCTCAACGGTTAAGGAAATTCCCTAACACTCCTTTCTTAGCGATTTAGCTTGCTTATAACACCTTGACGTCCTCTTCTGTGTTACCTAAATTATTCTAATATCATCATACTCTGCATCGTACAAAATTATATTAGTCAGGCGTATCCAGAATTAGATCGGCTAGGAAGAGGTGTTAGGGAGCTTTCTTACCCTTCAAGAATACAAGCCCAAGACCTTGTTGATCAGTGTTATGCTTCAATTTTAGCAGGGAAAATAATAAGCAGTCTATCAAGCGCTTGTGAAAGGTGGAACGTCACTGATGCTGTATTTTCCTTAATATCGGCTGGGTCGAAGCATTGCCCTGTTCAGAAAGTATATCACGTCAAGGCTGTTTTCACACGATATTTTTCTATTTTCTACCTTAAATGTGGTGTGTTATTATTGCGAATACCATCATTATCAATTTTTTCATGTGCCTTGTGGTCCAAAACTCACAACCACAATCTTGGTGTAAATGTGTGAATATGTGGAGAGGATGGAAAGTGAGAGACTAACTCATTTATTTTACCGACCTATGACATATCTCTCTCTTCCACAGAATAAAAACGTTGGTAGCAGCAAGAATTAAATGGAGAGTAAAATCGCCTGTCAGAACTTTAATAATGGAAAATACGTCCCCGCAGTGAAGGGACTTAACACCTCAAAAAAATTCCCTCCTCCATGAAACTCCTACCATCAAAACTTTTCCCCCCAAAAGCTGGAATCGAACTCACGTCCTACCAATCCACAGCCCACTACTCAAACCACTCAGCCACCTGTTCCACCACGAAGTTATGGAGTCATCGCGCGAGGAGGGAGTATAAATATTACACATTTTTTTCTTTTTCTTTTTAATGGACTTGAGAGACACCCTCTGACGTTTGCCTTAGGTTTGGTGTAGTTGGTTAGATCGGTTTGGACTATGTTATGTTGCTGTGTGATGAAGAGGGCGAAGTAAACTGGATTAGACTGAGTGACGGGTAGGCTGGATTGAATAGAGTCGAGTTAAGAGTTAAGTTATGTCAGTTTAGGTTTGATTAAGTCAGGTCAGGTTAGGTCAGGTTAGGTTAGGAGAGGTTACGTTAGGTTAGCTTAGGTTAGGTTAGGTTGGGCTGAATGAGACTAAGTAAGGTTAGGTCATCTTAGTTTAGCTTAGGTTAGATTGGATTAGCATGTCAGGTCAAGTTAGGTCAGTTTTTGCTAAGGTTACGATGATTGGGTTAAGTTTACATGGATTAGGCTCGGTTAGATTATATTAGACATGGTATTGGTGGATTATCTTAACCATCTTAGAAATCATCAGACAAGTGGTAGCTAGATTTTCCACACTGGATTCTTGTGTGTGATTATATTTGTTAGATTATATTGGATTAGACTGGGCTAGATTAGGCTAGATTAGGTAAGGTTAGAGATTTAGTGGTTGTCTTTATTGTCCCAGAGTTCCTTGGACAAGATCGGGTGATACTTTTTTCATAATGGGATTTGTCATTGGTTATAATCGCTGTGTTATGGTTTGTTATGTAATGCTATGTTATGTTAGATATAGGGGTAGATTAGTGATATGCTTCCATACTGGGCTTTGTGGCTGCTTGTAATAGTTATGTTAAGCAATGTTACTTTACGCTATGTTACGTTAGATTCAGGGACATTAGTGATATTCTTCCCTACTGGGCTTTGTCATTGGGTAGTAATCGTTCTGTTATGTAATGTTACTTAATGCTATGCCATGTTACACCATGTTACTTTA
>NC_137069.1:27390227-27398482 GCF_032717465.1 Coenobita brevimanus
TGGAAAGGGCGTAGAGAGGTGTCATAAAAGACTTTGTAGTTACTTGTAGTGGAGTTTTCTATATATTAGACTTGTGGGCGAGCGGTTGTTATATGTGAGTAGCTTGTAAGTAGATACAATCTTCTTTCCCATTTGTCATGTAGTGACAGGAGAGGTAAAGAATAGTATGGGACTATTTTTATTTGTCTTGGAAATATGTAACAAGTCTCTCACACAGAGCGGAGTATAAAAAAGTAAAGTCCCGCCTTAGCTATCTCTCTGGCTTCGCCTCGCATTTCTCTCTGTCTCTCTCTCAAGTTACCAAGCCCTTCTCCCTGCGACCTGTCTGTTCTAAGGCTAGCTTCTTTCTGAGCTATCTTTCCTAAATTCTTTGGTGTAACAGGAGACATGTATCACGTGTGTAGTTCCTTCATTGAGGTGGAAAGTTCTAGAAGCCTGTGTGTGAGTATGTGTGTATGTGTGTGTATGGTCACTAGGGCTTTGTTCACCGGTGGATTGCTGACAACTAACTGCATCATTCTCCATTACTGGCCACTGTCGTCAGCTTTCACTCAGTGTAATTTGCAAGCTCATTTCCCATTCCCAGGCTCACATAGAGCTGTCTCATCTATCTATTTATCTATCTATCTATTATGATTTGCAGTAACTACAATATGGAGTCTCACACAGAGGGCAGCATTGTCTTATTCAGCCACCAATCTATTTGAAGTAAGTTGCAAAGGAACAGTAATCTGGGCCAAGTTAAAAGTGTGAAGGAACTGCAGTCAGATAATCAGAGGCCTTCAACACAGCTTGTGTCATAAATCCTGAGTATCCAAACTGTCCTCCCTAAGATTTCTTGTCCATCGTTCTTTACTCTGTACTCTCAGGCCTCCTCTCCGATTATTCTACAGCTGGGCAGTTATGAACAGTTTTCCACTCGTTCTTCTAAAACTATTAACACTGATGTTCCTTAAGGGTGCTCTAATTTCACACTCCTGTCTTCGATTTCTTCATTAATGACCTTCTAAAGATATACATCTTAGCCTTATTCACTCATATACGCTGATTTCACAAACCTCAACATTCATTTATTCAACTCCGCCTTTTCTACCGTCCATCACAATAAACGCTCTAAGAGTTCCTTTTTATATAGGGCAAGCTTTTGTACACATGACCTCTGAATTTGACTTTTTATCTGTCTGGAAAACGAAGATCTTGTTGTTTTTAAGGGCTCAAAAGCTCGATTCCACTCCACCCTTCAATACAAAAAGGTTCTTCCTGCATTAAACCTCTTCCTTCACAGGCGGCAGTCAACGCCTTCTTGCAGTGCGCTTTCCGATACTTTAGCTGACGGATACCACGCTGCCTGGTTACACAAGCTTCTCCCTCAACTCTCTCCCTATCCTCCTGAAGGAAGGATGCGCGGACTGCAGAAAGGGACAGCTTCATCGTATACTCTGCCGAGGTTCACATTTATATAAGCCTGGGTTTCTACTGCTATTACTACTACTACCACTACTACTATCATTACTACTACTACTACTACTACTACTGGAATTACTCTACCTTTATCTTCAATAACATTGCAACTTAATAAATTAATTTTCTCCTTTTCTCTCTCTCTCTCTAACTTTCTCTCTCTCTCTCTCTCTCTCTCTCTCTATTTATGTATGTATGTATGTATGCATGTATGTAGTGTTTATATTTATTAATGTATCTATCCATCCATCTTTCTGTCTATCTATCTAAATCTATCTGTCTATCTTACGCAAATCTTACCCTCAATAAAATCTTACAAATAAGCAATACTGAATCTTAGCGGCCTCATATCACCTGGCCTCCTACCTGTTCGTCGTCATTAGATTTTACGATGGCCATTACTCTATTATCCTTATCCTTACGGGCCATTACCAGGTAGACATCCATCCTTGTTAGCGTTATCAGCGAAGGATGTATGATGATGATGATGAGGATGATGATGATGATGAGGAGGAGGAGGGAGGATAATTACATGATAATGGCAAGTGATTGATGATGATGATAATAATAATGATGATGATGGTGATGATGATAATGATGATGATAATGATGATGATGATGATGATGTCAGGGAGGAAACAACGTCATCATCATCTTATAAGGAGGACGGGCGAGCGAATGAGCAGAAGGACGGGTTAACGGGCGTGCAAAAAGGAGGGGCGAACGGGTCAGAGAAGAAGAACAGGAGGCGGGAGGAAGGGCCGGAGGACGAGGTGGGCGAACAAATGGACGAACGAGTGGCCGAATGGAGGGCGAACTGGCGCAGGCCGAATGTGGGTGGCGGCAAAACGGATGGGTGAACGGACGGGTGAAGGGACGGGTGAGCGAATGTGACGGGTGAAGGTGAACGGAAGGGACGGGTGAACGGAAGGAACGGATGAATGGAAGGGACGGGTGAACGGAACGGACGAGTGAACCGAACGGATGGAACAGGCGACGGTGGAACGGGAGGGAGTGGAGTCAAGGGGCGGGTCAAGGGACGGGCGAACGGACGGGTGAATGAAAGAGTGAACGCAAGCGAATAGAGCTGACAGGTGAAGAGGGAGGAACGAACGGACTGCAGTGAAAGGACGGATGAAAAGCGACGGGTTAATGGGCGGGCGAACGGGCGGGTGAACGAGCGGGCAAACTGGCGAGAGAACTAGCGGGGCAAATGCCGGACGAGGGGAATGGGAGGGTCAATGGACGGGTCAACAAACGGGCTGAACGGACTGGCGATGGGGCGGGTGAAGGGTTGGGTGAACGGACGGGTGACCGGACGGGTGAATGGATGGGACGGATGGACGAACGTGTTGATGAAGGGGTGGAGTAAGCAGGAGGGTGAACAAGTGGGGGAACAAGTGTGCTAGTGGGCGTGGCGAACGGGAGGGGCGAACTGGAGGGTGAACGGGAGGGTGAACGAGACGAGTGAAACGGACGGATGAACATACGGGTAAGATGGGAGGAGCAAACAGACGGGTGAATAAGCGGGTGAACGGACAGGATGGATGGAAAGGTGAACTGACGAGCAAATGGACGGGTGATACCCGGATGGGTGAACGCGGGTGAATGGGAGACCGAACAGGTGGGTGAGCCGACGGGTGAGGTGACGGGGTGAAGGGACGGGTAAAAGGGCCGAGTGAAGGGACGGGTGAGAAGGAACGGGCAAGCTGGCTGAGAGAATGGGCGGGTGAATGGAAGGGAGGACAGAGCCGGTGAACGAGTGGGTCACCGGAGCAGGCGAATGGAGGTGAGTGAACGGACGGGCCCTGGCGGGTGGGTAAATGGGCGGGTGAATAAGTGGGGTGAACGACCGGGTGAAAGGGTAGGCGTACAGGCAGGCAAACGAACGGGCGAATGAGTGGGCGAACAAGTGGGTGAACCCCGTGCAGGCGAACAAGTGGGTGAACGTGCAGGCGAACAAGTGGGCGTACGGGCAGGAGTACGGGAGGGCGAACAGGCGGGTGAATCGAGTGGGCAGATATGGGGGGCAAAGGGGCAGGTGAACGGACGGATGAACAGGACATGTTAACAAACGGGCGAACGGACGGGTGAACGGAAGGCGGAGGTGAACAGGCAGAGCGAACGGGTAGGCGAACGAGTGGGTGAACGGAGAGGGCGAACGCCAGACGATTGGGAGGGTGAACAGACGGGGTGAATGGAGGAGAGGCCGATCGGGGAGGGCTATAGGGGTGGGTGAACGGATAGATGAACGGACGGGTGAATGGGTGGGTGAACGGGTGGTGAGCGGGCTTGTAAGATATGGGCGGGCGAACGGGCGAAGGCGCACCTGAGACTGGTGAACGATGCAGACGAACTGGCGGGTGAAAGGACAGGTGAAGAGCAGGTGAAGGGAGAAGGTGAAGGGAACGACGAAAAGGACGGGTGAGGCGTAATGGGTGAACTTGGAGCAGGTGAACGTAAGCAAACGAACGGGCAAACGAACGGGCGAAGAGTAATGAGCGGGCGAACGAACTGGGGGAAGAACGGACGGAAGAAAGGACAGGCACGCGGACAGGTGAACGGAGTGGGCAAGCGGGCAAGTGAATGGGCTGAGGCCAGAACGGGTGGGGTCAAGGAACGAGGGAAGGGCCAGGTGAAGGGACGGAGCGAACGGCGAGGTGAACGGACGGATGAAGGGATTGATGAACGGACAGGCGAATGGACGGGTGAATGGACCGGCGAACGGGAGGAAGAACAGACGGGTGAAGGGAAAAGGGTGAAACGCACGGGTGAACGAATGAATGCGCATACTGGTTATGGGGACGGGTGAACGGACGAGTGAATGGACAGGTGAAGGGACGGGAGCAGGGACGGGAGAAGGGACGGGCAAAGGGACGGGAGAAGGGACAGGGAGAAGGGACGGGCAAAGGGACGGGAGAGAAGGGACGGGAAAAGGGATAAGTGAACGGCCTGGTGAATGAACTAGCAAAAATGGACTGGTGAACTGGACGGAGGCAACTAACGAGGAGAAACTGAACAGACGGGCGAACGGGCAGGTAAGAGGGAGGGGAACGGGTGAGTGAACGGGCGTGTGAACGGGAGGGTAAATGTTAGGGGGAACGGTCAGGCGAACGAACGAGCAAACGGCAGACGAACAGGTGGGGATGGAGCGAGTGAACACGCGGGCTAACAGGCGGGTGAATGGGCAGGAGAACGGATAGGTGAACGGAAGAAGGGTAATGAACGGGAGAGGAGGACGGGATGGCGAACAGGAGGACGGGCGGGAGGAATGAGGAGGCTAACAGGAGAGGGCGAAAGCAGCAGGCGAAACGGGCGGGAGAACAACGGGCGAATGGGAAGGCGAACGGACAGGTGACTGAGAGGGTAAGCGGGTGGGTGAACGTGTGGGTGAACAGGTGGTTGAACAGACGGGAGAACGGGCGGGTGAACTGATGGGTGATTGGATGGATGTGAACGGGCAGGCAAACCATTGACGGGCGAAACTGACGAGTGAACGGGTAGGCAAATGTGCGGGCGAACGGAGTGAGCGAACGGGCGGTTGTGAATGGGCGAACAGGCGGGCGAACGGGTGGGCGAACGGGTGGAGTAAATGAGAGAGGCTGAATGAGCGGGCGAACAAGTGGGTGGGAGGACAGGAGGGTGAATGGGTGGGTGTACAGGCGGGCGGGCAAAAAAGGGCGAACGGATGGTCAGTTTACCAGTTGGGGGGTGGGCGGATGGAAGGATCGAATGGGCGGGAGGACGGGCGGGTGCGAGAACGGGAGAACGGATGACCGGGCTAATGGGACACACACACACACACACACACACACACACACACACACACACACACACGCAGGCAATCATGAAGAGAGGCAAGTACTCGTAGACAAGCGACCGGTAGACAGGTAGAAAAGGGTGTTTGCAGGCAGTCAGCTCCCTGTGATCATCCTAAACTTGCCTCGCCTGTTTCACCCTCCATTTCCCTGCCTCACCCTGCCTTTCCTAACTCACCCTGCCATCAACATCTTGACCCTGCCTCACCCTGCACTTCCCTGCCTCATCCTGCTGTCATTTACCTAACTCTGCCTCACTCTGCTTCCTCCGATCTAACCTTTCTATCTCACTGTACCTTCATTCTCCTGCCTTACCTTGCTTCGCCCTATTTATCTACCTCACTCTGCCTCATTCACCCTTGCCTCACCCTGTCTCATCATTCATTCCTGCCTTAACCTGCCATCTTCTCACCCTTACTCCTGTCTCTCTGCTTGAATGTCACCCTGCCTCAGCATTCCCTGTTTCACCTTGCCTCCCCCGCAAATCTACTGCACCCTTCCTTCCTTCATTTGCCTAACACTGTCATACCAAGTCTATCCTGTTCACCCTGTTTCCCCTGTCAGTCTTTCCCTGCTACACCCTCCCTTTCACCCTGCCTCTCCTGCTTACCTACTTCACCTTCTATTCCCTCCCCTTCCACACCCTGCTAACTACTGTATAACTGTCCTGTTTCACCCTACTTCCCCTGCCACACCCTCCCCTGCCTCACCCTTCTCTTCCTGCCTACACATTTTTCTCCTCCTGCCTCACCCTGTACACCCTGCCTCACCCTTACAATATTCAGAGTCCACACCAGTGTCCATGCGGTGGCCGAGGGGTTGGTCTGGCAGGTTATGGCGCTGTCGGCTCGGTTAGCGTCACGGTTGGAATCCTGGGTGCGGGCAGCTGACGCCACTCTTCGGACTCCTGGCGCTAGTGGGGGAGGTAGCTTTGGACGGTCCCTAACACATATTCCTATGCGATTTTTTATTCCTAAGGTATTTACTATTCCTAAGCTATTTATTTTGCATGCAACACCATAACATTCTCTTGTATGATGTTTATATAGTTTTCATCCCGGTGACGTTTACGATACTAATAACCATTATTAATAATAACCAAGGGAATAATGAGGTGTACTTCGCTAAGGAAGGGGTGTTGCCAAGTCTCCAAAGCCACTGTGGGTTGGTAGGTAAAATGAATACCTGGGTAACACCTGGGGCAGGTTACTGTGGTAACCTGGATGATGTTTTATATTTAATGGGTAGCGGTAAATTAATACATCACAGGCTCAGAGGCTTCAGTTATGGAAGTGAGCACTGTGGCTAAGCGCAGTAAGTATCAGTCCCATCTTTATATGCTAAAGCTGCCTCTCCTTTCCAACCTCACTTTCCTCTCCTCTGCCTCACCCTGCCCACCCAGTCTTGTCTCACGTTCTTCTTCTGCCTCACCCTGCCTCACCTCTCCTGCCTCACCCTGCATTACCTCTCCTGCCTCACCCTGCCTTTCCTCTCCTGCCTCACTCATGTGCCTCACCTAGCTTGCCTCACACCTGCCTCATCTCTCTTGCCTAAGCTCCTGCCTCACTTCTGCCTCACCTCTCACTCCATGTTCTCCTTCGCTCACATTCCGCTTCCTCCCTGCCTGAGCCTCACTATCATTTTCTCTCTCTCTCTCTCTCTCTCTCTCTCTCTTATCTCACCTCATTCTCATTCTCATTTCCCTATCTCTATTATATCTTTTTCTCATGCTCGCATTGCCTCTCATCCAATCTCTCTCTCTCTCTCTCTCTCTCTCTCTCTCTAAAAAACACACGTCTTCTTCACCCCATTCTCACGTCTATCATTCTGTTCTCCTCTTCCTCTTTTAATTATCTCTATCCCCTTCCGCGTCTCTCTCTCTCTCTCTCTCTCTCTCTCTCTCTCTCAAGGCATTTTATCACTAAACTGGGACACGTAAGATGAACTGACAGTCTATACGGGACACCATGAAGGGAGAGTGATGGTCAGAATTACTCTGTTCTTGTGCCGACCAAGTACAAAAGGGGAAGGTGTGTTTGGCGGGTGAGCGATGTTTTCTGGACGTGTTTTATCGGCAATGTTTGTGTGTCAGACACTGCATGTTAATAAGTAATATATACAAGCTTTAACTGAATAACTGAAAAAAAGAGAAAATTATATAAAAGTGGAAAATATACAGGACTACACATATAATTCTTTGTTTAGTTGATAAGTTGCTATGGCGTGCTGGTGCCAGAAGGGGCAGAAGGGGGTACAAGCGACACACACCAATTCCCCGGCATTGATATCGCCACCTGACAATGTTTACGGCTGAATAATGCAATAGCCGCACTGTTGACGTGGCACTGCAACCCCACCGCAATATTGCAATGTGTTTAGTGATACTTTGCCTTGACATGGATGGATTATGCAATGTTGATGCTGTGTTTGTCGGGAGGAGGCTAGTTTTAGTCCAAAGTCGGGTTGAAACGGCTGTCTATGGTTGGTATTGTTGTAGGTGAAGGAAGCTCCCTAGCACACACACACACACACACACACACACACACACACACACACACACACACACACACAATGCCATTTACTATCTCATTCCCTTACTCAGCATCATTTCCCCCCGTCTGTGTCTGATATTTCTCACCTCCTCCCTTATCATTTACTCTCTCTCTCTCTCTCTCTCTCTCTCTCATTCTTATATCCTTCCTTCCTCCCAATCTTTCCTCCATTTAACTCTCCTCCCTAGCAATATACTCTCCCTCTCGCATCTTTCCTTAATCTCTCTCTCTCTCTCTCTCTCATTGATAGGCGTAGAATGGAGAGAGAGAGAGAGAGAGAGAGAGAGAGAGAGAGAGAGAGAGAGAGAGAGAGAGAGAGAGAGAACAAATAAAACGTCTAGATGCTGAATCCACAGAAAACCGGGATATACCAGTATAGGTGAACGTGTGTGTGTGTGTGTGTGTGTGTGTGTGTGTGTGTATT
>NC_137069.1:27398582-27438582 GCF_032717465.1 Coenobita brevimanus
GGGGAGGAAGACGAAGAGGAAAGGGGAGAGGATGGGGGGAGGAAGACGAAGAGTGCAAGGGGAGAGGATGGGGGAGGAAGACGAAGAGGAAAGGGGAAGGGATGGGGGGAGGAAGACGAAGAGGAAAGGGGAAGGGATGGGGGAGGAAGACGAAGAGGAAAGGGGAGACATGGGGGCAGGAAGACGAAGAGAAAAGGCGAGAGGATTGGGAGGAGGATTTGGAAGGAAATGCAAGAGGAAAAAGAGAGGATGTTGAGTGGAAGAAAAAGGAAGTTGAAGGGGGAGAGGTTGGGAGGGAGGAAGAAGAAGAGGAAGGGGAAGAGGGAAGTGGAGAGAAAGACAAGAATAGGGGGAATGGAGATGAAGAGAGGGAAGAGGATGTGGGGTGGAAGAGAAGGAAGGTGAATGTGAGACAAAGAAGAGGAGGTAGAGGAAGGAAATGCAAGAGGAGAAGGAAGAGGAAGTGGAGAGAGAGAGAGAGAGAGAGAGAGAGAGAGAGAGAGAGAGAGAGAGAGAGAGAGAGAGGAAAGCAGGAGGAGGGAGGAGTGAGCAGGAGCAGGAGTAGGAGGAAGGGGAGAGAAGGAGAACAGAAAGAAAGAGGAGGAGGTGGAGAGGAACGAGGACGAGGCTGAGGAGGAGGAAGAGGGAAAGGACGACGATGGGGAGAGGAGGAATACAAATGAGCATAAAGGAAAGCACAAACTGATATAATGATTATTTCAAGACTGTTAGAGATAAGACAAAGACTATGATATCTAAATTTATGAGATTCAGATAAGATTTTAAAAGATGGCTAAATGAGAGAGAGAGAGAGATAGAGAGAGAGAGAGAGAGAGAGAGAGAGAGAGAGAGAGAGAGACAGACAGACAGACAGACAGACAGAGCATTTCTATTAAGGATAATCTTTCGTTTTTATACCCATTTTATATCCTAACTTTCGGCTCTCCCTGTTCACATCAGCTATACTCCTTTAGCTCTATCCTGGCCTAAAAATGTCATCGCTTCATCTGAAGTGCTCAGTTGTAGCAATAGATTTAAGGCTAAAATATGATGCTAGTCACGAAGAAGTGCCATGGAAAGGATGTAGAGGTGTAGTATTGTCTTACTCTGCCACTGAACTCAGTGGAATAAGCTGGAAAAAAAAATCTTAATATCTAAGGCCTGTATTCTCGTAGGTTACAGGAACTTCCTAAACACCTCTTCCTTAGCGATTTATTTTCGGACATGGCTGGTTAAATGTGCTTTTATACATTCTTCACGCAGGGTATGTCGATATTGGGAGGATTTATGTGGCAGATAAAACAGCTCCCTAGCACCTCCTCCTTATCGATTTATTCTTTGGATATGGGTGATTAATACCCTTGTGTAGGTTATTTATGCAGAATGTGGCCATAGCTGAAGGATTTATCTAACAAACAAGAGGTAAGTGTAACATAAAAAATAAATCGCTTAGGAAGAGGTATTAGGGAGCTTCGTTAACCGATGGCAATACGGGCCATAGGTGTTCATTTCATTCTACCTATACGACGTTCACAAAAACTTGGTCTAAAACTGTCATCTCCAAAGTTAAGAAGCACTTTCAATCATACATCTTGAGACGCTTTGAAAGACGAACTTAGTAAAGCTTCCTCATAATAAAGGAATTAATAAAGACAATATATATATTTTTTAGTTCCAAAAATATATCTTTAAGTGGAACAAAATCATAAAGGAGATAGCAAGAATAAAACGAAAAAAATGTGAGAAAACTCGAATAATATCAAACACGCTGTGGTAAAGATAGGGGGTTTTCTATTGTATTTCGCCCTTTTGTCAACTTTTCTTCAGACGTAACTGGGAAGATAGCTATTTTTTGACTGTATAAAACACACACACACACACACACACACACACACACACAAACACACACATCTAAAATAAACTGTGGTTGGTAATGCTAAGTGGCTTTGGTGATTGCCTTAACTCCTCTTCTTTAGCGACTTATTCCGCACCTGAGTATTACGCCTCAGTGTCCTATGTTACTAATGCAAACTATGTTAATATTCCAAAGGCATCAATAGCACACTAGAGAATGTTAAGGTGAAACATGAGAGAGAGAGGGGGGGGGGGGAGAAGATGAAACAAGGCTAAAAGAGAGGCGAGGGACATGGCCGGATGGACATGAAAGGGAGAAGACATGACGGAAGGACCCAGGCATGAGGGTGAACCAGGGGAGTAGGCAGGATTAGGCAGGGTGAGGCAGACTGAAGGCAGGAAAATGAGGCAGACTTCTTGTCTTGAAAGTAGAAACAGTCTTTCTCGGTGACCTAACACTCACTACACATTTCCTTAAATGGTCTCGTTTCCTGCCTTCCTTTCCTCCTTCCTTCCCTCCTGTCTTTCTTTTCTCTTCTCTTTTTATATCCCTTTCACTTTGTTCTTTCTATCCTTTTTCTTCTCCTTCCTTTCCTCCTTCCCATCTCTCCTTCTCTCTGTTCCCTGTCTTCCATCCTTCCTTTCTTTCTTTCCTTCCTTCCTCCTTCCATCCCTCGTTCCTTCCGTCTTTCCTTCATTTTTTCTCCCTCCTTTTCTTCTTTCCTCCTCCTCCTTTATCCCATTCATTTTTCCCTCTCGTTTTTTCCCTATTTATTTCTTTCCTTATAGTTTTCCTAGACGCTCGTCCTTCCTTCCTTCCTTCCTTCATTCATTAATTCTTTTCTTCCTTCCTTCCCTCTTTCCTTTTTACCTACTGTACTTTCCTTCCTTCCTTCCTTTGCCTTTTTCTTCCTTCCATCCTTCCATTTTTCCTTCTTAGTTTCCACATTTTTTTCTTGTGTCCTTCCTCTGTCTATCCTTTCTGTCCCGCATCTTTATTTTTTCTTTTAATTTCATCCTTCCTTCCTTTTTCTCTTTCTTTCAATTATTCTCCATTTCTTTCTCATCCTTCTTTCCTTCCTTCCTTCCTTTTCTCTTTCTTTCAATTCTCCTCCTTCGTTTTAATCCTTCTTTCCTTCCTCCCGTCCTTCCGTCCTTCCTTCCTTCCTCCTACTGTTCTTCATCATCTTCTTTTCTTCCATCTTCGGTCACCTTTCTTCCTTCTTCAGTCATCTTCCTTCTTCTGCCCTTTCCTTCATATTTCTTCTCATCCTTCCTTCTTCCCTTCCATCCTCCCTTACTTCTTGGCTCCTACTCTTCCTTCTCTTTTATCATCTATTTCTTTTCTTCCTAATTCCATCATCTTTCCTCGCTCTTCTCTTTCCTTCATATTCTTCCTTCTTCTCGGAGACTTAACATTTACCACACACTTTCCTATCCTCTTTTCCTTCCTTCTTTCCATCCCATTCTCTCCTCTACTTTCTTCCCCACCTCCCTCCATTCCATCCGTCATTCCTCCCTACTCTATTTTTGTTTTTTATTTTTACGCAATTACTGATTTTCTCTTTATCTCCTTCCTTCATTCCTTTTTTCCTTCGAATATTTTTAAACTTTCTATTCCTCTTATTTTTCCATTTCTCCACTACTCTCCTTCCTTCCTTCCCTCCTTTCTCCCTCTTACTCTACTTCCTTTCTTCCTTCTTCATTCGTATCGGTGACCTAACACTATACAATTTTCTTAACATTATTCCTTACTTCATTCTTTCACTTTCTCTCCCTCCCTCCCTCTCCCCCGTCTCTCTCTCTCTCTCTCTCTCTCTCTCTCTCTCTCTTTACCCTTTCCTCCATTTCTCTTCTTTCCCATTCTCCTTCCTTTAGTTGTCTTCTCTTCCATTCCATCTTCTCTCTTCTTCTTTTCCCTTTTCTCCCTCACCTCAAACTCCTCCTTGATTTCTTCCTCCTTTCTTTCCTTCCTTCTCTTCCCTCCTTCTCTTTTCTTCTCTCCCCTCACCCCTTTACTCTTTTTCTTCTTCCCGTCACTTCTCCTTCCTCTTGTATCCCTTTCCTTTACTTTCTCGGTTTCCCCATCCGCCTGTCCATCTTTCCCTCATTCTGTTATTTTCTTCCCTTCCTTGTTACTCTTTCTCCTCTCACTTCTATTCTCTCTTCCTGTTTCTTCCGTCCCTTATCTCTCCTCTCACTCTTCCCTCCCCCCCTCCCTCTCCCTCTCTTCCATTACTCCTTTCTCCCACTTTCTCCCACCTTCCTTTCTCTGCTCTCCCATATTTCCCTACCCCTTCCTTCTCCCGCTCTTCCATTTCTCATTTTTTCCCTACATTTCCCATTCTTCGCCTCTCCTCTTATCCTTTCTTCCCTATTTTCTTCTCTCCCATATAATTTCTTCCTCTCTCCCCTTGTGCCCTCTTTCTCCCTCTACCTTTTCTTCGATTTCTTCCCCCTTCCTTTCTTTTCTCTCCATCCCACCATCTCCCTTTTTATTCACAATACCCATCCTTCCCTGTCCCTTTCCTCCTCCATGTCTTCCAATTCTTCCTTCCCCTTTCTCTTCCACTCATTCCTTCCCTCCTCTCCCTTCCTTCCCGTCCTCCTTCCTTCCTTCCCGTATCTCCCTCTCCCATCGTTTTCCCACCTTCCCCTCCCCCTCCTTCTCTCTCCCAACTTCTCCTCTCTTCTATCCACGCTTTCCTCCCTCCTCCTCCTCCTCTCCCTTCCCCCCGTCCCCCTCCTTCCATTATATCCCTTTCCCATCTTTTTCCCTCCTTCCTCTCTCTCTCTCTCTCTCTCTCTCTCTCTCTCTCACTCCACACAAGGAAATATTGGTAGCCTGCCAGGAAGTAGTCACAAAAATACGAAGCGAGTTATAACAGCACCACGACCGACTCCCGCTGTTCCTCCTCTTAGCCCCCTCTCCTAAGCGATTTGTTTTGCCTTTTACACTTTACTATCTTCTTTCCAGTGCTATCTGAATCCTTCAAATATCGCCATCCTCTGCATAAGTACAAAAGGATAGTAACCAACCATAACCAAAAATATATCGCTAAGGAAGAGGAATTAGGGAGCTTCCTTACGCGACAAGAATACGGACGCATGTCTTGGTCTCTCTCTCTCTCTCTCTCTCTCTGTTCTCTTATTTTATCGTCCTGTGCCTTTTGATATAATTCTTTATCTTATTCAATAGTCCTAAATCATATGCTAATCTAAAGTAGCAAGGCTAACCTAACCTGACCTAACCTAACCTAACCTAACCTATCCTGACCTAACCTAACCTAACCTGACCTAACCTGACCTAACCTTACCTAACCCAACTTAACCTAACCCTGACCTGACCTGACCTGACGTAACTAACCTGACCTGATGTAACCTAACCTAACCTAACCTGACCTGACCTAACCTAACCTGACCTGACCTAACCTAACCTGACCTGACCTGACCTGACCTAACCTGACCTAACCTAACCTAACCTGACCTGACCTAACCTAACCTGACCTGACCTAACCTGACCTAACCTAACCTAACCTAACCTGACCTAACCTAACCTGACCTAACCTAACCTAACCTGACCTAACCTAACCTAACCTGACCTAATCTAACCTAGCCTAATCTGATCTAACCTAACCTAGCCTAACCTGACCTAACCTAACCTAGCCTAACCTGACCTAACCCAACCTAACCTAAACTGACTTGACATAACCTAACGTAACCTGACCTAGCCTGACCTAAACAAACCTAACCTTACATAACAACCTAACCTACCCTGATCTAATCTGACCTAATTTTCACCTCGATCTAACTTCTTTATTCCTAATCTAACTTCCTTCATCCATAATCAAACTTCATCTTAAATCTAACTTCCTTCATTCTTTAACTTCCTTCGGCCATAACTTAACTTCCTTTCGTCTTAATAACTTCCTTCCGTCTTAACCTAACTTTCTTCATGCTTAATCTAAATTCCTTCATTCTATAACTTTCTTCGTATAACTTCCTTCCGTCTTAACCTACCCTCTCCCAGTCTCACAACTTCCGTATTATCTTCCTTCATACGGCCGAGTCTAACCCCCTTCCGTCTCTCTCCTTCCCTGTTATCTTCTTTCATTATCCCATCGTAGAAGACTTTGTGGTGAGTGATGAGGACTGCAGTGTTCCTTGGGAGAAGAATAAGTAGGAGAGGGTAAGGGGAATGTGTGAAGGGAGGGGAGGGGAGGGTTGGTTAGGGAAGGGTAGGCTAGGGCAGGTTAGGGATGGTTAGGGTAGGGGACGGAAAAGTAGGAGAGGGGAGGGAGAGGAAGAGAAGGGGAGGGTAGTATAGGGTTAGGAAGGGATGGAAGGAGAGGTGAGGGGTAGGGAGAGGAAGGGAGGAAGGGAAGGGAAAGGAAAAGAAGGAATGGGAAGAGAAGACAGGCGAAGGGAAGAGAAGGGAAGGGCAAGGTAGGAAAGGGAAGGGAAGGGAAGGGTAGGGAAGGGAAGGGAAGGGTAGGTAAGTATTTTTATGAATGGAGGACACCTGTAACCATTTTTTTTTTTTATGTGTCTGACTCTGGGCAAAGGCTTCACAGTCTGCCCCCAAGCCCCAGTAGTCTTCCTACATACCATGCACCTCTACATGTCACCACTTCGGCGCTAACACCCACCGTCCATATTGAATACATGCTAGGGCTGTCTCATACAGGACTGGTGTACTGGTATGAGCGGGGGTATTTCTACGACATGTCGGCGAGTCTTCTGGTAGATCAATAAAGCCTGATTTGATGAAATTCAAATCCTTGAAGTGTTCCCTGCCCCAGCGAGGATTTGAACCCGGGTCCATTAGGACTGCAGGCCGCCTCTCTACCTACTGAGCCACCACCTCCCCCTATCAATACAATGGATTATTTTTCCTTTCTTTCTTTTTTCCTTCTGTTCCGTTACTGTAAAAAAACTGAACAAAAGAGAGCGAGAGAGAGTTAGAAATGAGCAACAGAGAGCAAGAGAGAGAAATCAGCAAACGACAGAGAGAGTTAGAAATGGGCAAAGGAGGGCGAGAGAGTTAGAGATGAACAGAAGAGAGCAGAGGGAGTTAGAAATGAGCAAAGAGAGAGAGAGAGAGAGAGAGAGAGAGAGAGAGAGAGAGAGAGAGAGAGAGAGAGAGAGAGAGAGAGAGAGAGAGACGTGTTAATCTATTTTCCAAGCAAACATCAGTGCATAATAATTCAGGTATAATTTGTATACAGTTTCTTTTGTGATAATTTATACGCCACGTCCGTCGGAGTTAGTAAAGAGTGGGGACGAGAGGACTGGAGAGTGTGATAGTGGTGGTGGTGGTGGTGGTGGGGAAGAAGAGAAAGAAAAAAAATGATGATGATGATGATGATGATGATGATGATGTTGATGTTGATGATGATGATGACGGTGGTGGTGGTATTGTTATTGGTGATGATGAGGGTGATAATAACAGTGGTGATGGTGATAGTGGTGAAGGTAAGGATGATGATGATGATGATGATGATGATGATGATGATGATGATGATGATGATGATGTAGAGCAGGGTATGACAGAGGATGGTAGGGGTAGGTGGGACAGGAAAGGAATAGGAAAACAGGGCATGATGGGGTAAGGCAAGGAAGGGCAGCGCAGGGCAGGGCAGGGCAGGACAGGGCAGGGTAGAGTAAGATAAGGCAGGACACACAGTTGGGCAGGGCAGGGCAAGTACATAAATAGATAGTCAAGTTGATATGGAGAGAGATAGATAGATAGATAGACAAGTAGATAGACATATAAATAGATAGAACGTCTAGTTTATAAGCAGATAGATAGGTAGATAGTGATGTTGATAAGCAGATAAAAGACAGTCATTTTTATTGGCAGACAGACAGACACAGATAGTCAAGTTATAAGCAGATAGATGGACAGATAGTCAAGTTGGATAAGCAGATAAATAAACAGACTGATAGATACAGAGAAAGCATCAGAAAAGGCCAAGAATCAAGTGTAAATGACGTCTAACACTTATATACTTTACAAACCGCGACGCAGACAGCAAGAAAAACCAAAATTGTTCCGTTTTCTGTGTTATATTTGTATTTCGATGGGGAAACACTGTGACTGTGGACCCTTCCTTGCGATAGACGTGAATAAATAGATAGACAAAGAGATAGATAGATAGATAATCGACTGACATAAAGACTGATATATAGAGCAGGTAAATAGACAAACAGACAGACAGGTAGACAGAAACGTTGGCAGACAGAGATATAGACAGATACACCGACAGATGGATGGATGGACGGATAGATAGGCTGGCAGATAGATACAGAGATAGACAGATAAATAGACAAGTAGATGGACAAATAGGTGGATGGGTAGGCAATGGATGGATAGATAAAAAAGATGGATATAGATAGTTACAAACATATAGACACAAAGAGGTGTACAGTATAGATGGATGGATGGATGGATGGATGGATGGAGGGACAGGTAGCTAAATACTCTGACACATATAGACAGGGGAATGAGATACAGAGAGACACTTTAAGAAAATCCATATAAAGGAAGTAACATGAACACATAAAATAAAAACCCACACCTCCCATATACCCTGCAAACAGCGACGCCAGGCAAAAACGCAATCTGTTCAGTTCTACCAATACTTTATTTGGGCAACGCTGTACATCCTGACCCACTGAGACAGATAAAGACAGACAGACATAATAGATAGGCTAACAGACTGACTGATACACTAATCGGTATATTGATAGATAGACAGATAAACAGATGGACAATAAATAGGTAGGTAGAGATTGAGATAGACATAGATAAATGGATAGATAGATAGATGGATGGAGACAGACTGGCAGACAGACAGACGGATATGGATAGATGGACTGGTTAACATCTATCTACCAGGCTAATTCACTAGCTACCTTGGTAGATAGAACCAGAAAGCAATCAGGGAGTGCATACCTTACCCAACGTCAGTAATTTTTTTTTTTTTCTGTAATACCTCTTCCCTATGAGACGAATGCATTTATGGGCTCACACAGCCAGTTAATTCTAGGGTCTGAGTCTGCCCTGTTACACAATCTCAGGCAGTGCATACCTCTGCCAACACTAATAATCACCTCAAAAATCACTTCAAAATCTATCTTCCTTGATCCACTGCCCTTGTATCTATCAGTGTTTTGAGATATCTTATAGACAAACACACACGGGTGAATATAAAACCTCTGTCCAACCCAGCTAGCGTAGGCAAGAACAGCACTCGGATATACCCTCCATCCTGCAACAGCACTCGCATATACCCTCCACCCCGCGACTCAGACCACAAGCCATACCCGAACTGTTCAGTTCCACCTGTGTTATATTTGTGCTTGCAACTGGGACAAACGCTGTAAATCTGACCCCCCACCCTCCACCCAACCCCTCCCCGCGGCGCATTGGCATGCGACCGAAAAGCTATGCAAAACAAATTGGAGTCAAACTATATATTAGTCCTATTACACAGCGTGGCTGCTGTGAGTTGGGGTGTAGATTCTGGGTCGTGGGAGTGGTGGTGGGATGGGATGGGATGGGAGGAAGGGAAAGGGAATGGCAGGACAGGAGAGGAACTGGGAAAGGAATGAAAAGGGAATGGTTGAGAGGAGGAGATATGAGAGAGGAGAGGTACAGAGAGAGGAGGAGAGAAGATAGGGGAGAAGAGGAAATTACAGGAGAGGTGAGGAGACGAGAATGGAGGGGAATGGGAAGGGCAGGGTAGAACAGGAAGGGAAGGGAGGAACAGGGAAGGGAAGGGAAGGGAAGGGTAGGGAAAGGAAAGGTGATATACTGTGACTGCTATGTATTGGGGTGTAGATTATGGGTAGTGTGAGTGAAGGTGGGATGGGATGGGGGAGGGAGATGGGAGAGGAGGAGGGAAGCGAAAGGGAAGAGTAGGGAAGTGCAGGGATGGAAAGATATGAGGCAGACAGAGGCTGGGCAGAAAAAGGAAGGGCACGGTACTGAAAGACTAAAGGGGGGAAGAGTCAAGACGATAAGAGATGAAAAAGTAAAACGATGGGAAGGAAAGGAATGGAAGGGAAGGGCAGGGCAGAACAGGAGAGGACTGGGAGAGGATTTGACATGACTGAGAGGGAGAGGAGACGAAAGTACAGGAGAGGAGAGGGAGAGAAGGGAGGAGAGATAAGTAGGAGAGAAAGAGAAGGAAAGAGAATGGAAGGGAATAGGAAGGGCATGGCATAACAGGAAGGAAAAGGAAAGGGAAGGGAAGGGAAGAAAAAGGAAGGGAATAGGGTGGGGGAGGGAAGGGATAAGTGATGTAGGAATGAAAGTCGAACATACTATTCCTTTTACACAGTGCAACTGCTGTGTGTGTTGGGATGTAGACTTTGTATGTAGCTTTGCGGTGGTGAGAGGGGAGGGGAGGGGAGGGGAGGGGAAGGAAAGATGGGATGGGAAGAGTAGGCAGGGTAGAGAAGGGTAGGATATGGATAGGTAGGGAAGGGAAAGATTGTGAAGAGAAAAAAGGAGAGAAGAGGAGAAGAGATGGGAAGAGAATGGAAAGCAATGGGAAAGGAAGGGAAGAGATGGACAGTACACGACAGGAAGGGAAGGGAAGAAAAAGATTAAATGGGGCAGTAGTTCAAGCTCAATGTTAATCTTTTTACACAATACGATTGTTGTTTCGGATTGGTAGCTATTATGTGTTTTTTTGTGGGAGTGGGATGGGTTGGGATGGAATGGGATTAGGTGGGATGGGAAGGAAAGAGAGGGAAGAGATGGGGAGGGAGGGAGAATAGGAGGGAAATATGTTGAGGGAAAGGGATGGGGAGAAGAGCATGGAAAGTGAAGTGAAGAGAAGGAAGAGAAGAAAAGAGAAGAGAAAAGGAGAAAAGAGAAAGAGAAAAGAAAAGAGAAAGAAGAAAAGAGAGAAGAGATGGGAAAAAAAAGAGAAAAGAGAGAAGAGATGGGAAAAAAAGAAAGAGAGAGAAGAGATGCCAAGAGAAAAGAGAAGAGGAGAGAAGAGAAGAGAACTGAGGAGAGGAGAGAAGAGGAGAGGAGGGAAGAGAGAAGATGAGAAGAGAAAAGAGTGAAAAGGAAACGAATGAAAGCGAGGGGCAGGGTAGGGCAATAAAAGGAGAAGGGGAGGAAGAAATGGGGAAGGGGTAGGCAGGGCAAGGCAGGGCAGGACAAGAAAGGGCAAGGAAGGGAAGAGGAAGTGACGGTCAATGCAGGGCAGGACTAGAGATGAGAGAAAGGTGCAGGGAAGGGATGGAATAGAAAGGAAAGGGAACAAGAAAAAGAAGGAAGGGGAAGAGAAGGGAAGGAAAGGAAGGGAAGGGAAGCGAAGGGAAGAAAGAAAAGGCAATGGAAAATAGGAGAGAACAATGAAGGTAAGGGATAGAAAGGGAAAGTAAAAAAAGAAATGAGGAAGAGGAAGGGGTGAACAGGGCAGGGCATGGAAGGAAAGATGAGATAGAGGAAAGGAAAAGGAAAGGCTGGGTAGTGAAAGGCAAAAAGCAAGACAGACAATGCTTCCTCGTCACAGACACTGCAATACATCTCTACCTTTTACGAACACAGTAAGATACCTATTGCACGAAGACAAATGGCCATGCTTTCAGAGTTTATATCTTTGCATTCCAACGAGAAGAATCATGAAGAATGCAAGATTCATTGACAAGGTGTGAAGATTAGTAAGATTTCTGTGGTAAGAGTAATTAGAGGTTGTGTTCGTGCAGTCATCATCATCCTCATCCTCATCATCATCATTATTATCATCATCATCATCATCATCATCATCATCATCATCGCCGCCGAAGATGGTGGAAGGGATAATAATGGAATGGAATGATGGGTTGTTGGTCAACATCTTGAGAGAGAGAGAGAGAGAGAGAGAGAGAGAGAGAGAGAGAGATAGAGAGAGAGAGAGAGAGAGAGAGAGAGAGAGAGAGAGAGAGAGAGAGGCTACTTTACTGCGTTCACTTTAACTTGGCGTCAAACTACCATCTCTCCATCTCTGAGGTATAACAAAACATTAACACTAGAATATGATACTAATCACGAAAAAATGTAATGGAAAGGATATAGGGATATGGTACTGTCTTTTCTCTGACGCTGAGCTACGGGAAATTCCCTGCAAAAGGACGAAAATCTCTGTTCAGTTAAAATGAATGATTTATGAGTCTGCCATTTTATCAGTACTGGCTAACTTGATGGAGTATATAGGTTTTATATTTTTGGTTACCCCCTCCTTCTCTGTCTCTGTCTCTGTCTGTCTGTCTCTATCTCTGTCTCTTTGTCTCTGTCTCTGTCTCTTTGTCTCTGTCTCTGTCTGTCTGTCTGTCTGTCTGTCTCTCTCTCTCTCTCTCTCTCTCTCTCTCTCTGTGTCATACCTTCTGAGTCGTTTTGGCATTGTGAGAAGAATGAAAAAAATGTACTTTTCTTTTTCAGTGCGACTTTCCACAATTATTATAATAAAGTCACTTGCATCCTTAATAAGATCGATAAAGTAATGGTCATCACCACCTTCCTTACACCTGCATACACCTCTCCAATTTTCCTTTACCTACCCTTATCACCACCTTCCTTACACCTGCATACAACTCTCCAGTTTTCCTTTACCTACCGTCATCACCACCTTCCTTACACCTGCATACACCTCTCCAGATTTTCTTTACCTCTTATGCAATGTTGAAAATTACATAGTCCATCAGTTCTCTATCGAAAACTGACCTTTCACTTACGATATCACTGCTATAAAGATTTGCATACGTTGGAACTATTTTAATCGCATCCTTCCTTCGGCTTGTTACCTCGCTATAGTTTTTCAGAGCAAACAGTTTATCTCTGGATAAACTTTGCTAACTCTTTATTTAGTTCAATTTGCCTATCTTCATCTGCGACATTCACCTCTCAACAGACCTATATGCTGGTGAAAGAGTAAGTGACAATTTATTCAGACTGCTTCTAACTCCTTTATCACGATGGCGCTCTCCTAGTTAAATAAAGGAGCCTGAGTCTTGCAATAAGAGCGTGAAGTAAAAAAAAGATGACAATATACTGGAAAGGTAAACCTCATAATAAAAGCTGCTCAGTACTTCACTTACCAAGTCCCAGAAGTTGGTATTGACCTCAGACTTTACGGAAAGGTCACAGTATCACTCCAGTTTTACCTGCAAGAAAATACACTCATTAGGCACAGGTAGAGAGTGCTGTGGGAGTGATGTGGAGAAGTACCAATCACATCCTTACTTGCAGGAAGCACACTAATTGGGCACAGGTGGAAGTGCTGTGAAGTGCTAAACCTACTCTTACCTGCAGGAAGCACACTAATTAGGTACAGGTAAATGGTGCTGTGGAATTGGTGGGGGAAGAGGTTAAGAGCAGGAGAAAAAAGGAAGAAATGCAGTAGGTCAATTGGATTTTGCTAACTATATCTTGTTAATTTTATCATGGCCTGAAACTGTCTTCTCTCCATCTTGAATGCCGAGCTGTTGCATATTAACACCACAGAGGCATTTATCTTCTTAGTATGATAGGAAATGCGTATGGCAGGATACTTATTAATGGAGTTAGGAAAATAACAGAGGAATTAGATGGAGAAGAACAGGGAGGTTTCAGCAAAGGAAGAGTTGTGTAGATCAGATATTCATCCCAAGGTGTTTAGTGGAAAAGCTTCTCGAGAAGGAAAGAAGCTGTATGAGGCCTTCATGGATTTGGAAGAAGCATATGACTGAGTGAGTAGACAAGGAAAGTGGAAAATATTAAAATATTTGGAGTCAATGAGAAGCTGTTGAATGCCGCGAAGAGTATGTACAAGGGCGCTAGGGCTCCATTGTGTGTGTGGATGGTGAACTGAGTGAATTTTTCTTTCTGAGGATTGGATTGAAACAGGGATGTGTCGTGTCTCCATGGATGTTCAATTAGTATATGGATGGCGTTATTAAAGAAAGAAGGTAAGGCAGTGGATGTTGGAGAGGCCCTAATGAGAGAGGGCAGCGCTTGGAAACTTCCTGTACTGTTGTTTGCAGATAAGATTGTATTGTTAAGTGAAGACGAAGGAGAACTGCAAGGCTTTGTGACAATTTGGGAGAATGTGTAGTCAACTGAATCTAAAGATGAATGTACTGAAGAGTAAAGTTGTGGTCGTCAAAAGAGAAATGAAGTCACTGAATGCATAGTGAGGCTGGATAGAAAGGAAATGGATAATGTGAAAGAAATAAGTACCTGGGTAGTGTGATGAGAAAGGATGGAAGTTTGGAATATGAAGTACAGTATTTGAAAGCGTACAACACGGAAGAAAGGTTACTTGTTCAGTGAAAGAAGTGATAAGAAATAGGGGAGTGAGCATGGAAGTAAACAAGTAGGAGGCTGTGGGTCAATCGGTAGAGAGTTGGTCTGCAGTCCTAACGGACCCCGGTTCAAATCCCGCTGGGGCAGGCAACAGTTTAAGGATTTGAATTTCATAAATATCAGACTTTACTGATCTACCAGAAGACCCGCCGACATGTCTTAAAAATACCCACACTAATACCAATACACCAGTCCTGTACTGGTATAGGCATTAATTTGTTAAAACAATACGTACTAGTTATAGGTATGTAATAATTGTAGGCATTAGTATACACTATCCAAGAGTGTCTATAACTCTCCTTCAATAACAGCCCTAGCATGTATTCAGTATGGACGGTGGGTGTTAGCGCCGAAGTGGTGACATGTAGAGGTGTGCGGTACATGGAGGATTACTGGGCCCTGAAAGCAGGCTGTGAAGCCTATGCCCAGAGTCGGTCACATAAGAAAAAAAGGCAGAACGATAGTACTCTTAACGTATGGAAGCGAAGCCTGGACCATGTTGGACACAAGTCAAGAGTGAGAGCAGTGGAAATGAGTTATCTGATAATGAGCGTGTGGAATTATATGGAGAGACAGAATGACACATGAAGTAAATGGGGATTGTGGTGTGGATCTGGATGTGACAGAAAGCATTAGGAGAAATATCATGAGGTGGTTTGGCCATGTGAAAAGGATGGAGTGTGAGAGACTAACTAGGAGAGTGTATGTGAGTGATGTGGAGGGGAGAGAGACTGAGGGGGAGGCCGAGGTTGGGCTAGAGGGATGGACAGTGAGAGACTAACTAGGTGAGTGTAGGTGAGTGATGTGGAGTAGGGGGGGGGGAAGTGAAGGGGAGGCCAAGGATGAGCTGGAGGGATGGAGTTGAGAGGTATAAGAGAGACGGGAGCGTTAATTGGGAGGTGGACAGTGAAATGGGAGGGGACAGGGCGACATGATGGCGACGGGTTTGTGGCCTCCCCTTACAGGATTAAGGCGTCTGGCAACAGATAGACAGATGAACAAAATAGTATGATCTGAACAGAATCGCGTTATGAAAAAAATCGTGAACAAAATCGTCAGTGAAAAAATCGTCCGGCGTCAACATTGCAAAAAACCGTCTGCAATAACTACGAGAATGTGTAGTCGGGTTGATAGTGGAGTCCTACGAGTCGGTTGCAATTGCAGTGAGGGTCCCGTGGGGTTGCAACAATATTTTGCAATTTGCGGTGGCGCTGTATACTGTATAATTCTCATGGATACGCACACAGATACACACGGTCACGGATACATACACGGGAGGATAAGCACACATATATACATAGGCACACGGATACATACGCGGAAGGATGTACACTATATGCGAACACATATGAGGGCAGCCGTTGCAGGGGCTGTGCTGTGCTGTGCTGCTGTGATGGTGCAATTGTCTTGTACTGTGCTTAGCTAAAGAAGTGCTGATTTTTTACAATGCTTTGCTCTATTATGCTGTTGTCACTGTGCTACTTTGTCTTTTACTGTGCTATGCTAATGATGTGCTGTGTTTTCCGTCACTCTTCTTTACTGCAGTCATGGTGCTACTTTGTCTTTTACAGTGCTGCGCTAATGATCTGCTGTGTGTGTGTGTGTGTGTGTGTGTGTGTGTGTGTGTGTGTGTGTGTGTGTGTGTGTGTGTGTGTGTGTGTGTGTGTGTGTGTGTGTGTGTGTGTGTGTGTGTGTGTGTGTGTGTGTGTGTGTGTGTGTGTGTGTGTGTGTGTGTGTGTGTGTGTGTGTGTGTGTGTGTGTGTGTGTGTGTGTGTGTTTTACTGTGCTGCTACGATGGTGCTTTAACGATGCTGTATTTTGCCGCGCTGCTGGTATGGTGCGGATGCAGGAAACTTGCCACACTCCCGCCTCAACAATGTAAGTTTCGTTGCCCTCCCGCTAAAATGGAGTAAGTCTGTAGTTACTGTGTTCCTTGTCCCACTGTCTTTGCTATTTTTATAGTTTTCGCCTTTTCCTTAGTACCCCCGCCCCCTTGGGAAAATGGAAATGTTTTGGTGGTGGTGGTGGGTTGGTGGGGTGGGGGAGAGTGTTAGTGGGGGTGTTAGTGGTGGTGGCTGTGGTGTTGTGTTCTTACCTAATTGTTCTTACCTTACTGTATCTCTACAGGAATGAGTCTTACCTAATTGTTCTTACCTTACTGTATCTCTACAGGAATGAGTCAAGCTCGTATTGTCCCGTTGCTTAAACCATTTTTATCATACACATCCTTATATTTATGAATAGTTTTGGCACACACTATTTCATTTGGTAGTGCATAACACTGATCAATTGCCCTATTTGAGAAATCGAAATTCCTAACGTCTCTGTCACCTCTCATTTTATGTAGCTTTTTGCAGTGTCCTCTTGCTGATGCCTTCCCATAGGTTATAATTCACTGATGTCTATTTTCTCTTTCCCTGAGATGCATTTATATAGTGTAATCATGTCTCCTCTTTTCCTGCTCTCTTGTAATGTTGATAGGTTCAGATTTTCTAGTCTTCCTTCATAGCTTAGATCCTTGAAGTTAGGTACCCATCTTGTGTCAGCCCTTTGTACTTTTTTAATCTTATCTATGTGTTTTTTGAGATGAGGATTCCAGACCACTGATGCATATTCCAGGGTTGGTCTGATGAATGATGTTCTTATCTTTCTCAGCATGTCTCCATTTATATATGTGAATGCTAGTCTTCGCATACAGTGTGTGCGTGTTTTGTACCTTCTCATTTATGTGGTCAATCAAAGAGAGTCAGTTATTGATAATCACTTCCAGGTCCTTCTCCTTTTCTGATATGTGTAGGGTTGAACTTCCTAGCTTATAATCCCTATCTGGTCTTTTTCCACTTTTACTAAACTCACTTACATGGCAGTTATCCACACTGAATTCCATTTGCCATCTACTGCTCCATTCATGAAGTTTATTAAATTCTTCTTGTAGCTCTCTGCAAAAGTCTGTGTTCGTAATTCTTCTTTGTATTATTGCATCATCAGCAAACATATTAAGATAGCTTTCATTCCCAATTTTACTGTCTCTATCATTTATATACTGTATACTAAAAACTAACTGGTGCCAGCTCTGAGCCCTGCGGAACTCCGCTAGTCACTTCCCTCCGTGATGAGTCATTACCCTTCAGTACTGTTCTCATTTCCGTTTCTCTTAGAAAACCCTGCATCAAACAGAACAGATTACCTTGCATTGCTCCTTAATGGTACAGTTTCCATTAAAGTCTTTGATGCGGTACTCTGTCAAATGCTTTCTTAAAATCTAAATAAATACTGTCCACCCATCCCTCTCTTTTCTCTAGTGTTTCTGCAACTCTGCCATAGTAGCTTAATAGATTTATAACACATGATTTTCCTTTTCTAAAACCGAACTGTCTTCCCTTTATCATATTGTATTTTTCCAGATGGTTTACTCAGATTTTTCTTATTAATGTGTGTGTGTGTGTGTGTGTGTGTGTGTGTGTGTGTGTGTGTGTGTGTGTGTGTGTGTGTGTGTGTGTTAATATTTGTGTTTGTGATAATGTTTGTGATAATGCTGGTATCTTAGTGCTAGTGTTATAATAAGTTATTTTCATTGAGTTCGTGTTTGTGGTAGTGTAGGGGTAGTGTTAGTGATCCTGGTAGCCAGTCTTTGCTGTTCTTATCATTTTCTTGTATTTTCTTTACTAATCTTCCTCGTCGTGGATAATACAGACATGCTGGTGTGCTTGTTATTATTCTATTATCCCTTTATCATTTTTATGTTCGCGCTCACAATGTGAGGAGAGTATAATGTTTTGGTCTATCTGTGTGTGTGTGTGTGTGTGTGTGTGTGTGTGTGTGTGTGTGTGTGTGTGTGTGTGTGTGTGTGTGTGTGTGTGTGTGTGTGTGTGTGTGTGTGTGTGTGTGTAATTCACCGGGTCGGTCAGGATCACTTGATGGTCGTGATGGTCAGCTTTTACCCTCCCGGAAGGGAGCTGAGAGCTCATATAGTCCGATCTAAGGGCAAGGCTGTGACCTTCACACACGCACACACCCGTCCCCTTGCTCAAGGGGGACAGTAACCACCCACTTCGTCAGTGAAACTTTTCGCAACTTGAGCGAGGCGCGAACTCCCGTCCACCAGTTGGCAAGCGGGAACGTTTCCTGCTTTGGTAGTGGAGACGCCTTCATGTGGTGGTACTGATATAAGCGGGTGGTTGAGCTGCCCGGATACACAAACGTCCTTCAGTGCCCTCCCTATCCTTTGAAAGGAAGATGGCTGATGAATAGGAAGGAATTCACTCTCAGATGAGTTCGGAATTGCCTCTACTACTGCTGCTACTACTGCTGCTGCTGCTGCTGCTACTACTACTACTACTACTACTACTACTACAATATTGTTTTTGTCTTTTTTGCAACAATGAAAAACAAATGTTACTTCCTTTGCGCCAATGCCCTTATTATCCTTGTATTATCAACCAATCGTTTATTGTTTCATGAGGTGGGAACAATTGTGCTGGCTCCTGGCCTTTGGTTCCTTCTCTCTTTTATTAAAAAAAACAAGGGGGGGGGGGAGGCTAGGGGTCAGGGTACACAATCTTGCCATTTAAGACGAGGGTAACCGGTTGTCCTTAAGTGAGCAGTTAAACCCAAATCAAACCACGAAATTAATAGATTCCAGCACTACTAGAAACCACCTTGCTTGTCCTTCAGTGTAGAATCTGCCAAAGGTAACACTACATCGAGTGAGTGGATGGAAGGCAACCCCACCCATCACATATACTCTACTATGAAGTTATGTTTCAGTCTCTGTTAAATGCCTGTATCCAAGTACAGTATCTTCTGACTGATTTATTATCTGTCCGTCTGCAAGTCTGTCTGTCCCAGTGATGCAGCTGCAGTTCAGTCACAGTACTATGCAGTCCTTTCACCTTAACCTAACCAAAGTTTTAGCCTTTTGCAGTTTATTTCTGGCATAGCAAATGATGTAACAAGACAATACTATGCCTCTACAGCCTTCCCAACAGCACATATTCGTGACTAGCATCATATTCTTGTGTTAATCTCTTGCTACAACTCAGTATCCATGCTAAAGACATGGCAATTTTAGGCTACGTCATAGTAAAAGGCATACAATTGCAATATCTTAATAATAATTTGTGAAGTGGTGCCTGCGAAACCAAGAATGCAATAAATGACTGCTTTTATATTTATTTATTTATTTATTTATAATGCAAGAAAGAAGGAACAAAAAGGAAGAAGCCCGGAAGATTTTTCCGTCGAAGAAGAAGAAAAAAACAAGATATGAGAGAGCCAAATTAAAAGTCCGTCCATTTCGAGATGCCTGGACACACTGCGTTTGAAAGACCGGAGGTCATAGGCAGTAGGAAATAAAGACATTGGGAGACAATTCCAGAGTTGACCTGTTGCATACATGAAGGACTGGGAGTAACGGTTACCTTGCGAGCACTGGGTTACAAGGAGGGTGAAAACATTAACATTTATTATTCTCAACGGTTAAGGAAATTCCCTAACACTCCTTTCTAAGCGATTTAGCTTGCTTATAACACCTTGACGTCCTCTTCTGTGTTACCTAAATTATTCTAATATCACCATACTCTGCATCGTACAAAATTATATTAGTCAGGCGTATCCAGAATTAGATCGGCTAGGAAGAGGTGTTAGGGAGCTTTCTTATCCTTCAAGAATACAAGCCCAAGACCTTGTTGAACAGTGTTATGCTTCGATTTAGCAGGGAAAATAATAAGCAGTTTCTCAAGCACTTGTGAAAGGTGGAAAGTCACCGATGCTGTATTTTCCTTAATTATGGCTGGGTCGAAGCATTGCCCTGTTCAGAAAGTATATCACGTCAAGGCTGTTTTCACACGATATTTTTCTATTTTCTATCTTAAATACGGTGTGTTATTATTGCGAATACCATCATTAAAAATTTTTGCATGTGCCTTTTGGTCCAAAACTCACAACTACAATCTTGATGTAAATGTGTGAATATGTGGAGAGAATGGAAAGTGAGAGACTAACTCATTTGCGTTACCGACCTATGACATATCTCTCTTCCACAGAATAAAAAGGTTGGTAGCAGCAAGAATTAAATGGAGGGTAAAATCGCCTGTCAGAACTTTAATTTAATGGAAAATACGTCCCCGCAGTGAAGGGGCTTAACACTTCAAAAAAATTTCCATCTGCAAGAAACTCCTACTATCAAAACTTTTCCCCCCAAAAGCTGGAATCGACCTCACGTCCTGCCAATCCACAGCCCACTCCTCAAACCACTCAGCCACCTGTTCCACCACGAAGTTTTGGAGTCATCGCGCGAGGAGGGAGTATAAATATTACATATTTTTTTTCTTTTTCTTTTTAATGGACTTGAGAGACACCCTCTGACGTTTGCCTTAGGTTTGGTGTAGTTGGTTAGATCGGTTTGGACTATGTTATGTTGCTGTGTGATGAAGAGGGCGAAGTAAACTGGATTAGACTGAGTGACGGGTAGGCTGGATTGAATAGAGTCGAGTTAAGAGTTAAGTTATGTCAGTTTAGGTTTGATTAAGTCAGGTTAGGTCAGGTCAGGTTAGGTTAGGAGAGGTTACGTTAGGTTAGCTTAGGTTAGGTTAGGTTGGGCTGAATGAGACTAAGTAAGGTTAGGTCATCTTAGTTTAGCTTAGGTTAGATTGGATTAGCATGTCAGGTCAAGTTAGGTCAGTTTTTGCTAAGGTTACGATGATTGGGTTAAGTTTACATGGATTAGGCTCGGTTAGATTATATTAGACATGGTATTGGTGGATTATCTTAACCATCTTAGAAATCATCAGACAAGTGGTAGCTAGATTTTCCACACTGGATTCTTGTGTGTGATTATATTTGTTAGATTATATTAGATTAGACTGGGCTATATTAGGCTAGATTAGGTAAGGTTAGAGATTTAGTGGTTGTCTTTATTGTCCCAGATTTCCTTGGACAAGATCGGGTGATACTTTTTTCATAATGGGATTTGTCATTGGTTATAATCGCTGTGTTATGGTATGTTATGTAATGCTATGTTATGTTAGATATAGGGGTAGATCAGTGATATGCTTCCATACTGGGCTTTGTCGCTGCTTGTAATAGTTATGTTATGCAATGTTACTTTATGCTATGTTACGTTAGATTCAGGGACATTAGTGATATTCTTCCCTACTGGGCTTTGTCATTGGGTAGTAATCGTTCTGTTATGTAATGTTACTTAATGCTATGCCATGTTACACCATGTTACTTTATGCTCTTATGCTACGTTGCTTTATTCTATGTTATGCAATGCTACTTTATGCTATATCATGCTATGTTGTCACGCAGCGTTACATTATGCTACGTTATGTTGATCAGTGATACTCTATACTATGTTATCCAATGCTACCTTAATATGCTGTTATGCTATTTTATTTTACGTTATGTTATGCCATGTTATGTTAAATTTAGTGATAGGTTAGTGATATTCCTCCATACTGGGCTTAGCCGCTGGGCAGTAATCGTTAGGTGGGACCAAAACGCCCAGTACCCCTTCTAGTGGAGCAGGGCTGTCGCATTGACTTGATTTAGCGCAATGTAACTTCCACTCCGGCTCAGCGGCACACGCACACACACACACACACACACACACACACACGCATAGACAGGGAAACACACACACACAGACACACACACACACACACACACACACACACACACACACACACACACACACACACACACACACACACGCATACTCTCTCTCTCTCTCTTTCTCTCTCTCTTTCCATAAAAAACGCCACACATATCCACACACACTAGTTCACGACACCAACAAACAAACAAATACACACACACACACACACACACACACACACACACACACACACACACACACACACACACACACACACAAAACACACACACACACACACACACACACACACACACACACACACACACACACACACACACACACACACACACAAACTCCCAGCGGCCATTGTACTAAACTCAGTATACGTTTTGGATATCGTAGTTCGAATATCAGTATTGCCATAGGATTCCGTGGTCTTAAATGATGAGCGAGTGGATGTGTGACCCATTTTTACTAGGTACTTTGTTGACAGTTCTCTATTATTTTTTAATAACCTATTCCTGCTTCTGTATTTCTTCAATGGAATGCAAGAGTAGGAAATAAGGTTAGGGTGATGATGATAATGATGATGATGATGATGATGACGACCACTGGAGTTACTGGTATTTTTGCCCTAACATCAATTCATTCCAGTTCATAATCAACACTCAGTCACACGTGATCCCCTTACACACCTACCCTAACCACACCTGACACCTTTCCACACCTGCCCTAACCACACCTGACACCCTTCCTCACCTGCCCTACAACACCTGACACCCCTCCACACCTGACACCCATCCACACCTGCCCTAACTACACCTGACACCCTTCCAAACCTGCCCTAAACACACCTGCCCTAACCACACCTGACACCCTTCCATACCTGCCCAAACAACACCTGACACCCCTCCACACCTGCCCTAATCAATCCCTTCAACTCTATGACACACGACTATTATCTTGTACATCAAATTGGAGTTGTTGTTGCAGGTGATGAAACTAGACTAATTAAATACGGGCTGGCAAGAACAGGTGTGAGCTGTGGCCAAGTGTAATTCTAATCTGGCATTCCACACACACACACACACACACACACACACACACACACACACACACACACACACACACACACACACACACACACCAATCAACAGACCTAACACACCACACAATACAGACAACACACACAGCCATAAAACCCGTCCATGGCCGCCAATTCATCACGAGTTGCATGCACGTTATGTATAATTCCCGCCAATAATTCCCTCCCCATACCCACAGGGACCACTAAACTTGTTCAACCCTCCATTATATCACACACACACACACACACACACACACACACACACACACACACACACACACACACACACACACACACACCACGACACTAGCGCACCACCACACCAAAACAACACACACACACACACACACACACACACACACACACACACACACACACACACACACACACACCACACCACTAGTTCCCTATCACAGTAAAACCACACACACACACACACACACACACACACACACACACACACACACACCACGACACTAGTTCCCTATCACAGGAAATCAACACACACACACACACACACACACACACACACACACACACCACGACACATGATCAAGAACACAATAAATAAACACACACACACACACACACACACACACACCACGCCACATGCATCATCCTTGAACATGCTTGGGGTTTCATTTACTCGGGACTTATCTTGGAAAGATCATATTACATCTCTTGTAAAATCTGCTTCCAAGAGATTGGGTGTGCTAAGCCGACTCCGCTCTTTCTTTACCCCTGCACAATTGTTGACTCTATACAGGGGTTTTATCCGCCCCTGTGTGGAGTACAACTCTCATGTGTGGGGAGGCTCCCACATACAGCTCTTCTCAATAGGGTGGAGTCAAAGGCTTTTCGTCTCATTAACTCTCCTCCTCTTACTGACTCCCTTCAACCTCTGTCTCTTCGCCGCACTGTTGCATCTTTATCTCTTTTCTATCGCTACTTTAATGGTCACTGCTCCTCTGAACTGTCTGCTTGCATTCCTCCACCTCTACGACGGGCGCGTAGCACCCGTCTGGCAGCAAACTCTCATCCCTTTTCTGTCCAACTCTCTAATGCAAGAGTTAACCGTTACTCCCAGTCTTTCATTCATGCAACAGGTCAGCTCTGGAACTGTCTCCCTCTGTCTGTATTTCCTCCTGCCTATGATCTCCAGTCTTTCAAACGCAGTGTGTCCAGGCATCTCAAAATGATCGGATCTTGAATTTGGCTCTCTATTGTATTTTGTTTTTCTCTTGGAGGGAACTGTTACTGCGGGCTCATGGCCTTTGGTTCCTTCTTCCTCGCATAAAAAAAAAAAAAAACTTATTCACCACCTCAGTAAATAAACACACACACACACACACACACCACGACACATGTTCCCGACCTCAATAAATAAACACACACACACACACACACACACACACACACACACACACACCACTACACTTATTCACCACCTCAGTAAATAAACACACACACACACACATATACACACACACACACACACACACACACACACACACACACACACACACACACACACACACACACACACACACACACATGCAGAGTCAGTGTGTTTTCTGTCAGGGACGATTCTAGTCATCCTCTATTAGGGATGGCAGCGAATGCTTTGCTATTGTGATATAATCGCTTTATTGTAACTTGGCTTAAAAGCGCCATCTCTCCATCTTGATTACTGAATTATAGCAATGAAATAACAAGAGAATATGATGCTAGTCACAAAGAAAAGCTATGGAAAGGGCGTAGAGAGGTGTCATAAAAGACTTTGTAGTTACTTGTAGTGGAGTTTTCTATATATTAGACTTGTGGGCGAGCGGTTGTTATATGTGAGTAGCTTGTAAGTAGATAATCTTCTTTCCCATTTGTCATGTAGTGACAGGAGAGGTAAAGAATAGTATGGGACTATTTTTATTTGTCTTGGAAATATTAACAAGTCTCTCACACAGAGCGGAGTATAAAGTAAAGTCCCGCTAGCTATCTCTCTGTCTCGCTCTCTCTGTCTCTCTCTCAAGTTACCAAGCCCTTCTCCCTGCGACCTGTCTGTTCTAAGGCTAGCTTCTTTCTGAGCTATCTTTCCTAAATTCTGGTGTAACAGGAGACGTATCACGTGTGTTCCTTGTGGGTGGAAAGTTCTAGAAGCCTGTGTGTGAGTATGTGTGTATGTGTGTGTATGGTCACTAGGGCTTTGTTCACCGGTGGATTGCTGACAACTAACTGCATCATCTCCTTACTGGCCACTGTCGTCAGCTTTCCTCAGTGTAATTTGCAAGCTCATTTCCCATTCCCAGGCTCACATAGAGCTGTCTATCTATCTATTTATCTATCTATCTATTATGATTTGTAACTACAATATGGAGTCTCAATACAGAGGCAGCATTGTCTTATTCAGCCACCAATCTATTTGAAGTAAGTTGCAAAGGAACAGTAATCTGGGCCAAGTTAGTGTGAAGGAACTGCAGTCATATCAGAGGCCTTCAACACAGCTTGTCATAAATCCTGAGTATCCAAACTGTCCTCCTAAGATTTCTGTCCATCGTTCTTTACCTGTATCTCAGGCCTCCTCTCCGATTATTCTACAGCTGCAGTTATGAACAGCCACTGTTCTTCTAAAACTATTAACACTGATGTTCCTTAGGGTGCTCTAATTTCACCTCCTGTCTTCGATTTCTTCATTAATGACCTTCTAAAGATATACATCTTAGCCTTATTCACTCATACGCTGATTTCACAAACCTCAACATTCATTTATTCACCCGCCTTTTCTACCGTCCATCACAACAAACGCTCTAAGAGTTCCTTTATATAGGGCAAGCTTTTGTACACATGACCTCTGATTTGACTTTTATCTGTCTGGAAAACGAGATCTTGTTGTTTTTAAGGGCTCAAAAAGCTCGATTCCTCCACCCTTCAATACAAAAAGGTCTTCCGCATTACTCTTCCTTCAAGGCGGCAGTCAACGCCTTCTTGCAGTGGCACCGATATAGCTGACGGATACGCTGCCTGGTTACACAAGCTTCCCTCAACTCTCTCCCTATCCCCTGAAGGAAGGATGGCGGACTGCAGAAAGGGGACAGCTTCATCGTATACTCTGCCGAGGTTCACATTTATATAAGCCTGGGTTTCTACTGCTATTACTACTACTACCACTACTACTATCATTACTACTACTACTACTACTACTACTGAATTACTCTACCTTATCTTCAATAACATGCAACTTAATATTAATTTTCTCTCTTTCTCTCTCTCTCTCTCTCTCTCTCTCTCTATTTATGTATGTATGTATGTATGCATGTATGTAGTGTTTATATTTATTAATGTATCTATCCATCCATCTTTCTGTCTATCTATCTAAATCTATCTGTCTATCTTACGCAAATCTTACCCTCAATAAAATTTACAAATAAGCAATACTGAATCTTAGCCTCATATCACCTGGCCTCCTACCTGTTCGTGTCATTAGATTTTACGATGGCCATTACTCTATTATCCTTATCATTACGGGCCATTACCAGGTAGACATCCATCCTTGTTAGCGTTATCAGCGAAGGATGTATGATGATGATGATGAGGATGATGATGATGATGAGGAGGAGGAGGGAGGATAATTATGATAATAATGATGATGATGATGATAATAATAATGATGATGATGGTGATGATGATAATGATGATGATAATGATGATGATGATGATGATGTCAGGGAGGAAACAACGTCATCATCATCTTATAAGGAGGACGGGCGAGCGAATGAGCAGAAGGACGGGTTAACGGGCGTGCAAAAAGGAGGGCGAACGGGTGAGAGAACGGGCGGGAGGAAGGGCCGGAGGACGGGTGGGCGAACAAATGGACGAACGAGTGGCCGAATGGGAGGGCGAACTGGCAGGCGAATGGGTGGCAAACGGATGGGTGAACGGACGGGTGAAGGGACGGGTGAGCGAATGTGACGGGTGAAGGTGAACGGAAGGGACGGGTGAACGGAAGGAACGGATGAATGGAAGGGACGGGTGAACGGAAGGAACGGATGAATGGAAGGGACGGGTGAACGGAACGGACGAGTGAACCGAACGGATGGAACAGGCGACGGTGAACGGGAGGGAGGAGTCAAGGGGCGGGTCAAGGGACGGGCGAACGGACGGGTGAATGAAAGAGTGAACGTGCGAATGAGCTGACAGGTGAAAGGAGGAACGAACGGACTGGTGAAAGGACGGATGAAAGGACGGGTTAATGGGCGGGCGAACGGGCGGGTGAACGAGCGGGCAAACTGGCGAGAGAACTAGCGGGCAAATGGACGGGGGAATGGGAGGGTCAATGGACGGGTCAACAAACGGGCGAACGGACTGGTGATCGGGCGGGTGAACGGGTGGGTGAACGGACGGGTGACCGGACGGGTGAATGGATGGGACGGATGGACGAACGTGTTGATGAAGGGGTGGGTAAGCAGGAGGGTGAACAAGTGGGGGAACAAGTGTGCTAGTGGGCTGGCGAACGGGAGGGCGAACTGGAGGGTGAACGGGAGGGTGAACGGACGAGTGAACGGACGGATGAACATACGGGTAGATGGGAGGGCAAACAGACGGGTGAATAAGCGGGTGAACGGACGGGGGGATGGAAAGGTGAACTGACGAGCAAATGGACGGGTGAACGGATGGGTGAACGCGGGTGAATGGGAGACCGAACAGGTGGGTGAGCCGACGGGTGAGGTGACGGGTGAAGGGACGGGTAAAAGGCCGAGTGAAGGGACGGGTGAAGGAACGGGCAAGCTGGCTGGAGAATGGGCGGGTGAATGGAAGGGAGGACAGGCCGGTGAACGAGTGGGTCACCGGGCAGGCGAATGGGTGAGTGAACGGACGGGCCAGCGGGTGGGTAAATGGGCGGGTGAATAAGTGGGTGAACGACCGGGTGAAAGGGTAGGCGTACAGGCAGGCAAACGAACGGGCGAATGAGTGGGCGAACAAGTGGGTGAACGTGCAGGCGAACAAGTGGGTGAACGTGCAGGCGAACAAGTGGGCGTACGGGCAGGAGTACGGGAGGGCGAACAGGCGGGTGAACGAGTGGGCGAATGGGGGGGCAAAGGGGCAGGTGAACGGACGGATGAACGGACATGTTAACAAACGGGCGAACGGACGGGTGAACGGGCAGGTGAACAGGCAGGCGAACGGGTGGGCGAACGAGTGGGTGAACGGGAGGGCGAACGCCAGACGATTGGGAGGGTGAACAGACGGGTGAATGGGAGGGCGATCGGGAGGGCTATAGGGTGGGTGAACGGATAGATGAACGGACGGGTGAATGGGTGGGTGAACGGGTGGGTGAGCGGGCTTGTGAATGGGCGGGCGAACGGGCAGGCGCACAGGCTGGTGAACGTGCAGACGAACTGGCGGGTGAAAGGACAGGTGAAGAGCAGGTGAAGGGAGAGGTGAAGGAACGACGAAAGGACGGGTGAGGTAATGGGTGAACGGGCAGGTGAACGGGCAAACGAACGGGCAAACGAACGGGCAGAGTAATGAGCGGGCGAACGAACTGGAGAACGGACGGAAGAAAGGACGGGCACGCGGACAGGTGAACGGGTGGGCAAGCGGGCAAGTGAATGGGCTGGTGAACGGGTGGGTCAAGGAACGGGGGAAGGGCCAGGTGAAGGGACGGGCGAACGGCGAGGTGAACGGACGGATGAAGGGATTGATGAACGGACAGGCGAATGGACGGGTGAATGGACCGGCGAACGGGAGGAAGAACAGACGGGTGAAGGGAAGGGTGAACGCACGGGTGAACGAATGAATGCGCATACTGGTTATGGGACGGGTGAACGGACGAGTGAATGGACGGGTGAAGGGACGGGAGCAGGGACGGGAGAAGGGACGGGCAAAGGGACGGGAGAAGGGACGGGAGAAGGGACGGGCAAAGGGACGGGAGAAGGGACGGGAAAAGGGATAAGTGAACGGCCTGGTGAATGAACTAGCAAATGGACTGGTGAACGGACGGGCAAACGGGAGGCTGAACAGACGGGCGAACGGGCAGGTAAGAGGGAGGGGGAACGGGTGAGTGAACGGGCGTGTGAACGGGAGGGTAAATGTTAGGGGGAACGGTCAGGCGAACGAACGAACGGGCAGACGAACGGGTGGGGGGATGGGCGAGTGAACACGCGGGCTAACAGGCGGGTGAATGGGCAGGAGAACGGATAGGTGAACGGAAGGGTGAACGGGAGGGAGGACGGGATGGCGAACAGGAGGACGGGCGGGAGAATGAGGAGGCTAACGAGAGGGCGAAAGAGCAGGCGAACTGGCGGGAGAACAACGGGCGAATGGGAAGGCGAACGGACAGGTGACTGAGAGGGTAAGCGGGTGGGTGAACGTGTGGGTGAACATGTGGTTGAACAGACGGGAGAACGGGCGGGTGAACTGATGGGTGATTGGATGGATGAACGGGCAGGCAAACCGACGGGCAAACTGACGAGTGAACGGGTAGGCAAATGTGCGGGCGAACGGGTGAGCGAACGGGCGGTTAATGAATGGGCGAACAGGCGGGCGAACGGGTGGGCGAACGGGTGGGTAAATGAGAGGGCGAATGAGCGGGCGAACAAGTGGGTGGGAGGACAGGAGGGTGAATGGGTGGGTGTACAGGCGGGCGGGCAAAAAGGGCGAACGGATGGTCAGTTTACCAGTTGGGGGGTGGGCGGATGGAAGGATCGAATGGGCGGGAGGACGGGCGGGTGCGAGAACGGGAGAACGGATGACCGGGCTAATGGGACACACACACACACACACACACACACACACACACACACACACACACACACACACACACACACACACGAAGGCAATCATGAAGAGAGGCAAGTACTCGTAGACAAGCGACCGGTAGACAGGTAGAAAAGGGTGTTTGCAGGCAGTCAGCTCCCTGTGATCATCCTAAACTTGCCTTGCCTGTTTCATCCTCTATTTCCTTGCCTCACCCTGCTTTTCCTGCCTTACCCTGCCATGATCATCTTGACCTTGCCTCACCCTGCACTTCTCTGCCTCATCCTGCTGTCATTTAGCTAACTCTGCCTCACTCTGTTTCCCTTGACCTAACCTTTCTATCCTACTCTACCTTCATTCTCTTGCCTTACCTTGTTTCGCCCTATTTCTCTTCCTCACTCTGCCTCATTCACCCTTGCCTCACCCTGTCTCACCATTCTATCCTGCCTTACCCTGCCATCTTCTCACCCTTACTCCTGTCTCTCTGCTTGAATGTCACCCTGCCTCAGCATTCCCTGTTTCACCTTGCCTCCCCCGCAAATCTACTGCACCCTTCCTTCCTTCATTTGCCTAACACTGTCATACCAAGTCTATCCTGTTCACCCTGTTTCCCCTGTCAGTCTTTCCCTGCTACACCCTCCCTTTCACCCTGCCTCTCCTGCTTACCTACTTCACCTTCTATTCCCTCCCCTTCCACACCCTGCTAACTACTGTATAACTGTCCTGTTTCACCCTACTTCCCCTGCCACACCCTCCCCTTGCCTCACCCTTCCTGCCTACACATTTTTCTCCTCCCTGCCTCACCCTGTACACCCTGCCTCACCCTTACAATATTCAGAGTCCACCCAGTGTCCATGCGGTGGCCGAGGGGTTGGTCTGGCAAGTTATGGCGCTGTCGGCTCGTTAGCGTCACGGTTGGAATCCTGGTGCGGGCAGCTGACGCCACTCGACTCCTGGCGCTAGTGGAAGTGGCTTTGGAAGGTCCCTAACACATATTCCTATGCGATTTTTTATTCCTAAGGTATTTACTATTCCTAAGCTATTTATTTTGCATGCAACACCATAACATTCTCTTGTATGATGTTTATATAGTTTTCATCCCGGTGACGTTTACGATACTAATAACCATTATTAATAATAACCAAGGGAATAATGAGGTGTACTTCGCTAAGGAAGGGGTGTTGCCAAGTCTCCAAAGCCACTGTGGGTTGGTAGGTAAAATGAATACCTGGGTAACACCTGGGGCAGGTTACTGTGGTAACCTGGATGATGTTTTATATTTAATGGGTAGCGGTAAATTAATACATCACAGGCTCAGAGGCTTCAGTTATGGAAGTGAGCACTGTGGCTAAGCGCAGTAAGTATCAGTCCCATCTTTATATGCTAAAGCTGCCTCTCCTTTCCAACCTCACTTTCCTCTCCTCTGCCTCACCCTGCCCACCCAGTCTTGTCTCACGTTCTTCTTCTGCCTCACCCTGCCTCACCTCTCCTGCCTCACCCCTCATTACCTCTCCTGCCTCACACTGCCTCTCCTCTCCTGCCTCACCATGCCTCACCTAGCTTGCCTCACACTGCCTCATCTCTCTTGCCTAAGCTCCTGCCTCACTTCTGCCTCACCTCTCACTCCATGTTCTCCTTCGCTCACATTCCGCCCTCCTGCCTGAGCCTCACTATCATTTCTCTCTCTCTCTCTCTCTCTCTCTCTCTCTCTTATCTCACCTCATTCTCATTCTCATTTCCCTATCTCTATTATATCTTTTTCTCATGCTCGCATTGCCTCTCATCCAATCTCTCTCTCTCTCTCTCTCTCTCTCTCTCTCTTATAAACACACGTCTTCTTCACCCCATTCTCACGTCTATCATTCTGTTCTCCTCTTCCTCTTTTAATTATCTCTATCCCCTTCCGCGTCTCTCTCTCTCTCTCTCTCTCTCTCTCTCTCTCTCTCTCTCTCTCTCTCTCTCTCTCTCTCTCAAGGCATTTTATCACTAAACTGGGACACGTAAGATGAACTGACAGTCTATACGGGACACCATGAAGGGAGAGTGATGGTCAGAATTACTCTGTTCTTGTGCCGACCAAGTACAAAAGGGGAAGGTGTGTTTGGCGGGTGAGCGATGTTTTCTGGACGTGTTTTATCGGCAATGTTTGTGTGTCAGACACTGCATGTTAATAAGTAATATATACAAGCTTTAACTGAATAACTGAAAAAAAGAGAAAATTATATAAAAGTGGAAAATATACAGGACTACACATATAATTCTTTGTTTAGCTGATACGTTGCCATGGCGTGCTGGTGCCAGAAGGGGGAGAAGGGGGTACATGCGACACAAAGCAATTCCCCGGCATTGATATCGCCACCTGACAATGTTTGGCTGAATAATGCAATAGCCGCACTGTTGACGTGGCACTGCAACCCCTCCGCAATATTGCAATGTGTTTAATGATACTTTGCCTTGACATGGATGGATTATGCAATGTTGATGCTGTATTTGTCGGGATGACGCCAGTTTTAGTTCAAAGTAGGGTTGAAACGGCTGTCTGTGGTTGGTATTGTTGTAGGTGAAGGAAGCTCCCTAGCTCAAACACACACACACACACACACACACACACACACACACACACACACACACACAATGCCATTTACTATCTCATTCCCTCACTCAGCATCATTTCCCCCCGTCTGTCTGATATTTCTCACCTCCTCCCTTATCATTTACTCTCTCTCTCTCTCTCTCTCTCTCTCTCTCTCTCTCTCTCTCTCATTCTTATATCCTTCCTTCTCTCTCTCTCTCATTCTTATATCCTTCCTTCCTCCCAATCTTTCCTCCATTTAACTCTCCTCCCTAGCAACATACTCTCCCTCTCGCATCTTTCCTTAATCTCTCTCTCTCTCTCTCTCTCTCTCTCTCTCTCTCTCTCTCTCTCTCTCTCTCTCATTGATAGGCGTAGAATGGAGAGAGAGAGAGAGAGAGAGAGAGAGAGAGAGAGAGAGAGAGAGAGAGAGAGAGAGAGAGAACAAATAAAACGTCTAGATGCTGAATCCACAGAAAACCGGGATATACCAGTATAGGTGAACGTGTGTATGTGTGTGTGTGTGTGTGTGTGTGTGTGTGTGTGTGTGTGTGTATTTACATGCTTGTGTACTATCGCGATCCCTAGTTTCTTCAACCCCCCCCCCCACTAAAGGGAAGTCGAAGTCAAGCCTAAAAAGTCTGGCGAATGGACATGGTTAGTCTTGCAGTCTGACGATGATAGTACACAGTGACGGAATCTCTCTCTCTCTCTCTCTCTCTCTCTCTCTCTCTCTCTCTCTCTCTCTCTCATTAGGCCCAACATCGGCACTGACGCCAACCACATAAGTCATTGAACAGGCCTGAAATATTTGTCATGGAAAGCCGCTGGAACAAGAAGACATTTATACCACTTAATGCACTTTTGGAAAGAGTCTGGGTTTATGCATACTCGTGCTGCTAACCTGGTTTATGTCCCACTTGTCCTTCTTCTGAGTGTTCACTGTGGGAAAGACTTTTGACTTGTGAGATTTGACAAAACCGCATCCAGTTGAAGAAGAAGAAGAAGAAGAGGAAATAGAGGAGAAGGAGAAGAAGAAGAAGAAGAAGAAGGAGGAGGAGGAGGAGGAGAGGAAACTGAGGAGAAAAAGAAGAAGAAGAAGAAAATGAGGGGGAGGAGGAGGAGAAGGAGGAAGAGGAGAAGGAGGGGACGAAGAGCAAAAAAAGAAGATAATGAAAAGGAAGAAGAAGAGCAAAAGAGAAGAAGAAGAAGAAGAAGAAGAAAAGAAAAAATAATAAAAAGAAGAATAGGGAGGGTATATCAAACGCCTCAGGTGAGAACAAAGTTTCCACAGGTAAACATAGTCATCTGTGACTGGCAGGAAGAATGAGAAAAAAAAAAAACGCAATTAGTTCGAAAAATTAAACTCCTTCAGTAACAGACTCCTAAGTTGAATAAAATCGTCTGGAAATAGCCACAAGAATTAAAAAAAAAAGTCAGCCATAGTTCTTTCATCTTAACTTGGACCGGATTTTTTTCCTCTAGCTTATTTTATGTAGCTTTGAGGCATGGCGATACTGTGGTTCTACATCCTTTTCATAGAACTTCTTCGTGACTAGGATCGTATTCTATTGTTTATTCTTTTTTACAAATCAATATTTAGGAGAGAGAGAGAGAGAGAGAGAGAGAGAGAGAGAGAGAGAGAGAGAGAGATTTTACGCCAATACTTTTTTAAAAATATATAATTCAATAACCTGACTGTCACGAGTTGGCGCGATTCTCTATCTAAATAAACTCGTGACATTGAACTTTGGTGGGAAACCGCGAATTCTAGTGGAATCCTAGTAAGTATCACTCAGACAACCGTCACGTATTCACCCAATCGGGAGTGTTTTTAGAACAATTTTTCACTGATTCATAAGTGATCGTCCTTGCACGCGACATTAGCCCTTTCGCTGAGTGATTCATTATGGGCGTGTTTCGCTCACTTTCTTTTGTTACCTGTTAGCAGTTAGCGGCTGGCCTCAGCCCTCGCCTCGCTTGTTTGAATTTAGTCAGGATTAGAGCGCCGTGGGAATAAGTTCATTGGCCCAGCACAGCGAGTTCCTGAATCTCCACCTAGCGTGAATCGGCGAGAGGTTCAGCGTGTGTGGCAGCGTCCTTCCTCAGCAACGACCCCCAGTTCATCCTGCTTAGCCCACTCTCTGACCAGTATTTCTTTTCGTTTTTCCTAGGTTTAAGTGTTAGCGTTTGAATGAGCGAGTGGGTGTATTCTCCTTGCTATTTTGAAGTCATTTTGAGACTTATGTAACGTATATTTATTCATTGTTATTAATAAATTTACAGTTCTTTTCTTAAGCTTAATGTAATGTAAACTTGTGTTTTATTTCTCCACATTAAGCTTATTTCACTTATTGCTCCTAGTTTGCATAAACGCTTTGCATTATTCATAACTGGCACTTAGGCCAGTCCTTTTATTAACTTAAATCCGTTGTGCAACCAGTAGTTAATGCACCAGCAAGAACCTGTTTATCATTCATAGCATTAGTTATTGATTGTCAGGGGTGGAGTCACTTTCTCGTGAGGCTAGTAGTACTAACAAACAGCATTTGTGAGTAATTAGTCTCTGCTGTCTACTGCTGAGAAAATAAATAAATTCTCGTCCTTAGAGAATCGGCGAAGTAAGCCACATAAAGTATCAATCATTGCTTGATTCTCACAATTCATCCTTGTCTCTATTGACAAGTTAACATTTAAAGTATTATTTAATACAAAATCTCAAAAACTCCGTGACATATGGCGACATCATTCCAGGATATTAACTCCTAGTTCTAAAGTTATTAACGAGATAATACTCACTCACTCATACTTAGGTATTTATCATTAAAGTCTATAGGCACTATCTTACTGGTGATTATTAATTCATTTTTATTAATTTACGTAATAGTTTTCACAGTCAGTTGTTTGTTTAATTTTCTTTACCAGTTTAACTACATAAAACTGGTCACCACTAACCTGTGCCTATATTCTTTATTCTTGATTATTAGCATTTCTCTGCAAAATAGCAGTCAGTACTTAGTCCTTAGTTCACACAGACTGAGTTAGCATCATGTCTACCAACGTCTATGTACAGGAAGCTAAAGATATGGGGCTTACCAACCCCAAAGAAGTAAAGGATTATGTCCTCTCTCGGTTTAGTTACGAGCAGCAACGTGAGAATGATACTCTTGAAAAGTGTAGAATCCAACGCGAACACGAGCGAGAACAACGAGAATACGAGCGAGAACAGCATGAGGAACGCGAGAGAGAACGTCAACACGAGCGTGAACAACGTGAGTAACAACGAGAACACGAACGTGCCGAGTGTGAGGCATGTGAAAAACATGAACTTGAAGTGTTGAAGCTCAAGCGAGATTCCTTGGCTTCAGACACATCTGGTGCAGCTGGCCCAAGCTCCACGAGCGCTCTCCCTACACATATTCTGGCGACCCCACACATCAAGCTTCCTCCATACAAGGAAGGTGAGCGAATCGAGCCATACATAGCTCGTTTTGAAGACATGGCTCAACTGTACCAGCTGGATGGTGCAGCTAAGCGGCTTCAATTTCTTAGCCTGTTTGAGGGCCCTGCCCTCGATATGCTCCACAGAATTCGTGGCGACAATCTCAAGTACAGGTATGAGATGATGAAGGCCACATTCGTCAAAGCGTACGGTCTGACAGTTGACGATGCCAAGAATCAGTTCATGAGGGCGCGTTTACAGGAAAAAAAGACTGCCATTCAGTTTCTTGACCGGTTTACTGCTTACTAAAGCCCTGTCCACACTAGCGGGCAATGCCCACGGGCACAAGCGAGCAGTTTGCCTGTTGACGGACTCACCGCTTGTGCCTGCGGGCAAATGCGTAAATTGCCACGGGCAATTTACCCATTTCCCCACGGGCACAAGCGGTGAGCCTGTCAACAGGCAAACTGCTCGCTTGTACCCGTGGGCATTGCCCGCTAGTGTGGACAGGGCTTTAGATGAGTGGATGGAGAAAGATGAAACTCCTTCCACGCATGAGGGGATAATTGACCTTATGCTGCACATGCAGCTAGAAAAGTCGTGGTCTGCCAAACTTATGGCTCAGCTTAAGATCTGCCACGTAAAGGATGCCAGCCAAATGGTGGAGAAGGCTGATGCATTCTTCACTGGCTACGGGTATCAAACTGGCAAGCAGCATACCCGGAACAGGAAAGCTGATAAATCTGGGAAACCATCTCAGACTGAACCCCAGCAACAAGGCCGTTCTCAGAATAATGGCCAAGGTCCAAAACCACAGAAGAAGGACCAGGGGCAAAACACTCAGAAACCTGAGTGAGTAGAAGAGGTACAAGTACCCTAACCAGCAGCAGTATCAGCCACACAACCGACAGTTGGGACTGTCCTTTTCAGCACCAGCCCCTCAGAGGCAGGAGGAGAACGCAGCCTTCATTCCTCAGCAGCAGCATGGTGGTTTCGTCCCTAGCAGTACGGGTACGTCCCCACAGTACACTAGTCCCTCAGCGACAGTGAACACTCCTCCACAGGAGGCCAATGCTCCATCTCCCCAGACAGTGAGCACAACCCCTCAAGCATCTAATTCTCAGGGCACCATGTTTGCCGCACCATTTATTCAGCAGCCTCATGAGTGGCTGGCTGCTTCCTCCACAGGCCCTCCCACAGGTGACAGAGGCTTCCTTGTTCTGCCAGGGTTTGTTGGGGGCATTCCCGTGAAGGTCCTGAGAGACAATGGTTCCTCAGGTTGCTCTGTCAGGCAGAATCTAGTTCGGCCTGAGGAGTACACAGGTCGACAGATCCAAGCTCAGCTTATTGACGGATCAGTGAGATTGTTCCCTAAGGCACGTATCCAGGTGGCATCTCCATTTTACACTGGTACGACACTCTCAGTTGTCATGCCAGAACCTTTATTTGACCTAATAATAGGCAATATTCCCAGTGCCAAGCATAGTTGCACCGATGACGACGCTACTCAGACTTTGGCTGCAGAAACACGAGCCATCGCTGAGGCTCCAAACTGTGTCACCCCAGTGACTATTGCATCTCCGCAAAATCTGATGTGTAGCCAAGTTGTTGTTCAAGAACAACATTCTGACCCGACACTTGCTGCCGTGCGAAAGAAACAAAAGGGTAGAGTGATGAAGTATTCACGGGGAGTTTGAGCCAAGTTCCTTTGTAAACAAGGACGGCTCTACCATGAGTCATGAACACCCAAGGGCAAGGTTCGAATGCAGTTTGTCGTTCCCGCTAAGTATCGCCAAACAGTGTTAGAATGGGGTCATTGTTCAGCCTCAGGAGGTCATATGGGCAAAAGGAAATCCCAGGGCCGTATCCATGCTGACTTTTTCTGGCCAGGGATGGGACGAGAAATAGATAGTTTTGTGCATTCCTGCAATGTGTGTCCACATACCACTAATCAGGGACATGTCCTTCCTGTGCCGTTTGAATCCACACCCATAATCTCTGAAGCAGTTGAAAGAGAGGGCAGTGGTAATGTGGGTGTAGACCTGACGTCTCGCCCGTTGGCCCCACAGGACACATCATGTCCAGGGCCTGTACATACATATATACCGTAGGTTAAAAGGGAGGTTTGAGAACCCTGCACAGGCAATCCGAGGCTGTGTATGAATTACCTTGTGGAACGTCTCGAGCTGTGGGCCTCTCAGAGGATTCCTGGAGAATGCACATTATCCACATGAGTGTTCACACCCACGGTGGGTGTTAAAATGTGACCTGCCCGAGATGCCGTAGTGATTTTCAGCTTCCTGTCATTAATCGTAAGTGTAGTGTTAAGTTAACCAGTACACTGCTTGTTCTGAGAAATTTGTAAATTCAAGAACTGGCACATTTCCTGGTTAATAATGTTAGGTTAACTAGTAAACTGCCCGTTCTCAGAGATTTGTAAATTCAAGAACTGGCACGTTTCCTGGTTAATAAGTGTTAACCAGTAAACTATAAGGGTTCTGAGAGATTTGTAAATCCAAAGACTACCTTTCCTGGTTAATAATAACATAAGTACTGATTGCTAGGCAGAGAGAGAGAGAAATGACACTTTTGATGCTCCACCTTGATTCCTTTCGCAGGTGCAGCTGGCGGGTGCAGTACTGTCATGCAGAACAGCTGATCGTCCCTGACGCATGTTGCCGCCTCTTTTCTTCTGCCTCGTCGACATCATTTACTATAGATTTACGTTATATAATTTTACACGTAGGTACAGTTACACCACAACTGTCACACCTACACCATGTATTACATACATCACGCTACATAACAATTAGTTGTTAATGTAAATGTAGCAAACTTTTTGCTCAGTTTGACCTGAGTCCAGGATTTTTCACCGTCATCACAGAGTTTTTTCCTCAAGCCTGCTTCTATTAATGTAAATATGAGGTTTCTTCACTCGCTGGCGACTGAGACTTTCTTCTGTAGCAGGATAGCACACACACACCACAGTGTGAATCATGTGTGACTGAGTTAGGATTTATATGTATGTAAATCGAAATTTTTTTTTTCCCTGATTTTTTTTTTTTTTTTGATGGGGTGTAATGTCATGAGTTGGCACGATTCTCTATCTAAATAAACTCATGACATTAAACTTTGGTGGGAAACCGCGAATTCTAGTGGAATCCTAGTATCACTCAGTCAACCGCCGCATATTCACCTGATCGGGAGTGTTTTCAGAACAATTTATCTCTGTTTCATATGTGATCGTCCTTGCGCGCGACATTAGCGCTTTCGCTGAGTGATTCATTATGGGCGTGTTTCACTCTTTTTCGTCAGCCGTTAGCAGTTAGTGGCTGGTCTCAGCCCTCGCCTCGCTTGTTTGAATTTAGTCAGGATTAGAGCGCTGTGAGAATAGGTTCATTGGCTCAGCACAGCGAGTTCCTGAATCTCCACCTAGAGTGAATCGGCGAAAGGTTCAGCGTGTGTGGCAGCGTCTTTCCTCAGCAACGATGCCCAGTTCATCCCGCTTAGCCCACTCTCTGACCAGTATTTCTTTTCATTTTTCCTAGGTTTAAGTGTTAGCGTTTGAATGAGCGAGTGGATGTATTCTCCTTGTTATTTTGAAGTCATTTTGAGACTTATGTAACGTAAATTTATTTTATTATTAATAAATTTACAGTTCTTTTTCTTGAGCTTAATGTAATGTAAACTCATGTTTTATTTGTCAACATTAAGCTTATTTCACTTATCACTCCTAGTTTGCATAAACACTTTGCTTTATTCATAACTGGTACTTAGGCCAATCCTTTTTATTAACTTAAATCCGTTGTGCAACCAGGAGTTAATGCACCAGCAAGAACCTGTTTATCATTCATAGCATTAGTTATTGATTGTCAGGGGTGGAGTCACTTTATCGTGATGCTAGCAGTACTAACAAACAGCATTTGTGAGTAAGTAGTCTCTGCTGTGTACTGCTGAGAAAGTAAAGAAATTCTCGTCCTTAGAGAATCGGCGAAGTAAGCCGGCATAAAGTAATCATTACTTGATTTTCACAAGTCAAGTCATTGTTAATATTGACAAGTAACATTATAAAGTATTATTTAATAAGATTCTCAAAAACCCCGTGAAACTGACCCATGTTGACATCTAGGCTACCTCCACTGACGTTTGTGGCCAAAAGTCGATTTGAAATTAAGATGAAGTCAAGATCAAGTGAAAATGAAGTCAAGATAAAGTCAAATATAAAGTCAAGATAAAATCAAAAAGTCAAAATACAGACTCGATAAAAATAAAGATTAAAGTCAATATAAAGTCAAATTATAATCAAAATAAAGTCAAGTCAAGCTGATATCAAAATGAGGTCAAGATAA
>NC_137069.1:27443582-27461472 GCF_032717465.1 Coenobita brevimanus
GCCACGAAAATAGCTTCAGTGAGTCAATAAAACCGTAAAAATAACTTTAGTCAATAAAAACAGCAACAATAATTTCACTGAGTCAATAGAACCACGAATATAACTTCAGTGAGTCAATACAGCCACAGTAATCACCAGTGAGTAAATCAAGCCACGAAAATAACTTCAGTGAGTCAGTAACGCCAAAAAATTACCAGTAAGCCAATAAAACTACAAAAATAACATGAGTCAATAAAAAAAGGATAAAACATTAGTGAATAAATGAAACCGCGAAAATAAATTTAGTGAGTCAATAGAACCAACGAAAATAATTTCATTGAGTCAGTAGAACCACGAAAATAACCTAAGTGAGTCAATAAAACCACGAATATATCCTTGGTAAGTCAATGAAGCAAAAAAAAACTTCATTGAGTCAATAAAGCCACGAAAATAACTTAGATGAGTCATGCTACGAAAATAACTCCAGTGAGTCAATAAAACCACGAAAATAATTTCAATGAGTTAATAAAGTCAGTGAGATAATGCCAGGAAAAAAGTTAGTCAATAATGCCAGTGAGATAATAAGCAACAAAGATTACGTCACTAAGTCAATAAAGCCAGTTAAGACGGTCAAGCCTAAGTAAATAAAGCCGGTACGAGGCTTGGTGTGGCTTTAAAGAGGGTGTGTGAGTGGTTCTGTAGTGAGTGATATAATACAAATAATAAAGTTACAAAGCAATAATTTCGTAAAGTGCCCAGATAAATCAGTGAGATAAAGCCACAACGACGCCAATTAAAGAGCATAAAGCCACCGTTGACAAAGCATGTGTGAGGCTTGGCAGTGCGTGGCTTTGCAGGGAGTGGGAAAATACGATGAAGCCAGTTACAGAAATCCACCTGCACAATAAAGCCAAGAAATAAAGCCAGTGAAATACAGCGATCTATGAAAACCACCGTCGAAAAGCCAGCAGGGGTGGCTTTGCTAAGATGGTTAGTTGGCTGGCGAAATAATGCGAGACTAAAAGAGACAGGAATGGATCAACAAAACGACCAAAAGTAAAGCCACAACAAATAAAGAAATAGCATAAAGCCAGTCAGATACAGAAAAGCCAGTGAGATAAAATGAGATAAAGCCAATGGTGACCTATGTGAGAAATCTGTCGAGACAATGTTTAAAGGAAGTAAATATACACTCCTAAAATGAAGACAGCCAATAAACCCAGAATAAAGTCACAACAAAGCCAGTGAGAGGCTGTTTTACAAGGAAAGAATAGGGTTGGGTTGGGTTGAGTGGGTTGGCATGATTATGAGATTAAATTCCTTGCTCTAAGCCACCGTCAAGCCAAAATAAAGCCATTATAAAGCCAGTGATAGGTGGCTTTTCAACTAGTAGTTAATAGGGACTTTTCCCCACCGTGTGACGATCAAAAAGCGACAACAGTCACAGTACAGCCAGAATAAAGCCACATCAAGCCAGTGGGTGACGGCTGAGTTGGGTTGGGTTGGGTGGGTTGTCATAAAGATAAGATTGGCGGCTATTTTCCTCCCCAGTAAAGCCAGAATAAAGCCACAATAAAGCCAGTGAGAGGTGGCTTTACAAGTAGGTGAGTTGGGTGGGTTAGCGAAATATTAAATTTCTCAGAGTCACAGTAAAGCAAGAACAATGCCAGTGAGACGTGGCTTTACTGGGTTGGGTTCGGTGGGTTGGCGTCAAAATAACAGTGATGTTTTTTCTTCCCAATAAAGCCAGAATAAAGCTTAATAAATCCAGTGAGCGGTGGCTTTACAAGTGGTGGTTATAGATGACTTTCTTCCACCGTGTATAATACCATAATAAGCGCCAGAATAGACACAGTAATGCCAAATAAAGACACAACAAAGCCAGTGAGAGGTGGCTTTACTGGGTTGGGTCGGGTTGGTTGGCGTAATAATATCAGCCACTTTTTTTTCCTCCCCAGCAAAGTCACAACAAAGCCTCAGTAAAGTCAGAATAAAGGAAGACCATCTATCTATCTATCTATAGCCCGACGCCCTAATCCCGCAAATGGTGGCTGCAGACAAAACGCCTCCAAGTCGCTCTGTCACCCACCATTTGACTACCCTCCCCAACTCACCCCCTTCCTCATATACTTCTCAACTCCATCCCTCCACCTCATCCTTGGTCTACCCCTCCCTCTCCCTCTCTCCTCCTCACCTACATACACCCTCTTACAGTAGTCAGTCTTTCATTCTCCATTCTCGCCACATGTCCAAATCACCTCAGTGTGTTTCTCCTAATCTTCTCAACCACATCCACATCCACCCCACAACGTTCCTTCTTCTTCATTCGTCAACCTGTCCCTCCATGTCACTTCACATGCTCCTCTCAAGTAACTCATTTCCACTGCTCTCACTCTTGACTTGTTCCCCTCTTGCAAGGTCCACGCCTCGCTTCCATACGTCAGGGTAGGGATCACAATACTATCATGCAGTGACTTCTTAACTTCCATACTCACCTCCCTATTTCTCATCACTGCTTTCAGTGAACCAACAACCTTCCTTCCCTGCTGTGCCCTTTCACGCACTTCATCCCCCAAAGTTCCATCCTTACTCATCACACTACCCAAGTACTTGAATGCACTCACATTCTCCATATCCTCACCATCCAACCTCACTGTACATTCTGTGACTTCATTCCTCTCAAACACCATAACTTTACTTTTGTTTACATTAACTTTCAGCTTCCTCCTACACACTGTCCCAAATTCATTCACCAAACCTTGCAACTCCCATTCATCTTCACTCAACAATACTGTATCATCAGCAAACAGCAACACCGGAATCTTCCAAATCTCACCCTCATTCATTAGAGCCACCCACATCCACTGCCCTACCTTGCACTTCCTTTACAACCACATCCTTGTATACATTAAACAGCCATGGAGACATCGCACAACCCTGTTTCAGTCCCACATTGAGATCAAAGAACTCACTCAGCTCACCATTCACTCTCACCTGCAGCCTAGCTCCTTCGTACATACTCTTCAAAGCATTCAACAATTTCCCCTCCACTCCATATATTCTTAATACCTTCCACATACCTTGCCTATCTATTCTGTCATAAGCTTTCTCCAAGTCCATGAAGGGAGCATACACTTTCTTTCCCTTCCCTAGATACTTCTCCACTAAACATCTTAGAACAAATATCTGATCTACACACCCTTTTCCCTTCCTAAATCCCCCTTGTTCCTCTCCAACTAGCTCCTCTGTCATATGCCTAACCCTATCAATGAGTATTCTACCACATATTTTACCAGTCACACAAAGAAGGCAAATACCCCTATGGTTACCACATACTTCTCTCTCTCCTTTTCTTTTGTATAAAGGAACAATTATACCTGATTTCCAGTCCTCTGGAACCCTTCCCTCTTCCCAGGCCAATCTACACAACTTCCATATCCACTCCACGACAATCTCACCCCCATACCTCAGCATTTCACTACACACTCCATCAATTCCTGGGACCTTTCTCAACTTGATCTTCTTCATTGCTTCCACTACTTCCGCCCTACTGATCTCTTCCTCCCTCCTCTCATCTCTTCTTCTCCCAGCCATTCCCCAGCCACTTATACTCGCACTGCTGTCACTCTCTACATTCAACAAATCCTCAAAGTGCTCCTTCCATCTCCTCAATTTCTCTCCCTTCTCCACCAACAATCTATTATTCCTATCTTTCACTGACCTACTATTTCTCCTTTCACACTGCCTTACTTTCTTTACCTCCTTTCAAAACAATTTCTTACTCTTCCTCCATTTCACACTCAGATTCCTCCCAAACTCTTCATCCACTTTCTTCTTACTCTCCTTCACCAGTCTCTTCACCTCCTTTCTCCTGCTTACATAGACCTCTCTCTTCTCTCTTTCATCTTCTCCCCTACCTCAACTCGCTAAACATTCACTACTGAATATGCCTTCTTCTTTTGTTCCACAGCTCGTTTTACCTCATCATTCCACCATGCTGTCCCTTGTACACCCTTGCATCTCCTCCTCACTCCACAAACCACCTCACACACTTCGCCTATCTCTTCAGTAAATATCTTACATACGTCTTCCACCCCTTCCATCTGCTCTAGCTCATACCTTCCCAATCTTTCTTCCACTATGCTCTTATACTCTGCCATTTTCTCACTATCTTGCAAATTATCCACTCTTCTAACAGGAGATGTTTCCTCCTGTCTTCCTCTTCGTCTCCTCAACCATTTTCTTTGCAGCTTTACTCGTACCTTGGCCATCACTAAGTGATGGTCCGAGACTCCATTCCCCCACCCTCTCCACACTCTTGCATCCAACATTTGTCTTCTCATTCGCTCATCCACATACACGTAGTCTATCACTGCCTTTTGTTCAACAAATTCACCATCCATCCTCCTCGTTACTCTCCCTGTATACCGGTGGATCATCTTATGCCGAAAGTAGGTGTTGGCTATTGCCAACCCCTTACCAGCACAGATGTCCACCAAAGCACTACCATTCCCATCTACTTCAGCAGGCACACCCACTGACCAACCACTCCATCCACTCGTACATTCCGAACTTTGCCATTCATGTTTCCAGTCAAAAGCACCCTTTCGCTTCTCTCAAATTTGTCCATACATGCTTCTACTCTCGTCCAAAACTCATCTTTCACTCTTGCCACTTGGTCCTCTGTAGGAACATACACACATAGGCTACAATCGCCCACGCTTGTATACCTACTTTCATCCTCACCCACACAATCCTTGCACCCACTGTTCCATACTCTCTTTTATTCTCCTTCCGCTTCTTGCTTATCAGACATACTCCCTCTCTTGCCCTCTCATTCTCATTAACTCCCGCATAATTCAGCCAGTGGGTTGGGTTGGGTGGGTTGGCGTAACAATAAGATCAGTGCCGTTTTTCCTCGGCCTTGTAAATAACCAGAAAATAGAATCCACCCAGGATGCTGTTTACCTTAACTGACCACACAGTAGTTGTGGTTGTTGTTGTTGTTGTTGTTGTTGTGGTGGTGGTGGTGGTGGTGGTGGTTGATGCAGGGGTAGTAGTAGTTGTTGTTGCTGTGGTGGTGATGGTGGTGGTGGGAGTGGTGGTGATGGTGGTGGTGGTGGTGGGAGTGGTGGTGATGGTGGTGGTGGTGGTGGTGGTGATGGTTGCTGTTGTTGTAGGGGTAGTGGTTGTTGTTGTTGTGGTGGTGGAGGTGATGGTGGTGGTGGAGGTGGTGATGGTGGTGCTGTTGTGGTGGTTGTGATGGTGGTGGTGGTGATGGTTGTTGTTGTCGTTGTTGTAGGGGTAGTGGTGGTGGTGGTGGTGGTGGTGGTGGTGGAGGTGGTGGTGGTGGTGGTGGTGGTTGTGGTTGATGCAGGGGTAGTAGTAGTTGTTGTTGCTGTGGTGGTGGTGGGTGTGGTGGTGGGGGTGTTGTTGATGTTGCTTTCTCTATTACAGATTTAATAATCACCACCATCAACATCATCTTCGCCTCTATCTCACATGTTATGATAATCATCATCATCATAATCTCATGTCTAGCAAACATCATCATCATCATCATCAACAATAACCCTACCAATACACAGTAATCATAGCCATTATAATTACACACACACACACACACACACACACACACACACACACACACATCCTTTTGATCTCTACATTAATTCACGCACCAGTATAATCAAATAACTCTGATTTTTGTGAATTCGTAGTAGTAGAGAAATTTTCATTTTATTTACTATCGTTAATGGAGGAGCTGTCTATTTTGTTTTGGCAATGCAATGGAAATTCTGAGTACTACCGTATTATTATTGACATTATTATTATTATTATTATTATTATTATTATTATTTTATTATTATTAGTATTTGTATTAGTATTAATGTTGTTGTTGGAGTTGTTGCTATCATTGCTGCTGTTATTATTATTATCATTGTTATTATTATTATTATTATTATTATTGCAAGAGGGGAACAAGTCAAGAGTGAGAGCAGTGGAAATGAGTTACTTGAGAGGAGTATGTGGAGTGACATGGAGGGACAGGTTGACGAATGAAGAAGTGAAGGAACGTTGCGGGGTAGATGTGGATGTGGTTGAGAAGATTAGGAGAAATACACTGAGGTGGTTTGGACATGTGGAGAGAATGGAGAATGAAAGACTGACTAAAAAGGTGTTTGTTGGTGTGGCGGTGGGTGGGAGTGGGTGGGGTAGACCAAGGATGAGGTGGAGGGATGGAGTTGAGAGGTATATGAGGGAGGGGGGGTGAGTTGGAGGGAGGGTAGTCAAATGGTGGGTGACAGAGTGACTTGGAGGCGTTTTGTCTGCAGCCACCCTTTGCGGGATTAGGGCGTCGGGCTATAGATAGATAGATAGATAGATTATTATTATTATTATTATTGGTGACAGAGTTTAAGTGCCTGAGTGCAATGATAAAAAGAGAGGTAAATGTGCAAAATGCAAGTGGAAAGTAGAGTGGCACAGGGAGGGAAAGTGGACGGTGCTATGAAGGCCGTGATAAGAAGGAGTGGTCTGAGTCCAGCGGCTGCGAGAGACCTGCGGGAAGGACGTTTAGTGCCGACTCCAACATGTGGGTGTGGGACTGAGGCATGGCATGAAAAGAAAAATCAAGAGTACGCACAGTGCAGATGGGACTGGTGAGGAACGTGGAGTGAGGAGAGAGTGGATAGGATAAGGAATAATGTGATTCATAAAATCTGTGAAAGATGAAGGTAAGGAAGACTGAGCACTGGAGTTGAAGAGAGTGTGCTTAGATGGTATGAGCAGGTGGAAAGAATGGGTGTGAATAGAGTGGTGAGACGAGTATGTTTGAGCGAATTTGAAGATGGGAGACGTGGTAGGACTAGAAAAAGGTGAATAGGTAATTATGGTAAATGAATGTCTGAGAAAGAAAGATATAGGAGATAACGAGAACAGGGAACTGACAGGCGATCGAGCTGGCTGGATGAATTTTGTGCAAAGGAGTGTATGACCAGGATTTAGCATCATATTTTAACCTGACAGTCATTGGGTTGGCTTTGTCAGATAGGTAAGTGTTGCTGCTTGTGGTCTGCTTTTTCACCTATCAGGTGGAACTAGGATTCCGGGGGCTTGAATGGTGAGTGAATAGGAGTGTGGCTTGAATGGTGAGGGAATAGAAATGTAGCTCAATCAACTAGGCAAATTTTGGTTAGTATCTCACTCAGTTGTTTCTCTCTCTCTCTCTCTCTCTCTCTCTGGACCCAACCTCACCCCACCTTGGGTTAGGAATGGATGCCTTGATGATGAAGATGATGAAGATGATGATTTCTGACTGTCATGTGATACGTTGCAGAAATTGAGAGTTCATATATATCCTCATGTTCTGTGCAGTTATCATAATATCTCTCTCTCTCTCTCTCTCTCTCTCTCTCTCTCTCTCTCTCCTGTCATGTAAGTTAATCAGGTATTTTCTCAGGTTTTATGCACTCTTAACTGGTTCAGTCTCTCTCTGTTTTCTGTTATTAAAGTACTTCCTTCTGTGGTCTTTCTCCTTGTATCTTCTTCCTCTTTCCCTTCTCTTTCCTTCTACCATCCCATTACTTTCTTTTCTATTCTTCTTTTCCTTGATTTTTTCTAACTGCATTTCTTTTTCACTGCTAATTTCTCTTGCACTTGTTTTTTTTCCTTTTCTTTCTAATTTCTCTTGCACTTTTTTTTTCCTTTTCTTTATTTTTTTTCTATTTCCCTCCTCCTCCCTCCCTCCCTCCCTCTCTCTCTCTCTCTCTCTAACCCCTTCTCCCTAAATAAATTACTCTCTTAACCTGAAAATAATCGCCTGGAGGAAACTAAAATAAAAAATATAATTAAAAATTGAGAATATCTCATTCATTCTGTCCCCTGTTGTGACGCATAATTTTTTGAGGAAGTTTCATTAAAAGTTTCACCAAGGAGCTCCTCCTTCAAGAAACTGGGGATACGCTTTGAGGGAATGCCTCATCCTCATCCTCATCATCATCATCACCGTCACCCTAATTAATGTAATTTGTATTGTTGCTGTTGTTATTGTTGCAACTATTGTTATTATAATAATAATAATAATAATAATAATAATAATAATAATAATAATGATAATAATAATAATAATAATAATTATTATTATCATTATTATTATTGTTATCATTATTATTATTATTATTATTATTATTATTATTATTATCTCTCTCTCTCTCTCTCTCTCTCTCTCTCTCTCTCTCTCTCTCTCTCTCTCTCGTGTACACATCTTAAAACATGTACTTCCTCTGAATATTTCATACTTCAATATTCGGTAATCATAATTATCATGGTATTCGCGCAGGGACGGTCGTTAATGTCAGTAATCTTTATGCAGTCATTTAGGAGCACTTTGATGATAATAGGCAGGCAGATAGACAGGTAGACAAATCATCTCATTTATAAAGACTCTAATATGCTTGCATGCGTCGGCCTTTGTCACCTAATGGCTCTGAACGCTGCCCAGTCTCCTGCAGCCGCCCTCTTCAGTCCCTTATCCCTGAGGTCACACTCCATGCCTTCGTCCCAGGTCTTTTTCAGTCTACCTGCTGCAACCCTACCCCCAGCTTTCACATTTCTCACCTCCCGCACCCAAAAGCCATTCTCCATCTTCATCACATGCCCAAACCATCTCAATCTACCCCTTCTCATCACAGCACCAATTTTACTCCATTCCTATCCTTCCTCTCAACTCTTTAATCCTTAATCATAAACCTAGCCCCTCCCTTCCAGACCTCGCATTCAAGGACGCACTACACATTCATGCATTCATTGCCATTTCTGTGCGTTTGAGCCTACCAATATCCTCTTACTTTACTGTCCAGGTCTCATTACCATGCAACATTACACTACATGCCGCATACAAAGATATATTAGCACGGAGGGAGAGCCCTCTCAATATCAGGAGAGGCAACGTCTCCCTGAACTTCTTCCAACCACTCTTTACCCTAGCCACAGAGCTAACTCCAGCCCCACCTTCAGCACTTAAAATACCCCCAAAATAACAAAACTCTTCCACACACTCTTGACACTCACCAGCAAGACCAATCTTTTCACATCTGACAATATATACATTCTCTCCTTGACACAGTGAACATGATATTGGTATTATCTCGCAGCCTACCTCTAATACCACTTCTTTTATGCACCCACTTATAACAAATAATGTACTAAATGGAGCTACTTCCCACACCGTTGTGGTAAACTACACATGACCACTCTCCCTGTGCTTTGACAGTACCGCCAACAGCCCTAGGTATCATCACTTTTGTTTTATCCACATTTACTCTCAAGCCTTTATGCCTCATCACGCCTCTCCACTTTCCTAAATCCTTCCTCCGCCTCCCTTTCATTCTCTGCAATTAACACCAAGTCATCAGCATCCAGCAGCTCCCACGGGAGTCTATTTCTGAACTCACATGAGAGAGCTTCAAGCACCATGACATAAAGAGTTTACTTATCTTCCCGCGCTTATGAAAATGAAATCCACCTTCTCACTCTGTTCTCAGTGTCCTTACATATGTGTAATTAAATAGATCATAGAGGACCGTGTTCAACTGCTTTTAAAGGTCACTGCAACATGATTTTTTTTTTGGTATATCAGTGAAATGACTTGCCAGTATGAAGGTTTTATGCACTGGTGTGTTTGGTTCGTACGCTAGTGTGTGTGTGGTTAGTGCCTTGGTGTGTGTTTGGTTCTTGCGCTGGTGTGTGTGGTTCGCTCGCTGGTGTGTTTGGTCCGTGCACTGGTGTGTCTTTGATTCGTGCTCAGGTGTGTGTTTGGTTTATGCGCTGGTGTTTGTTTGGTTCGTGCTCTGGTGTTTGTTTGGTTCGTGCGCTGGTGTTTGGCTGGTTCGTGCGCTGGTGTTTGGTTGATTCATGCGCTGGTGTGTGGTTCGTGCGCTGATGTTTGTGTGATTTGTGCGCTGGTGTTTGTGTGGTTCGTGCGCTGGTGTGTGGTTCGTAGGTTGGAGTGCGTTTGTTCGTGCGTTGGTGTGTATTTGATTAGGGTACCAGTGTGTGTTTGGTTCGTGCGATGGTGTGTGTTTGGTCCGTGTGCTGGTGTGTGTTTTCTTCTTCAGAAGTGTTTGAGACAGTAAAAACAAAGGAGTGAAGCTTATTTATCTGTCTATCTTTTTATCTATCTATTTATTAATTGAAATTTTAACCACGGAGCAATGACTATGGAAATCGCTTTTACCTTTCAGCATAGGAGACCAACGATTATCTTTCCCGTTTCTTATATATTTTCTTAGGCCTTTCCTTAGAGATTAGTATTACAGTCGCAGGCAAGAATATAGTTCCAATTTTCAGCCGAACATTTATGTAACTCTTACCTGCTATTCTGAGATCTATACTGGGTTACGAAGAATGCCCTACTGGGTTTCAGGAGTCATTGCACACCGTCTCGTTTTCTATCGTCGTGAGGTGTATCGTTATTTAGGCTATATCCGTGCGTGTACCTAATTGTATTTACATTGTGATTTTTTCTCTTATACTTACAGCTTTCGTAGTACAGCAGAAGAGGAACTCGGCTTACCTGAAAAAATATAAATATGTAATTATTAACATGAAATGTTGTTAGATTTATTTACATTTATGGCAATAATAATAGTAGTAATAATAATAATAATAATAATAAATAATAATAATAATAATAATAATAATAATAATAATAATAATGATAATAACAATAATAATCAATAATAATAATAATAATAACAATAATAATAATAATAATAAACTGCACTCTCAACCAGAAAATGAGGGCTTCTCAAAACCTCCACTTTGAGCCATTATTATTATTATTATTATTATTATCATTATTATTTTTATTATTATTATCATTAATCATGCAAATAAGGGATGCTGATATCTCCTGTCCACTCACTGTCAGTGCATACCTGAAGTCACTATTATAATTATTATTATTGTTGTTATTATTATTGTTATTATTATCATTATTATTATTATTATTATAATTATTATAATTACTATAATTATTATTATTATTATTATTTTATTATAATTATTATTATTTTTATGATGATGATGATGATTATTATTATCATCACTGCTACTACTACTACTGCTACTACTACTACCATTTTGTACACATATACCAACATATAAAACTTTACTAAGACACGGCACCTCGTTGTAATAACATTTAATATTAATGTAGGCTATTTGCCATATTAACATTATTTTTACAACAGTCATAATTTTACATTCCGAAACTCCATTTTCCTTTTTTTTTTTTTTTTTTTACCTATTTGGAAAATTTGAGTGTGTGTACAGGATTTTTATTAGTAATAGCAACGATAATTAAGCAGAAGTGCATTTGTGTAATTGGGTTCATTAATACTGTATATGTATGCATGCATGTATGTAGATATGTAGGTAAGTGTGTATGTGTATATGTATGCATGTCCATCTATATGTCTACCTATATATCTAGCTACCTGCTTTTGCTTTTATCTACTTATCCACGAGTATCTTTCTATCTATCCAATCATCCATCCATTTACCTGTCCATTCGTCCATCCATCCATCCATAAAGGAGTACAAAGAATGCATACAGCAAAGACTTGTTGGCCCTTTTTTGGCTGTTTGGTATAGGGAAGAGTATAACAAACAAAACCACCACATCAATGAAAGACAAGGATGGAGAAGCATGAAGGGTCCGTTCATCCATCCATTCATCTATTTCTGTATCTATTTATCTATCTATCTACTTTGCTATCTACGTCTATCTATATTTTAAAATATACAACCCCCCATCAGTGATATATACTGTAAATACAGGTACTATCCCACAACATCAGTCTTCACTAGCACACCTTATGGTCCTCATCATTATCTTTCAGAGCAGTCTATTATCTCAACATCCTAAACACCTCCTATTGACTCTCTCTCTCTCTCTCTCTCTCTCTTAATCCAGTCAGGGAATTTTGGCGTCCGTGTCACCATGTTGTCGACAAGTCAGGCTAGGTCAAGCCAGGGCTGCGTTTCAACAGGCCTTAGCGCCACAGTGCGGTCCTGGGTTAGTGGGGGTAGCAGTGAAACTACCAAATACTTGGAGCGCGAATTCGCTTCTATTCTAGATATCCTTCTTTTAGATACAATAGTTGGAATAATACCATAGTAGTTATGTACATTTGAACATTACTAACAACATTAACAAATTACATGAATATTTGTCTGCAACATATAATTGTAAATGTATATTTCCTAAATACTTTGGAATTATTTAACCACCATGAAAGCCGTTTGGAAGAACCACAACAAATCCTGCCTTCGTCACAGCTACTTCTTCCTGTGATTTCCCCCGATTTGAAGACGAAATAGACCCTGTAGTGCAAGACTGCAGTGGAACAAGATAACTTTGAAAGATACGAAGATTGTGCAGAGGTGAGGAGGTACTTCACGGAAGTATGATTTTCGCGGGAATGACTGAAAACAAACACTCAATATGTACTCTTTAGATCTGCATAGCCTTTACTTTCATTAAGCGAAAAATTATTAATTAACTGAAATGAAGAGGGTATTGTAACAAATCTTTTCATTTATGACGTGTTAGTACCCAAATGCGTTTACTCTCCTAAATTACACATAAGAACTATCCTGGTATTTAGAGTTCTGTTAGCCTTTACACAACTGTGATCTAAACCATTTACAGCTGCCAAATGTCGCCAGAGAGACCCACCTCTCCAAATAGTTCCAACCGTGACGGAGGCCGCGACAACCTCCCCTTCACCCCCCACACTTTTGCTCTCGAAAGCGCCATCACGTTCCGTGGCGCTCCAGCTGTTGAAACGCAGCCCAGGTCAGACCAGGTCAGGCCATGCCAGGTAGGGTCAGGTCAAGCCAGGTCAAGTCAAGTGAGGTCAGGTCACGTGCTCATTATGGCAACCTGTCTATTGGGCTGGGACGAGGTGAAATTAGGTCACAGTCCGAGTAAAGAAAAACAAAAAAACGAAAAAAGAACTTTGCTAACAAGCTTAATCCTTTCCGCCAGAGGACGATTCTTAGTTGGTGGGGAGGTGGTCTCTTGTCCTAATAAACGTGAGCTCAATTCCCGGCTGAGGCATGGAACAGTTTAAGAATTTAAATTTCGTTCAAACAGGCTTAATTTTTCCGTCCTATGACCCACAGACTTTTATAAACACCCCCGCTAATACAAATATACCTGGCATGTATTCAATCTGGACGGTGGGTGTTAGCGCCGAAGTGGTGACATGTGGAGATGTGCGGTACGTTGGAGGACTGCTGGATCTTAGGGAACGGACTGTTTATCTTATATACAGAGTGTGGCATATGAGAGAGAGAGAGAGAGAGAGAGAGAGAGAGAGAGAGAGAGAGAGAGAGAGAGAGAGAGAGAGAGAGAGAAATCCACGTCCTGAGTCGGATGGTAAAAAATCGAAAAAAAAAAAAAAAGAAAACCCATCTCGAACCGAAGTTTATTTCTTTTTTTCTTTTTTTTTTAACGCTACACCTAACCCCTCCATTCCAATCGTCTTTCCTGAGCTGAATAAAACCGTCTGGATTAAGGAAAAAAAAGTAATGTCCCTGGGGCTCTACAGATTATCCTCCTTTAGCCAGAAGACGATTTTTTGCTGAGGCTTATGGAGCTTCAGACGGTTTTCCTCTGCTCAAGGAAGACGATTTTTTTCTGCAGAGGGTTCCCTTAATACTAGGGGGGATTTTTCTGAGCTAAATTAAATTGACTGGTAATATCAGGGATAATATAGCCACCACGTCCTCTGGCTAGTAAGATTAAGGGACTGTCTCACCTGGAGGGGTTTATTTAAGCCCTCATTAAACCCACCCCTAACAAGCCAATTCTTCCTCAGCTGAAAAAACCGTCTAGTAGCCACACAGATAAAACTGTGAGGGTTAGATCAAGCCCCCCCATCTACACCTTCACTATCAGACTCCCTTTCAGCTGAATAAATCGTCTGTTGGCTCGGATTAGGTAACACGGCAGATTATTTACAAGACTACCCATCACCCAGCTGTCCACTCATTAGCCTTTATTTTTTTGGCTATATTGCCGCCCCCTCTTCCTATTTTCTTACTACCCCCTTCCCTCTCTCCGCCCCCTTTCACCCCTTCCTCCTTTCCTTGCTCTCCCCCCCACCTATATTCTCCCTTTTCTCTCCCCTCTGTCACCTTCTATATATATATATTTTTCCCTTTTCTTAATGTCCTCTCTTACTTTTTCTTCCCTCCCTCTCTCTTCCCCATCCTGCTTTTTCTCTTTCCTCCCTTTCTTGTTTTCTCCCTCTTCTATTTTCTTCTCTCCCTTCTCCCTCTTAACTCACCCTCTTTTTTCTCTCTTTCTCTCCCTTCTTCCTATTTTCTCCCTTCCCCTCTGCCTCCTGCCCTATCCTCTCGCTTCCATACTCCTGTCTCTCCTTCTTCTCCTTCTTCTCTTTCTCCTTCTTCCCCTTCTCCTTCACCTTCTTCTCCTTCTCCTCCTCTTTTTAACTACAAATGATAACCTAGGTAACAACGCTGAAATCGGACCTGAGTTTAGTTCCAGCGATCATCGAATTATGCAGTTTAATATTACTACTGAAAAAGTGAATAAAAAAGAGAGCAAAGAAACAGTCCCAGACTATCGCAGAACGGATTTCGCCAGACTCTGAGCGCTGGTTACAACTACAGTTTGGAATCACATGACTGAAACCGATGACATAAACCAAAAAAGGGAAATTTTCACAAAAAAATTTAATGAAACGGTAAAGTCATGTGTACCACTACGTATCAGGTGTCCAGCTATTAATAGTAAACGGAAGAGGCGGTCCAGTCGAAATTAAAAAGTAGCCTAATAGCCAAAAAACATGCTTACCATTAATATTAAAACTACACAAAGTAATGATTACAAATTAGAGTGCGATAATCTAAGCCAGGGATCGAACAGAAATCAAACGAAGCAAGAGAGTACTGGAGATCCACATTGCTAATACGTTCAAACCAAATCCAGAAGAAGTTTACAGTTACATTAGAAAGAAAAAAAGGTTTTGACTACATCAACAGGCCTTCCTAGAAACTTGAACAAAGGCAAACACACAGAAAATGAGGTTGAAATGGAGAACATTCTTACCGAGTATTTTGTTTCTGTTTTTACAGCAGGAAACACTACCAGAAGCCTACTGTCATCCATAATCCAAGCAAATAGCACCATCCTCAGTAACTACACTACTACACTATCAACAAATGCAATGTCCTTTCAGCTATGAATAGTACAGACATGAACAAAATCCCTGGCCTTGATAAAATATCACCGAGAATTCACAGAGAAACAAAAAATGCGTTATGGCTGCCACTCTCTGTCTTATTCAATAAATCATTAAATACTGGGAAAGTCCCATGTCAATGGAAACCAGCAAATGTAACACCAATTTTAAAAAAAAGAAATAAGTCGCTCCCAGGAAATTAAAGACCAATCAGCTTAACATCAGTAGTGTGCAAATTAATGGAAATAATCATAAGAGATAAAGTAGTTAATTATCTAGAAGAAAATGATATAATCAAAGACTCGCAGCATGGATTCAGACGCCGACGTTCATAGCTTGACTACCGGATTTCTTCCATGGCTGTTTACAAAATGAAATGCGACGAGTCCCTGAGCAGTAGATATTATAATTTACCTCGACTTTCAGAAAAAGAATTTGACACTATCCCTCACAAGCATCTCATAGAAAGCAAAATAGAAGCCTATGGAATTACAGAGAAAAATACACAGAAATTGTTGCAAGACTAGCTTTCAGACGAAGAAGAAACAGCGAGTTGTGATAAACGGAAAGGAATCCAAATGTCGTAATGTGATTCGTGGCGCTCCCCAGGGCTCAGTACTTGGACCGATACTTTTTATTATCTTCATGAACGACACAGATGAGGGTTTAAAATGTAAAATATCCAATTTTGTACACGATACTAAAATAACCAGTAGAGTAACTTCAATGTTAGAGTGGCATCAGTTACAAAATGATCTCAATACATTGGCAAGCTGGGCCTAAAAATGTCAAATGGAATTCAACATAGAAAAATGCAAAGTACTTCATATTGGATGTACCAACGTTCATGAGAATTACAAGATGAACAATATCCATTTATCAAGCATGGACAATGAAAAGGATCCTGGAGTGATAATATCAAATGACCTAAATCTGAGTAAGCAGTTCACTGTGGCGGTAAAAAATTCAAACAAGTTGGTGTTCTTTTTTGGAAGAACGTTTGAGTTTAACCCTTAAACGGATGGCTGCTTTTGAATTATACATCCGTGTGGGACTGATTATTTTGGAATAAAGTGCTATGAAATCAGACAAAACGTCCATAAATGGATCAGAATAGTTGAAAAAGGAAAATGATATTACTCTCTTCAAATTGCATGCAGGCTGGGTGGTGGTGATGGGTGAGTGAGGGGGCTAGTGGTGTGCCAGGGTCATTCTCATTGGCACGTGACTGAGAGCAGGCTGGAAGAGAGTGTTGTTTTCTGCTCTTATTTGTAACAGCAGCCTAAAATATATCATTTTTACATTATGTACACTGTTCTATGTGTCTTCATTGAGTGTGCTTTGAACACTACAAACTGTATTATAATGTAAAGTTCTTATCTTACATCTCTAGTTATAATCTTACGTAAGTAATATCATTTGTATATTACAATTGTTCACACTAACTTGTCTTTAGTGTAGAGTATTCTGTAAAGCAACTGATACAGAGACCCTCACCTTTGATCAGGGCACCAGGTGGTCACATCTGTGCATTTACCTGGGAGTGTCGCTGAATTCTTGCACACAACACACCTCCACTCTGTTCTTTACGGACACTTTGCATCAACCTGGGCGATTCAAGGTGGTGGTGTGAGATACATGCACGTCCCAAAAGGCACTGTTGCCATATCTCCAATTTGTTTCATGTAATAGGCCCGGAGAATAGGAATGCATTCCGGAACTTCAACTGCCCTTTCTTTAGCAGACGTTTGAGAATGTTGACCGCCCTTTAGAGATTAAATTGGAAAAAGTCATACTTACCATGCACAACTCGCTAGCGCGCCCCCATCTCGAGTATTGTGGGCAGTTCTGGTCTCTGTACTACAGAAAGGACACAGAAAAATTACAGAAAATACAGAGAAGAATTACAAAATTGATACCACGACTGAGAAACAAACCATGCAAGGAACACCTTGAAGAACTTAAATTATTTAACCTAACAAAACACAAGTTAAGAGGTGACCTTATTGAAGTTTTCAAAATTACGAAGGGATATGACAACTTAGACATGAATATTCTAAAATAGACTGGTCGAGTCAAACCAGGAGGAATGGCTGCAAAATTATCAGGAAGCGCTTCCAATCCCATGCAGCATAATACTTGTTCCTTCAACAGAGTCATAAATATCTGGGACAGATTACTCTCAGATACCATGAACAATATCTCAGTTAAGACATTGAAAAACAAAATAGACAAGTACTTGCCACGAGAATCCTCCCACCTGACTCAGTTTCTGTCACGAATAACTGACTTTACCAGTTGTGCCAAATTCATTCCCCTCCTGTCTACAAGACACCCCATAAACTTAACGTACCCGTGGAGACAGCGTTGCGTCACATCAGTATATATTTACCAATTTATTAAATGCAAATAAAATAGTATAATTTCAGACTAAGATCTACACAGATAGCCCTGAGTTAATGGTCACTACTCTTACTCTCGACCCTGTGATGGGCTGTGGATCATTGAGGGTCCCTGGTAGTTAAGTGACCACCGTAGAATATGTTTTTAATGTACCAGGGGTCACTGCATCAGGAGGTAACTTGTGTGCTTATTCCGCTTGGGGAAGTTCCTTGTCTCACTCGAGTGAA
>NC_137069.1:27461572-27464072 GCF_032717465.1 Coenobita brevimanus
ACCTGCTGGATCAAGGAAAAGAACACAGTCCTGATGCTTCCGACTTCCTTAACAGTGATTACGGAGTCGTATCCAATCCCACCCGGTCCGGGAGGATGAATGGAATTTACTTAGGCAGAACAATCGGATGTAAGTTGCGAAAAGATGCATGACGACCTGAGGGTAATCGCTGAGAGACTTATTAATGAAGTTCTATACCAACGGGCAAATTAAAACTCTGAGTGTAAACAGCACAATCTGCCATACGACCACAGCTCACACACAGTTACCATGGCTGATGTCCATACGGAATCTACATCCAGCTCCTCCAAGCACTGTACAAGAGGTTGTGCAGGTATTTATGATGTGGATATGCTATAATATGTAGCCACCTAAGTGCATGTATGGTTTGGTGTACGTAGATTACCCCAGGTACTATAATTAAAGTAGGGTACACTTATTAGGGGCGTATAATACTACCGTGGTATATTATTATAAATGTCCTTGGCATACGATATTACAGGATTGAAGGGTTTTTAACATGGAAATGCAGGTAACAAGTCTTATTTTTATTAACATACGCACAATATTTATTAATTAAATGTGACCACTACGTATGAAAGAAATAACCATAGTGTACATACGTATAAATATAAGAATTATAGTTGTTGTTATTAGCAATTATGCAAAATTATTGAGTTTATTTCCAGCCACATGTATGAGAACATACACTCCATACCATACCTACAGTTACTGTATACTCAAAGTAGAAGGGGCTAATAAATGTTTGGAATTAGGTAAAATGCATTTTTCTCTCCCCAGATTTCCTAGTTCTTGATGTATCCTATCCTCCTGCCCAATTCTCTACTGCCCCCTCCCAGTTCACATACGGGTACGAATAGTTCCCTCACACCTCCTTTTGCCACAAATCACTAGACAGGTTCTATTGTGTGGCCACATTCTAAACTGATGAAAGGGGAACTTTTCTACAGTATCTTTGCACTGTCATGTTGATCTGATGGTATATAACCATCACCACACGACCTTCGGAGGTAGTTATGTAGAACACAACAAGCCATCACAACAATATCTATGTTTCCCATGGTCAGATTGATTGGCTTGGTGAATAATCTGAACCTTGGTAAGCTGCAAAATTCCGAACTCATTTCTCAACTACACGTCGAGCTCTTGAAAGTCTATAATTAAAGACCCTGCGCTCATGTGTGTCAAGTCACGTTGGCTAAGAAGGGCTTCATGAAATGCTTGTTAAGACTAAATGCCTCATCCCCCACAACATACATAAGGGCAGTTGAGTGGTTGAATTAGGTAGGCATGTGTATCTGAGGGTATCTTCAGTGTGTTGTTGCAATAAGTTTCTCAAAAAATACTGTTTTCTTCTCAATATACCACCATCAGATATGCGCTCCATTGGTTCCGTGTGCAATATCACACATGATGATCTAGTATTTGGCGTTTACAATTGCCAGCAGCACAACACTGTGGCTTCCTTGTAATTGTAGTAATAGGATCCTGAACACGAGGGTGAATTAGTGGTTATGTGTTTACCGTCCATTTGGCTCCAAGACAGTTTGGAAGTCTTTAGTTCCACCTGCTGACGTATTCGTTTGCTATTGTAGCCCATTCCTCCTTATCGGATGGAAACTGTAAACCCATATACAATTAATCATTAAAGGTATGCTATCAGGTGCATTACATGCTTGTTGCGCTGGGGGTATTAATGTGAGGAGGCTTGTTTTATTGTTTACTTTTTATTTGCCTATGCTATGTACACACATCCCTGTGATAGATTCTTAACACAAGGTCAATGTTTCTACGCTATATGTGTTTGGTGGTTATACTATTACCATAATCAGCATCATCACTACTACTGTGATGGGTATGCCCCAACCCACACAAATGCTCGCTATACAGACACATCAGCATCATCACTGCTTTAATGTGTCCCCCCTCAATATGGGGTAAAAATGCTAGTACCTGTAATTTTATATTGCTTTCTTCACATACATAGTGGGTTATGCCGGCTATGCTCGATGGGCGGTTGGAGATACCCACTGGTCCCACCCTAGTCCCTCCTCTGGTGTGGTCTCCTATAGCTAACATACATACAAGTACATACATACATACATACTTATATACATACATGCAGAGACAGGTCCGATTAATATTAGTCTATATAGTGGTCACTGGCAATCATTTCCACTCACTCATCACAGCATAATACATACCTTCATATATATTCCAACTGCGGCAAGCATTCAGTATAGCGCGGCAGGTATGGTCAGGAATAATCTTGCCAAGAGCCTGGGCAGAGATTGCAGTAAAGGAACTCCTTGAGGTCCTCATATACATGAACGTCTTGTTGCTAAGTATCTCAGTGTTGCAGTGAGGCGCTCATCGGGTGATATGGCTTCTTTTTTCATGCACGTATCCATTCGTTCTATTCTTGGAGCAACTAACGACAGGAGATGACGAGTATGTTGCAGTTTCATCCATTCTCATA
>NC_137069.1:27471572-27486572 GCF_032717465.1 Coenobita brevimanus
AGCAATTTTCTTTACGTCGGAAATTAATCATGGGTAAAAATAATGGAAAGAAACAGACAAAATGATATAAATGAAAGAGGAACCAAAAATGGAAACCTAGCAAAATGGAAGAACAGATAACTGCAATCAGTGAAAAGGAGGAAAAAAACATAATTGAAAAAATGAAAAGTGGAGTCAGTGAACAAAAGAAAACTATTGAAAGAAAGAAAAATGGAATAAATAAAAAAAGAAAATTTTAAAAAAATGAAAAAATGAAAATCAGAAAACAAATGGCAAAATTAAAAAAAAAAAACACTAAAAACAGAAAAAAAAAATAACAAGAAGTTGTGCCAAGACACAGCAAACCCGTCCCCGGCAGTCATTTTAGTGCTGACGTAAAACACAACAGGATATCTAGTCATAGGTGTCACATATAAAATTTGGATTAAATCAGGCGAAAATTGACGATTTTATGCCATTTGAAAATGGAAGCCCGACCCACCTGATATTAACCCCCCTACCGCTAACTGGGGGATGACCCCCCTGATACAATGAGGCATGTTATAGGTTTTCATTCATTCATTGCCAGACGCCATGTATCCCAGACAGGGTGGCCAAGGGCTTAGAGTTAATTGTTTTACAGGGAGGGGCACTAATCCTCCACCAACCCCACTTGACGTAGGGATGCCAACAGCATCTGATGTTCCCAGGCGGTCACCCATCCAAGTACTAACCAGACCCAACGGGCATGTTATAGGTGCAGATATGAAAGATGCACCTTTTGGTTTTGTTTTCACGTCGATATGACGAATGTGAAAGTTATGGCGAAAAAACTTTTTTTTTTTTTTTTACATTTTTTTGGGCCTATAGCCTGGGCCTTGGCTCAGTTTGACCCAAAATTTAATCAGGTGATCAGAAAGTCATAGCCATCATCCCTGTAATTGTAGTCAAAATGGCACCGGTAATTTTCGCGTAAAGTTAAGACAAACATACAGGCAAACAGACAGACAAACCGAGTGAAAACAATACCCGTCCCAGAGCCCCTCCGGGTCGGGGACGGGTAATTAAAAAATTAAGAATAGAAAATATAAAAAGTCTCAACTGAATTTCTACTTTAAAAATTTTGACTACGAAGTCCCTCTGAGCTGAATGAAATCGTCTGATCATATTAATTTAAAACATGATTGAGAAAAGCAGAAAAACTGAAAAAAGGAAAACGATAAAAACATAACTGAAAAAATGGGATAAATAAAAATAAAAACAATTTAAAAAAAAACTGAAGAATTGAAAACTGAAAAAAACATAAATGGAAAAAATTAATAATTGAAAAAAATGACAAAAAATATAAGTAAAAATGAAAACAATTAAGTACTGACAAACAGAAAAAACTAAATTGAAAAAAAGATGAAAAATCGAATAATAGTCTCAATTGAATTTCTTCGTATTAAATTTCTGCTACGAAGCCCCTCTGAGCTGAATAACATCGCCTTGTTGTATTAATTCAAAACATGTTTAAAAAAAAAAAAATAGAATAAATGCTAAAGAGGAAAATATAAAAAAAGAAAAAATTGAATAAATGGAAAACAGGAAAAATATCAATGGAAAAAATGTGAAAAATGGAATAACTGAAGAACAGAAAAAACATAATTGGAAAAAGTGGAATTACTGAAAAACAGAAAAAAGCATAATTGAAAAAAGGAAATAAATGAAGAACAAAAAAACTTAATTTAAAAAAAAGTGAAAAATTGAATAAATGAAAGAAAAATAACATATATAATTGATAAAAATAGAAAATGGAACAAATGAAAAGCAGAAAGAACACAAAGAGAATCAATAGAAAAACTGAATAAATGGCAAGCCGAAAACATAATTCTAAAATTGAAGAAAAGTCTCAGTTCACTTTCCATTTTTTTTTGACTAAGAAGCCCCTCTAAGCTGAATAAAATCTTCTGGTGGAATTCATTTACAGGGAAAAATCTTCTTCTTGAAAGATTTAAACCACTCACTCATATGATATATATTTTTTTTACTTTATTCTTCTCGTTTCAGATGGTTTTATTCAGCTGAGAGACAGAGAGAGATGGAAAGGTTAGAGATAGCATTTATTCTCTCTCTCTCTCTCTCTCTCTCTCTCTCTCTCTCCGATTGTATGTCTGCCTGCCATTCTGTCTATCCATCAGTTTTAATCTGTATGTCTGTGTCTGTCTCCCTCTGCCTGTCTATTTGTCTGTCTGTGTATTTGTCTATCTTTCTGTAGAGACAAGATATATCGACAAAGACAGTACGATAGATAACTATAAATAAACCTGTGTCTCCAGGTCTATTTATCACCATTTATCTATCTGGCTTTTTATCTGAGTACTTTCTTTCTATCTACCTATCAGTCTTTTTGTCTATCCGTATATCTGTCTATCTGTCGGTGTCTCTCCACTTCACTCCTACCTACCTACCCATCTATCTATTTATCTACCTATCTATCTTTCTGTCTATCTGTGTATCTATCCATCTATCGGTCTTTCTTCACTTCATTCCTACCTACCTACCCATCCATCTATCTGTCTATATCCATCCATCCATCTATCTATCAGTCTGTCTATCTATCTTTCTATCAGTCCATCCATCCATCCATCCTTCTATCTATCTGTCTATCAAATATATTTATCCATCTATTTATTCATCTATTCATCCATCCATCCATCCATCCAATCATCCATCCATCCAACCATCCATCTTCACTTCACTCCTTTCTCAGTGTAGTTATGCAAAATTCTTAAATTTCTTCATTGTCAGTCAGGAAGTTTACTGTTAATATTATTTTTACAATTTTACACTCGCGAATATCGATAAGAAAAAATGCGACGATGAAATGTGGGAAAACGCGAAATGCTACAGGAAAATCCCCCCCCCCCCAACAAAATGAGCAATGTTGGTGCTACCCTTTTACGCACATAGTTCATTCTGCGTGTGTGTGTGTGTGTGTGTGTGTGTGTGTGTGTGTGTGTGAGAGAGAGAGAGAGAGAGAGAGAGAGAGAATAGCTTTCATACGTGCCTTAAAGAGCCACATATCACCAATTTGGCACAAATACCCACAGCCCGTCCTGACAACATTCTAGAGCTGTATATGAAGGCCTGGTGCAGCGGTATGGAGGGGATATTGTTTTGGATTGTCGGTGGGTTATGTTATAGGGTAGTAGTTTTTTTTTTTTTTTCGACCACTACCATTACCACTACACACGACCACTACCACTACCACTACCACTACCACTACCACTACCGCAGTTCACATCAAAACATTCATCGCAACTGCGCGAGCGCACACACACACACACACACACACACACACACACACACACACACACACACACACACACACACACACACACACACAACAATAGCACACTCCCCCACACCACACCACCACCTTACCACACCACACCTGACACTACCACACCACCACACCACCACACCACACCTGACACTACCACACCACCACCTCACACCACCACCACCACCACTACACACCACCACCACCACCACATTCCCAAACAGGTAACACGACCCGCACTCAGCCACCTGATTTAATAAATGGAGCAAAAATTACATTAGCCCAAATTTTTCGCAGAATGGCAGGTGTTTAGACGAGAGAGAGAGAGAGAGAGAGAGAGAGAGAGAGAGAGAGAGAGAGAGCAGAAGAAGGACGAGAGGTGTTGTGTGAATGAATGGAGGGAGGAAGGGAGGAAAAAGCAGGTTAAGAAGGAAGTAAGCGAGAGGAGGGAAGGAAGTCAGTGGGGAAGAAAGGAGAGAAGCAAAAGAGAAAAGGGAGGGAGGGAGGGAGGGAAGAAAGGAAGGAAGGAAGTTAGGGAGGGAGGTTGGAAAGAGGAAGAGTTTGAGTAAGACAAGTGTGGGAAGGGGACGGGGGAGAGAGGGAGGGAATAGAATGGGAGAGGAACAGATGGATATATGATATTATGAGAGAGAGAGAGAGAGAGAGAGAGAGAGAGAGAGAGGCAATGATACATGAGCCACAGAGACGAATTATAGTGAGAAACAGAGAGAGAAATAAAGATTGTATTTCCAACAATTTAGGCAGAGTTAGAGAGAGGAAGAAGCAGTAGAAGTGAGAGAAAGAACCTCAAAGAAAGATTAATATTTTTCAAGGAGTATAGAGGAGCTTCAAGAAAAAGAAGGAACAACATGGTAAGGCCAAGGACCCCTATCCTCGTCGATTAAGGAAGCTCCCTAGCACCTCTTCCTAGGCGGTTTATTTTGCTTATTACACCTTGCCGTCCACTCCTGTGTTACTTAAGTCATTCTAAAATCACCATATTCTGCATATGTAACTTACAAAGCAATATTAGCCAGTCGTATCCAAAAATAAATCGGTAGGGAAAATGTGTTAGGGAGCTTCAATAATCTCCGAGAATAAAATCCTAGGAGAGACTACAATACAACCACTTACAAGAAAAATAAAGATGCTTGAAATTCTACGTGAAGTGAACTGAAGAAAATGTAAGGAATGGAAGAAGTCAGGAAGCAATTAAACAGAGGCTTTATATAAGAAAAAAGCTAAATATTTATTCTAAGATATTCTAACAAAGAAAAATAAAATAAAATAAATGAAGTGGTCAGAATAGCAGAAGAAATTTATGCTAAGCCGATCAGAGGTAGTAAAAGAATCAGTCTTGCCCAGGATGTTGAACTGGTGAGCATAGTGATTCTCAGCTTTATTTTAGAAGTATTGGAAGTATTGAGGGAATGAAGAAGGGTAAGGGAGGTGGTGATGAGTCTCTCTCTCTCTCTCACACACACACACACACACACACATTTTACCCTATCTCTAATCCCCTCTCTCTCTCTCTCTCTCTCTCTCTCTCTCTGGAATTACCTTTTATCAGTTTAGGAATAGTTTATAAAGCGAAGTTTCTGTTTGTTTACCTTTATCTATATCTCTCTATCTGTATATCTGTCTGTCAATCTTTTGGTTTATCTGTCTCTAGCTATCTGTCTGTCTGTCCATCATCTGTCTGTCTGTCTACCTGTCTATCGTGCCTATACCTTATCCATCTTGTATCTATCTGTATGCATATCTTTATCTCTCTGAGTCTGTCTTTATGTACATATGTATGTGTATATGACTGTCTGTCTACTTGCATCTATCCTTTTACCCATCTTTATCTATCCCTCCATCCACCTATTCATCCACACATCCACTTCTCCATCCATCCATGTATCTATCCATCGCCATCTATCGGTCCCTGCCTTCTCATCCCCTCTCTCGTCTCTCTGGATGGCTTTTTACTCGCCTAGAAATGGTTGTAGGGGAGAGTCTGACCTCGTCCCAGAGCAATACCTGTTCCATACTGAGTGAATATATTGTACAGGTGAAATACGAGGCTGGGAATTCGCTCTGTATTATTCCAGGAGAAGAATTTGACCGTGAAGTACGACTGACTGATTAAGCCATAGTGCTTTGAGGACGTCATTTATTTTTCATCTTTTCATCTCAGACGATTTCTTCAGATGAAGAAAGCATCCGTGTGGTAAATGAAAAACAGCCACACAATCTCTATAAAAATTGAAAGTCTTGAGCCAATTTGCACCATTTAACTGGCAAATCATATATTTTAAGGAGGTTCAATCAAATGATCTTATCTTAATAAAACCCTAACTTTCATAAGCGCAACACTAAGACCATTTTAAGAACACTTTTGGCATTTCTCATAAAAAATTTTGGTCAGTTTTGAGTAAGCCTATCTCACATGATCTTTTTTTTTATAGGGATTTCAGAAAGCAAATATATCATCTTTAAGTTCAATAATTTCACAAAATTGTATGATTAGAGAGCGAGCGAGAGAGCGAAAGAGAGAGCGAAAGAGAGAGCGAAAGAGAGAGAGAGAGAGAGAGAGAGAGTGTGTGTGTGTGTGTGTGTGTGTGTGTGTGTGTGTGTGTGTGTGTGTGTGTGTGTGTGTGTGTGTGCGCTCTCGCTTGTATGGACAAAAAATTGCCTGTATAAAGAGGCTGAGATTTCCTACAGCAATGTTTTTAGCTTTACATTAGCTTTCTAGAGCTCTGTGTATTTAGGTTTCATTTAGCTTTGTAGAGACCTGTAGTAGTTTTCATTTAGCTTTGTAGAAACCTGTATTAGCTTTGTAGGGACCTGTGTATCCAACTTTCATTCAGCTTTGTAGAGACCTGTGTATTAAGCTTTCCTTTAGCTTTGTTGAGACCTAAGTATTGAGTTTCCATTTACAGACCTATGTACTAAGCTTTCATATAGCTTTGTACAGACCTGTGTATTTAGCTTTCATTTAGCTTTATAATGACCTGGGTTTAGCTCAGGTGGATGGATTTTAATAAGGTTCTAGAATTGTCTTTATTGTTCTATTTTATTTTTTTGGGAAGGTTGAATTTGTTTCCCTTCTCTGTTGTGAAAGGAGAGAGAATTTGTATGTTTATATAGGTTCTCTCTCTCTCTCTCTCTCTCTCTCTCTCTCTCTCTCTCTCTCTCTCTCTCTCAGCTTTTACCCTCTTGCCTTCCACTTCGCTATTCCACTGTCCAATTCAATCTCCAGCCTCGCCATTCCTCATCCTCCTTATTTCTCGCTCTTGTTGTTCTGTGTTGCGAGAGAGAGAGAGAGAGAGAGAGAGAGAGAGAGAGAGAGAGAGAGAGAGAGAGAGAGACAGAGACAGACAGACAGACAGACAGACAGAGACAGAGACAGAGAAATTGGGAGAGGGAGTGAGAATGTGAGTGCAAAATATAATGAAGGGCATGAGTAATATATATATATATATATATATATATATATATATATAGATATATATATATATATATATATATATATATATATATATATATACATATATATAGTTACATAGCCTATGATTTCATCATCCTTTGTGTAATTCTAACGTACAGTATGCTGCGTGTTTGATCACGAGCCTGTTCTACCTCACTCCCCCCCTCCTCCCTTATAGTAGAGTAAGTCGTTCTTTCTGTTGTTCAGAGCAGGATTGTCAACTCTTTGTCCCCATGGCTTCATTTGCGCGTCCTTCTTACAAGTTGTATCAAGCTCTGCCGGCCCCTATATAATGAGCTCAGTCTCTGCATTACTGCCACTTAGATCTACTCCTCATTTTGTTCACATCTCTGTCCTCCCCTGTACAGTTGTTATTATTGTGAGTGCTCAGGAAGTCTGCAACCAGCTGCTGTGTAATTTGAGTATAAGTGTTATTACATTTTGTTCTTGTACTGTGTAGCATAAGGTGTTAATTCTTAGGCCTATTCCTTGGGGGAAGCAGCCTAGGTATATAGATAGTTAGATAGATGTGTTTTTATGTCAGTCATTTTTGATAATAATTTGTATCTGTAATAATATATCTTGCATTCACTGAGTATTATCCGGCTTTCTCATTTTATCAGGGCTGACTTAGATAAATTTACTCTTGCTAATTTCGTGTTCATAGAGGCTATTGCAGTTAACCATATATTTAACCTGTTTTTTGCCATTACATTATCCTTACGAGTCCTGAATGTTTTGTTGTTAGTTTGAGCATTAAACTTTAACTTATAATTTTACCTAACTCTTTTGTTTTAAACCTGGAACTTTACGGGACAGTAGTGATTTTTTAGTATTCTCACTTAAAGTGTACATTATCTTTCTCTGTTCCGTAACATAAATTTGGCGACCTCATATCAGGATATTCAGGATATTATCATAAGGATATTGCTTGATATTTTGTGACTGATTTATTCATGATGTCTACTGTTACTACGCTTGATGAAGCCAAAGATTTTTTGTCAAATGTGCAAACAGTGTGTGATGTAGAAAACAGAACAAAGAATGAACTTAAGCTTGTTGCTCAACAATTGGGAATTGCTGTTCGCTCTCATCATTCTAAAGATCAAATTGTTGACATGATTAATGAAAGCTTGTTTAATGTAACTCCTCCAAATGAGCAAACGCAGATTGAGTTAGCTAAGTTACAGCTAGCCCTGCAGGAGGCTCGTGTTAAGGAGGCTGAATTTCAGGCACGTGCTAAGGAGGCTGAGTCTCAGGCTAAGGAGGCGGAGTCTCAGGCTCGTATTCAGGAGGCTGAGTTTCAGACACGTGCTAAGGAGGCTGAGTCTCAGGCTAAGGAGGCGGAGTCTCAGGCTAAGGAGGCGGAGTCTCAGGCTCGTATTCAGGAGGCACAGATACAGGCTCAGGCACAAATTGAACTTGCTAGGATTCAGGCAGACCATGAGTATCGCATGAAACAAGGTGGAACTGGATCATCTAGCTCTGATGATTTTGATGTGGCTAAAAATGTTAAACTTGTCCCTCCTTTTAATGAATCTGATTTAACAAAGTATTTTCAGTTGTTTGAGAGGGTAGCTACAGGTTTTAATTGGCCCAAAAAGTATTGGCCAGTACTCCTTCAAACTGTTCTCACCGGTAAAGCTCAAGTAACTTATGCATCTTTGCCTCAGGATCAATCTGATAATTATGATGTAGTTAAGAGCTTGATTCTTAAGGCCTATGAGCTTGTTCCTGAAGCCTATAGGGTAAAATTTAGGACAACTTATAAGCAAGATAAGCAATCCCATGTTGAGTATGCAAAAATCAAAGAAGATCTGTTAGAGCAGTGGTTAAATTCTAAGAATGTGGATTCTGATTTTGACAAATTTAAGCAGATGATTTTGCTGGAGGACTTCAAAAGGTGTATTAGTAAAGATGTAAGCCTATATCTTGATGAGAGAAGAATAGATAATTTGTCTGATGCTGCAGTTTTAGCTGATGAATATGTTCTCACTCACAAGAGATATTCTAAAGAAAAAAGGAAAGCTGAGAGTAAGTATGTTGCCTCTACTCAGAGTACAGGTAACAGGAAAGTGAATAAAGATGATGTTTCTCAGGAAGTAAATACCAGCTCCACCTCTAGATTTCAGAAAAGTAAATGTACTTATTGTAGTAAGCTTGGTCATACTACGGAGAAATGTTTCAGGAGACAGCGTGATGTGAACAAAAAGGAGTCTTTAAATATTCAGTCAATTGGTCTAGTGTCCACCCTTGAGAGTTCCCAGAATTCTTTAACCGAGTTAACTGAACCTGCTTTGAGGGGTAACTTAAATTCTCATGATGGAGCTCCTCTTTTGAGCAGTAAGTGGGTGACACTCTCAAGAGTTCATGTGCTAATTTCCTGTCTGATGGTTTTGTCAGTCCTCTGGACAGTAATGACAGGAAATCAGTTAAAATATATCGTGATACAGGTGCTTGCCAATCCCTTATGCTGACCAGTGTTCTAGGCTCTAATGTTAATTCCTCTGATGAATCTGTAATCTTACAAGGTGTAGGGAATAATTACTTCTCTGTCCCTCTGTGCAGAGTGAATTTAGAGTCTGGTTTTGCTAATGGTTCCATTATGGTTGGTTTGGTTGAGACACTCCCAATGTCAGGTGTAACTTTCTTACTTGGAAATGATATTGGTGGAAGTCAAGTGTGTCCAGCTCCTCAGTTGTCTTGTGAGCCAGTGGCTGCGACCCAGGATTGTGATGTCCCTGATGTGTTCCCTGCATGTGCTGTCACTAGGGCTAAGTCTAAAGTTACCGGTGACTTAGAGGATAATGATGATGATGATGTTATCCTAGCTGACACTTTTCTTGCTAATTTGGACCACTCACCAGATGAGGCAGTACCGCGTAGTGTTGATAATTTGTCTCGTCAAGAGTTGGTTGAGTTGCAGGTTGCTGACCCTGAGTTGAAAGGTCTAGCTAACTCTGCTTGCAGTGAGGAAGAGTCAGCCGGTGCTTCTACTTGTTATTATATAAAGTCAGGAGTACTTATTAGGAAGTGGAGACCCCCAACAGCATCAGCCGACTGTGAATGGGAGGTTGTACATCAAGTTGTCATCCCTCGTGTTTGTAGGCAGGATATCATTAGAGTGGCTCATGATTCCAGTTTGGCAGGACACCTTGGAGTTAGGAAGACTGTGGCACGCATTTTGAAACACTTCTACTAGCCAGGTATCTTCAGGGATGTTTCCTGGTATTGTAAGTCTTGTCACACCTGTCAAGTTGTGGGGAAGTGTAATCAGACCGAAAAGGTTGCACCTCTAGTTCCCATTCCTCCTTTTGAGGCGCCATTCACCCGTGTGTTTGTGGATATTGTGGGCCCTCTTCCTAAGACTTCTTCAGGATTTTCTTATGTGTTGACCCTGATTGATATGGCTACTCGTTATCCTGAAGCCATTCCACTTAGAAATATCTCAGCAAAGAACGTGGTTAAGGAAATGCTAGGGTTCTTCACAAAGTTTGGTCTGCCCAAGGAGGTACAGTCAGACTGGGGAAGTAATTTCATGTCAAATGTTTTCAAGCAGTCTCTGAAAGAGTTGGGCATCACCCAGATCACGTCTTCAGCTTACCATCCCCAGACCCAAGGAGCGTTGGAGAGATATCATCAAACACTCAAATCGATGCTCAAGAAATACTGTTTGGAACATCAGAAAGACTGGGATAAAGGTCTTCCATTCGTTGTATTTGCCGCAAGAGAATCTCCAATTGAATCACTGGGCTTCTCACCTTTTGAACTACTGTTTGGCCATGAAGTAAGAGGACCCCTTAAGTTACTCTAGGAATGCTGGCTGTCGGAGGAAGATGACGTCAACCTGCTGGAGTATGTGATGAAGTTCAAAGAATGGCTGTCCACTGCTTTACAGCTAGTGAGAGAGAATTTAGGAGCTGCTCAGGAGAAGATAAAGACTTATTATGATAAGAAGTCCAGGTTACGCCACTTTCAGCCAGGAGATCAGGTTTTGATTCTGCTACCGATGCATGGGCAACCTCTTCAAGCCAAGTTTAGTGGTCCTTATATCGTGGAGAAGAAACTCAGTGATGTCAACTATGTCATCGCCACACCAGATCGTAGAAAGAACAAGCAACTTTGTCACATCAACATGCTAAAGTTATATCACAGGCGGGACGAAAATAACCCAGTCTGCACTGTAGCTGTTGCACCCGAGTCTGCAAGTGAAGTTATCCCATGCAGCATGAGCCTGAGTGATAGTTTGGGGAAGAATCCTGATATCATGAATGATCTCCAGACTAAGCTTTCTCATCTACCTCCCGAGGAAAGGCAGGAGTTTTCGGCATTACTGCAGGGGTACCCGCAAGTGTTCCATGCCACTCTAGGAAGAACCACTGTGTTGATGCATGACGTCGATGTTGGAGACGCAAAGCCAATTAAATTGCCTCCTTACCGTGTGAACCCAGTGAAAGTTCCTCTCATCCAGAAGGAGCTTGGCTACCTGTTAGACCACAAGATGATTGAGCCCTGTCAGAGCGAGTGGAGTTCTGTCACTCTAGTCCCTAAGCCAGGTGGGTCACAGTGGCTTTGCATTGACTACAGACGTGTTAATCAAATAACCAAAACAGACACTTACCCTCTCCCTCGTGTGGAAGATTGCATAGACAAGATCGGAAAGGCTAGGTACATAAGTAAGTTTGATTTGTTAAAGGGATACTGGCAAGTACCTATGACTGAACGTGCTAGGGAGATCTCATGTTTTGTAACACTAGGAAAGACTTTTGCATGTTCTGTAATGCCATATGGTATGAAGAATGCACCAGCCACATTTCAGAAGCTCATGAATGTTGTAACAGAGGGTTTGGCAGGGTGTGTTGTTTATATTGATGATGTATTAATCTTCAGTGACAACTGGAATGATCACCTATGCCATGCCAGTAAAATTCTTGAGCTTTTGGTTCAGGCTAATCTTGTAGCTAATTTATCAAAGTGTGAGTTTGGTCAAGCTAAAGTTCAGTACCTTGGGTACGTAATTGGTGATGGACATGTTGCACCACCAGGAGCTAAGGTTCAGGTTATAAGTGATCTTCCCAGACCTAAAAGTAGGAAAGAGCTACAAAGATTTTTGGGAATGGTAGGTTATTACCGGAGATTTGTTCTTAACTTTTCAATTCTTGTACCACCACTTACAGACCTACTGAAAAAGGGAGTTAAATTTGTCTGGACCGATGACTGTGAATCCTCTTTCAGCAAACTTAAAGCTATCCTATTAAGTCAGCCAGTGCTCGCTACTCCAAATTTTGCTAAGCCTTTTAAGATGGCTGTTGATGCAAGTGAAACAGGAGCTGGGGCTGTTTTGCTGCAAGAGGATGATCAGGGTATTGAACACCCTGTATCTTATTACAGTAAGAAGTTCACTCCACCTCAAAAGAACTACTCAACTATTGAGAAAGAGCTTTTGGCCTTGATTTTGGGTTTACAGCATTTTTCATTTTATTTGTGTTCTGGTTTTGACCCCATAGTCATTTATACCGATCATAACCCACTGAAATTCCTTAGTAAGTTTAAAGATAAAAATCAGAGATTGACAAGATGGAGTCTACTTCTTCAGGAGTATTCATTAGACATACAACATGTCAAGGGGAAAGAAAATGTTATTGCAGATTGCTTATCTAGACTTTAGACAGATTGTTTTAGAGTAATAAGAAATTTCCTTTGTAAATTTCTTTTTCTTTGTGGGGAGGTGTTACATAGCCTATGATTTCATCATCCTTTGTGTAATTCTAACGTACAGTATGCTGCGTGTTTGATCACGAGCGTGTTCTACCTCACTCCCCCCCTCCTCCCTTATAGTAGAGTAAGTCGCTCTTTCTGTTATTCAGAGCAGGATTGTCAACCTTTGTCCCCATGGCTTCATTTGCGTGTCCTTCTTACAAGTTGTATCAAGCTCTGCCGGCCCCTATATAATGAGCTCAGTCTCTGTCATTATTGCCACTTAGATCTACTCCTCAATTTGTTCACATCTCTGTCCTCCCCTGTACAGTTGTTATTATTGTGAGTGCTCAGGAAGTCTCCAACCAGCTGCTGTGTAATTTGAGTATAAGTGTTATTACATTTTGTTCTTGTACTGTGTAGCATAAGGTGTTAATTCTTAGGCCTATTAAGGTTTTTGTGATTCATGTGTTTTTATGTCAGTCATTTTTGATAATATTTTGTATCTGTAATAATATATCTTGCATTCACTGAGTATTATCCGGCTTTCTCATTTTATCAGGGCTGACTTAGATAAATTTACTCTTGCTAATTTCGTGTTCATAGAGGCTATTGCAGTTAACCATATATTTAACCTGTTTTTTGCCATTACGTTATCCTTATGAGTCCTGAATGTTTTGTTGTTAGTTTGAGCATTAAACTTTAACTTGTAATTTTACCTAACTCTTTTGTTTTAAACCTGGAACTTTACGGGACAGTAGTGATTTTTTAGTATTCTCACTTAAAGTGTACATTATCTTTCTCTGTTCCGTAACGATATATATATATATATATATATATATATATATATATATATATATATATATATATATATATATATATATATATATGGAGAGAGAGAGCGAGAGAGAGAGAGAGAGAGAGAGAGAGGAGAAAAGAAAGTAATCGTGGGAGTTAGAAATGGTAGTGGAATGAAACTGAGTAATAATGGAGATAGAGGAAAAGCAAGGACGAGAGAGAGAGAGAGAGAGAGAGAGAGAGAGAGAGAGAGAGAGAGAGAGAGAGAGAGAGAGAGAGAGAGAGAAGATAGGGCATGTTCGTCTCCTTGGTTACTTATTTCATCAACAGCCAACAAATCAGTTTTCAATTAATGTGGATCCCTGTGTGTTTCAATTAATATCCTCTTGTCAGACACGAACGCCATTAACATCAACATATTAAGATATTGTCTCCATCAATATTTTCTCTAACACTTTCTGTATACAATTCATTCTGGCCATTTATCCTTAGTATGCTCTTGTAGGGTTCTGATGCAAATTAGATCGATATTCGAACGATAGAGGTCACATAATTCCGTGGCCCAACTTCCTTTCCCTAGCACTTCTTCGTGACTAGTACCATACACAGCTCTTGTTGTAGCTCAACGTTGATGATGGAGAGATGGCAATTTTACACCAGGTTAAAATGAATGTACTATTTTACGACAAGGTAATGTACTGTGGCTAAATCTGTACTCCTCTTCCCGTAATACTTAAATATGTACATGTACTTAACTCGTACTTAACTAAATCCTGCTTATGTTACGAAGGTCTCGAAGTGACTTAGGAATGTGAGGGATTGTTACCACCACCACTACTACTACTACTACTACTACTACTACTACTATTACCACCACCACCACCACCACCACCAACACTACTACTACTCCTACTGCCATTACTACTACTACTACTACTACTACTATTACCACCACCACCACCACCACCACCACCAACACTACTACTACTACTGCCATTACTACTTCTACTACTACTACTACTACTACTACTACCACCACCACCACCACCATTTTTACAATCCCCTGCAGTTAAACCCTCTCATGATTGACGCAGCTCTAGCATTTTACTCCATTCAGTTGAGAGTGAAACACAGGCGCCTGAGCGTATAGTCCGTTCACTTTAATTTGGCAAAGATTTTCGTCTTTTTGTAACTTATTTCCTGTCGCTTACTGGCAGAATAAGACAATGTTATGGCTCAACATCCTTTCCATAGCACTTCTTCGTGACTAGCACCGTATTCTGGCGGTCATTTCTCGCTAAGGCATCGACGTGGCTGGAGTATGTTAAAGAACCTCTCTCTCTCTCTCTCTCTCTCTCTCTCTCTCTCTCTCTCTCTCTCTTAGTCTAAATCTGTCCTTCCGTGTCTCTTTCTAACTCTTGTGTTTCTCTCAGCTTAACTTTATCTCTCATTCTGTGTCTCTGTCCCTGTGTCTCTCCTTATTTCTCTGTCTCTCCCACCCTAACTCTCAGTGCCATCTGTCTCTCATTCTGTTTCTCTACCCCTCTCTATATCACTCCCAGTCTCTATCACTCTAATAATTCTTACTGCCGGTCTCTTGAAAATGGTTATCGTGGAGAATTATAAAGTTAAGCACAACACTGTCCCAACTCATCGACGTTACACCCTTCCAACTTACCCGCACCGCCTGGACAAGACAGACCGGGACAATATTAAGAAATGGACC
>NC_137069.1:27491572-27506572 GCF_032717465.1 Coenobita brevimanus
TATGATTTTTTCCATTAACTTGTACACTATTGATGTTAAGCTGATTGGTCTGTAATTTCCTAGGTGCAACTTATCTCCTTTTTTGAAAATTAGTGTTACATTTGCTAGTTTCCATTTGCATGGAACTTTCCCAGTACTTAACGATTTATTGAATAAGACAGAGAGTGGCAGCAGTAACTCATGTTTTGCTTCTTTGAGAATTCTTGGTGATATTTTATCGGGGCCAGGGGTTTTGTTTATGTTCGTACTATTTATGGCTGAAAGGTTATCGTTATTATGAATAGCATAGTTACTAAGGACTGTGCTGTTTGCTTGGTTTGTGGGTAACAGTAGGTTTCTGGTGTTTTCAACTGTAAAAACAGACACAGAGTAATCGTTAAGAATGTTTGCCATTTCGACCTCATTTTCTGTGTGTTTGCCATTGTTCGTTTCTAGAGGACCTATTGATGTAGTCATAAGCCTCTGTCTAATGAAACTGTAAAATTCATTAGGATTTGATTTGCAAGTATTAGCAATGTGGATCTCCAGTGCTCTTTTGCTTTGTTTAATAAGTCTTTTCGATATGTGGCGTAGATTTTCGTACATTAATTTGTCATCATTATTTTGTGTAGTTTTATATTCATGGTATGCCTGTTTTTTGGCTATTAATCCCTTAAGTCCTAATCGCATCAATTGATGCAATTTGAGTTTTATGCCAAAATGCCTAATTGCATCAATTGAACGCGACCTGTAAAAAATTGTGGAGCGCTTGCTCCACCGCGATTATGATGTACATGGCTTCAGGCCAATGAGAACTTGCCCCTGATGTGGCGTGAGGGGGGGATTGGACCAACCCAGGTGGTGGGGGGGCACCCCCCTCTTGGCCGCCTCCATGCCACCCTCTACTCTACTCCCTTACGCCCTCCTTGTCCCCCATCACTCTCCCACCTCTCCACGCAACTGCATCTCTCCTCCCACAACAACCTGTGTCCCTTCCCACCCTCTCTTGCCCTTCCTCCCTCCCTGCTAGCCTCATCCCCCCCAAACCCCACCCCTTCTCTCCCTCCTTGTCCCTCACTACCCTTCCAACCCCCAGCAGGCCCCCGAGTGTCAGGCCTGATGTACGTACCTGTTTCATATTACTACTACTTCTTCCCAAATTTTTACACCTCACTCTGTTCATTTCTCACTTCGTACCTACCAGTTTCTGTACGTACATAGATGGAGAATGCTGTATGTTGTACTTCATTTTGACGCATCTTATTTATTTATTTATTTTTTCATTCTCCCTACCTGCCCAGTTTACCACCTCTGAGTAGTGTCCGTCTGTGTTAGTTTTCAAAAGACTATGAGGCCTTGTAGGGCTACTCCCCACACCTACATACACACCTGTTTTTATGGCTGGTATGACAAATCCCATTGAAATAGAGGGTTTCCACAAGAGAATTTGGTTGTTGCCAAAATTTTTCTCCCCAAGTACCACCGGCCTTGTAGGCCTACTCCCCGCACTAGTTATCTCCCCACACATACATACACCTGTTTTCATGGTAGATGTTACAGAACACAATGAAGTGCTTTCTTTTCATGTAAAAAGCTGGTTATTTCCAACCTCCGTACCTATAGGCCTACTCTCCACAGCCTACTTTATCTCCCCACAGTCTAGTAATCTCTCCACACCTACATACACCTGTTTCCATGGTTGGTGTGACAAAACACTTTGAAATGACCTGTTTCAATAAGAAAAATAGGTAGTTATCAAAATTTTCATGTTTTCGATTGTTTTTGAGGGGTAACTATCATAAACTTTTTTTGAACTTTGACGCTCGATTGCGCAGTAAACATTAGGCCTATGGGGGTACGGATTGTGTTGTCAGGTGTGTACATTCTTCCTCTTTAGCCAGAACACAGTCAATTTGCCCTTGGTGAAAGTCACCAAAACACCCTCAAATTGCAGTTGTGGGAGGTACCATGCCTGAAACAATTGAGGTTTTAAGGGGTTAAGTTTCTTTAAATTTCACTGGACCACCACTTTCGTTTACTATTACCAGCTGGACACCTGTTACGTAGTGGCACACATGACTTTACCACTTCATTAAATTTTTTGGTGAATATTTCCCATGTTTGGTTTATGTCATCAGGTTCAGACATTTGATTCCAATCTGCAGTTACAAGTAGCACTCTGAGCCTAGTGAAATCAGCTCTGTTATAATCTGGGACCTTTTCTTTGCTCTCCATTTGTTTTACTTTTTCAGTAGTAATATTAAACTGTATAATTCGATGATCACTGGAACTAAACTCAGGTCCCATTTCATTGTTGTTGACTAGGTTATCATTTGTAGTCAAGCTGATGTCTAGGATATTGTTTCCTCTCGTTGGGTATTCTACGTGTTGGGAAAGGGCGCTTTCTTGAAGATTCGTATAAAGCTTTTGTCCTGAGTGTGCCGTTAGCGGTTCACCCCACTTTGTTACCCGTAGATTAAAGTCTCCAAAAATTAGGCTATCCTCTTGACAACAAATTTCCGCAATTTGATCATGAAGTTTTTCATCTGTTCAGTTGACTGTGCTGGAGGACGATAGACGAGACATATTTATTTTGTGTGAATTAATACTTAGCTGAACATAACTAGCATCTATGTTGGTAATACTGGGTGAAGACTAGTTTTCACATACAGTATAGTAAAACACCACCACCAGCTCGATGTGGTCGCTCACAGCTGAAAATATTGTACCCTGTTAATGAGTATTCCGCTAGAAAGTCACGGTCAGATGTGTTAATCCAGGACTCTGTGATGCCAACAATGTCATAATTTTCTAGGTAAATAAGAAATTCTAAATCCTCAAACTTGTTCTGTAGACTAAGTGCATTAACATAGCAGACTCTAATTCCATCCCAAACAGTTGATGATTTGACTTTGCGGGTATTTATGTTGAGGATACTCCTCCTGGACGTGCCATTTTTTTTTATTTGAAGAGGGCGACTTTATTATTTAAAAGTCTACCCAGCCGTGCCACTCCTACCAAGTTCAAATGGAGACCATCTTTCTGGAATAAAGTATGTTGCTCATAAAACTGGTCCCACAGACTGACAAAGTCGACTCCCTCTTGCGTCCAGAGAGATTTGAGTCGGTTATTTGTGCTGATGGCCTTATCATAAAAACTATTCTCTGCCTTGATCCTTGGGAGTATACCAGATATTATCACATTAGTGGACTTAGTTTTGAATCGTTTGATCATTTCATGATACTTTGCTAGCAATTCCTCCTGTCTATTGAGCTTCAGATCATTTGTACCGACATGGATAACATACAGAGTTTTATCATTTGCGTCTTTTGTGACCTCATCACAGGCTTCTGTGATATCACATAGTCCACATCCTGGAAAACAGTATCTCTTTCTGCTGCTGGGGGCGTGTCCACAAAATTCCTCCAGCTGACCGCGTACAATAGAGTCCCCAATAAGCCTTGTTTCTTCTGTCTCATCAACCGCTTCGGCAAGGATCTGGTAGCGATTGTATGTAGTTATGGAAAGGTGCTTCCTCGTACCTTTTCCGAGTTTTGCGCCATTTCTTACCATAGTAAAGGGGACTTCGTTTGGCGAGGATCGTACTGAATTGCTGGGTGAGGAAGATACTGGTACACTATCGTTTGTAACTGCCTGATGGGCGGGGGCTTGTACGAGCTCAGTTTGTAAGCGTCTTCCCTCTTGAGTGCTGTTGCTGACTCCTACGTTTGCTGCTACAAACTCTTTCAGTATCTCAAACTCTGCCTTGAGTTCCTTGTATTTTCTCTGCAATTCGGCTAAACCATTTTCTAGATCTCTTCTCATGATGCATTGTTTGCACACAGGTGTCGAAAAGTAATCCAAAAAATACTGAGGCACAAAACGACCAGAACACTCCTGGCAGACCTTCAAGTTAGATGGCATTTGCAGCAATATTTCCAAAATCCCACAAAAATAAAAAATAATATACAACTGGTTAAGGGATGTTGTTACAAATGGACAATTTACTCTATAAATGAAGTATTGAATTTCTAGGGAGATTCACTTACTTTTTATATGTACTATCTTCCTTTACCAGTATAAAAAGAATAGAAAATCTACCTGCTATGGTACAACCTAACTTACCATGAACTGTGTAAAATGAAAAGAAAATCTACTTGCTATGGTATAATCTAACTTACCATGAATTGTGGAAATACACCATTAACTGATTCACTGGAAGAAAAAGAGAAAAAAAATAACAATGGAATGTTCGGGAGAAATCAAAATAAAAACCTAGCTTCACTCGGTGAACAACTGTTTATAGTGTAAAAACTATTTCACTGGTGTAACATCAATCACACAGTTGTTACTCTATATAGAAGACAATGCTATTCACATGCACTAAACTAGCAAGCAACTCAGTTAATATTTGTTAACGTTAGACTTTGCAGTAAGACATACAAGGCTGATAGTGGGAACCAAAACAAAGAGAGCTGGTAGGTAAATACACTCTCAGTACACTACACCATTTACTAGTGAAAAAAAGATAATCTACTTGCTAGATATCATTCTAACTGACCTTGATCTGCAGGAAAATAAACTATAATATTACTAAGACCAGAAATAAAGGCAGGAAAGGGCAGGAATACGATGCAGAGGGTGGGAATATAATGTAAACAAAGTGACACGCGAACGACTTATACATTTAACCCTCTCAAAAACATTTACATGAAATCTATTTAAATACTTGACACGGGGGAAATATGTCTAGGACTGTTATACACTGATCTATTCACTTCCACACCAATATTCACCCAAACTTGTTAAAACACTTGGATATGCAGAGGGCTGTGAACGCGTTATTCCAAGATGGCTACCGTGAGGAGGGGGAGGAGGAGACGGAGGAGGAGGAGGAGGAGGAGGAAGAGGAGGAGGAGAATGAGGAGAAAGAGGAAGGGGAAGACAAGGAAGAAGAAAAAGAAAAGGAAGAATAAAGGAAAGAAGAACAGAAAGAGAGAGAGAGAGAGAGAGAGTAAATACGAGGTGGCTAGGAAGTTGAGATAATAGACTGCTCAAAAATGATAATGATAAGAATGATAAAGTGTGGTGATGAAGACTGATGATGTAATATAGGACCTGTACTGATACATCATTGACAGTGGTGTGTATAATTATAAGTATATATAGACATAAATGGATAAGTAGATAGATAGATAGATAGATAGATAGATAGATAAATGGATGGATGGATGAATGGATGGAGCCTTCCTACTTTTCTATCGTTGTCTTTAATTGATGTAGTGGTTTTGTAAGTTATAACCTTCCCAATACCAAACAGCCACAAAAGGGTCAACAGGTTTGTTGCTGTTTGCTTTCCTTTTTACTCCTTTATGGATGGGTGGATGTACGAATGGACAGATAAATAGATGGATGGATGGACAGATAGATAGAAAGATACTCGTAGATAAATAGATAAAAGCAAAAGCAGGTAGCTAGATAGATAGGTAGACATATAGATGGACATGCATGCATATACATATACAGTACACACTTACCTACATATCTACATACATGCACGCATACATATACAGTACTGATCAACCCAATTACACAAATGCACTTCTGCTTAATTATCATTGCTATTACTAATAAAAATCCTGTACACACTCTCAAATTTTCGAAATATCTAGGTCAAAAAAAAAAAAAAATGGAGTTTCGGCATGTAGAATTATGACCGTTGTAAAAATAATGTTAATGTGGTAAATAGCCTACATTAATATTAAATGTTATTACAACGAAGTGCCGTGTCTTAGTAAAGTATTATATGTTGGTATAGTGTACAAAATGGTAGTAGTAGTAGTAATGGTAGTAGTAGTAGCAGTGATGACAATAATAATAATAATAATAATAAAACTAAAAATAATAGAAAAAATAATAACAATAATAAAAATAATAATAATACTGATAATAATAATAATAATAACAACAACAACAACAACAATAACAATAATAATAATAATAATAATAATAATAGTAATAATAATAATAATAATGGCTCAAAGTGGAGGTTTTAAGAAGCCCTTATTTTCTGGTTGAGAGTGCAGTTTATTATTATTATTATTATTATTATTATTATTATTATTGTTATTATTATTATTATTATTATTATTATTATTATTATTATTATTATTATTATTATTATTACTACTACTACTACTACTACTACTATTATTGCCATAAATGTAAATAAAGGTAATAACATTTTATGTTAATAATTACATATTTATATTTTTTCAAGTAAGCTGAGGTCCTCTTCTGCTGTACTACGAAAGCTGTAAGTATAAGAGAAAAAATCACAATGTAAATACACTTACGTACACGTACGGACATAAATAACGATACACCGCATGACGATAGAAAAGGAGACAGTGAACAATGACTTCTGACACCCAGTATGGCATTCTTCGTAACCCAGTGTAGATCTCAGAATAGTAGGTTAAGAGTTTCATAAATGTTCGGCTGAAAATTGGATCTATATTCTTGCCTGCGACTGTACGTATCTCCAAGGAAAGGCCTAAGAAAATATATAAGAAACGGGAAAAATAATCGTTGGACTCTTATGCTGAAAGTTAAAAGCGATTTCCATAGTCATTGCTCCGTGGTTAAAATTTCAGTTAATAAACAAATAGATAGATAAAAAGGTAGACATAAATAAACTTCACTCCGTTGCTTTTACTGTCTCAAATACTTCTGAAGAACAAAACACACACCAGCACAAGAACCAAACACACACCAGCGCAAGAACCAAACACACACCTGTACCCTAACCAAATACACGCCAGCGCACGAACAAACGCACTCCAGCGCACGAACCACACACCAGTGCACGAACTACACAAAACCAACGCACAAACCACAGAAACACCAGCGCACAAACCACACAAACATCAGCGCACGAACCACACACCAGCGCACGAATCAACCAAACACCAGCGCACGAACCAACCAAACACCAGCGCACGAACCAAACAAACACCAGCGCATAAACCAAACGCACACCTGAGCACTAATCAAACACGCACCAGTGCACGAACCAAACACACCAACGCACGAACCACACACACACTAGCGTACGAACCAAACACACACCAGTGCATAAAACCTTCATAGTGGCAGGTCATTTCACTGACATAAAAAAAAAAAAAAAAAAAAAATCATGTTGCAGTGGCCTTTAAAAGCAGTTGAACACGGTCCTCTATGGTCTATTTTATTACACATATATAAGAACACTGAGAACAGAATGAAAAGGTGGATTTCATTTTCATAAGCGCGGGAAGATAAGTAATCTCTTTTTGTCATGGTACTTGAAGCTCTCTCACCTGAGTTCGGAAATAGACTCCCGTGGGAGCTGCTGTATGCTGATGACTTGGTGTTAACTGCAGAAAATGAAAGGGAGGCGGAGGAAGGATTTAGGAAAGTGGAGAGGCGTGTTGGGGCATAAGGGCTTGAGAGTAAATGTGGATAAAACAAAAGTGATGATATCTAGGGCTGGTGGCGGTACTGTCAAAGCACAGGGAGAGTGGCCATGTGCAGTTTACCACAACGGTGTGGGAATTAGCTCCATTTAGTACATTATTTGTTATAAGTGGGTGCATAAAAGAAGTAGTGGTATTAGAGGTAGGCTGCGAGATAATACCGATTTCATGCGTTCACTGTGTCAGGAAGAGCATGTATACGAGTAGATTGTCAGATGTGAAAGGATTGGTCTTGCTGGTGAGTCTCAAGAGTGTGTGGAAGAGTTTTGTTATTTTGGGGGCATTTTATGTACTGAAGGTGGGGCTGGATCTAGCTCTGTGGCTAGGGTAAGGAGTGGTTGGAAGAAATTCAGGCAGCCCTTGCTTCTCCTGATATTGAGAGGGCTCTCCCTCCGTGCTAATATATCTTTGTATGCGGCAAGTAGTGTAATGTTGCATGGTAATGAGACCTGGACAGTAAAGTAAGAGGATATTCGTAGGCTCAAACGCACAGAAATGACAATGAATGCATGAATGTGTAGTGCGTCCTTGAATGCGAGGTCTGGAAGGGAGGGACTAGGTATGCGATTAAAGATTAAAGAGTTGAGAGGAAGGATAGGAATGAAGTGAAATTGGTGCTGTGATGAGAAGGGGTTGATTGAGATGGTTTGGGCATGTGATGAGGATGGAGAATGGCTTTTGGGTGCGGGAGGTGAGAAATGTGAAAGCTGGGGGTAGGGCTGCAGCAGGCAGACTGAAAAAAGACCTGGGACGAAGGCATGGAGTGTGACCCCAGGGATAAGGGACTGAGGAGGGAGGCTGCAGGAGACTGGGCAGCGTTCAGAGCCATTAGGTGACAAAGGCCGACGCATGCAAACATATTAGAGTCTTTATAAATGATATGATTTGTCTACCTGTCTATCTGCCTGCCTATTATCATCAAAGTGTTCCTAATTGACTGCATAAAGATTACTGACATTAACGACCGTCCCTACGCGAATACTATGGTAATTATGATTACCGAATATTGAGGTATAGAATATTCAGAGGAAATACATGTTTTAAGATGTGTATACGAGAGAGAGAGAGAGAGAGAGAGAGAGAGAGAGAGAGAGAGAGAGAGAGAGAGAGAGAGAGAGAGAAGAAGAAGAAAATAATAATAATAATAATAATAATTATTATTATTATTATAATAATAACAATAGTTGCAACAAGAACAACAGCAACAATACAAATTACATTAATTAGGCTGACGGTGATGATGATGAGGATGAGGAGGAGGATGGGGCATTCCCTCAAAACGTATCCCCAGTTTCTTGAAGAAGGAGTTCCTTGGTGAAACTTTTAATGAAACTTCCTCAAAAAATTATGCGTCAAAACAGGGGACAGAATGAATGAGATATTCTCAATTTTTTATATTATTTTTCATTTTTGTTTCTTCCAGGCGATTATTTTCAGGTTAAGAGAGAAGGGGTTTGAGAGAGAGAGAGAGAGAGAGAGAGAGAGAGAGAGAGAGAGGAGGGGGGGAAATAGACAAAAAATAGAGCAAGAAAAGAAAAAAAGTGCAAAAGAAATTAGCAGTGAAAAAGACATTCAGTTAGAAAAAAATCAAGGAAAAGAAGAGATAGAAAACAAAGTAATGAGATGGCAGAAGGGAAAGAGGAAGAAGATACTAGGAGAAAAACCACAGGAGGAAAGGGGGAGAGACGTAAAAGAAGAGGAGAGAGAAGAGGAGGGAGAGAGACCAAGAGTTAAAAGCGTTAGGAAGTACTCTAATGACAGAAAACAGAGAGAGAATGAACCAGTCAAGAGTGTATAAAACCTGAGAAAATACCTGATTAAAGTACCTGACAGAGAGAGAGAGAGAGAGAGAGAGAGAGAGAATATAATAACTGCACAGAACATGAGGATATATATGAACTCTCAGTTTCTGCAACGTATCACATGACAGTCAGAAATCAACATCATCATCATCATCATCATCATCATCAAGACATCCATTCCGATCCCAAGGTGGGGTGAGGTTGGATCCAGAGAGAGAGAGAGAGAGAGAGAGAGAGAGACGACTGAGTGAGATACTAACCAAAACTTGCCTAGTTGATTGAGCTACACTCCTAGGCTATTCCCTCACCATTCAAGCCACACTACCATTCACTCACCATTCAAGCCCCTGGAATCCTAGTTCCACCTGATAGGTCAAAAAGCACACCACAAGCAGCAACACTTACCTATCTGACAAAGCCAACCCGATGACTGTCAGGTTAAAATATGATGCTAAATCCTGGTCATACGCTCCTTCGCACGAAATTCTTCCAGCCAGCTCGATCGCCTGTCTGTTCCCTGTTCTCGTTATCTCCTATATCTTTCTTTCTCAGACATTCATTTACCATAATTACCTATTCACCTTTTTCTAGTCCTACCACGTCTCCCATCTTCAGTTCGCTCAAACATACTCGTCTCACCACTCTATTCACACCCATTCTTTCCACCTGCTCATACCATTTAAGCACACTCTCTTCAACTCCAGTGCTCAGTCTTCCTTACCTTCATCTTTCACAGATTTTATGAATCACATTATTCCTTATCCTATCCACTCTCTCCTCAGTCCACGTTCCTCACCAGTCCCATCTGCACTGTGCGTACTCTTGACTTTTCTTTTCATGTCATGCCTCAGTCCCACACCCACATGTTGGAGTCGGCACTAAACGTCCTTCCCGCAGGTCTCTCGCAGCCGCCGGACTCAGACCACTGCTTCTTATCACGGCCTTCATAGCACCGGCCACCTTCCTTCCCTGTGCCACTCTACTTTCCACTTGCATTTTGCACATTTACCTCTCTTTTTTATCATTGCACTCAGGCACTTAAACTCTGTCACCAATAATAATAATAATAATAATAATAATAATAATAATAATAATAACAATGATAATAATAATAACAGCAGCAATAATAGCAACAACTCCAACAACAACATTAATACTAATACAAATACTAATACTAATACTAATAAAATAATAATAATAATAATAATAATAATAATAATAATAATAATGACAATAATAATACGGTAGTACTCAGAATTTCCATTGCATTGCCAAAACAAAATAGACAGCTCCTCCATTAACGATAGTAAACAAAATAAAAATTACTACTACAAATGCAAAAAAATCAGTTATTTTGTTATACTGGTGCGTGAATTAATGTAGAGATCAAAAGGATGCTTGTGTGTGTGTGTGTGTGTGTGTGTGTGTGTGTGTGTGTGTGTGTGTGTAATGATAATGGCTATGATTACTGTGTATTGGTAGGGTTATTGTTGATGATGATGATGATGATGATGATGTTTGCTAGACATGAGATTATGATGATGATGATTATCATAACATGTGAGATAGAGGCGATGATGATGTTGATGGTGGTGATTATTAAATCTGTAATAGAGAAAGCAACATCAACAACACCCCTACCACCACACCCACCACCACCACCACCTCCACCACCACAGCAACAACTACTACTACTACCCCTGCATCAACAACCACCACCACCACCACCACACCCACCACCACCACCTCCACCTCCATCACCACCACTACCCCTACAACAACGACAACAACAACCATCACCACCACCACCATCACAACCACCACCATCACAACCACCACAACAGCACCACCATCACCACCTCCACCATCATCATCACCTCCACCACGACCACAACAACAACCACTACCCCTACAACAACAGCAACCATCACCACCACCACCACAACAACAACAACAAAACATCACCACCACCACCACCACCATCACCACCACCACACCCACCACCACCACCACCACCACCACCACCACCACCACACCCACCACCACCACCACCACAGCAACAACTACTACTACTACCCCTGCATCAACAACCACTACCACCACCACCACAACAACAACAACAACCACAACCACAACTACTGTGTGGTCAGTTAAGGTAAACAGCATCCTGGGTGGGTTCTATTTTCTGGTTATTTACACGGCCGAGGAAAAACGCGACTGATCTCATTGTTACGCCAACCCACCCAACCCAACCCACTGGCTGTATTGTGCGGCAGTTAATGAGAATGAGAGGGCAAGAGAGGGAGTATGTCTGATAAGCAAGAAGTGGAAGGAGAATATAAGAGAGTATGGAACAGTGGGTGCAAGGATTGTGTGGGTGAGTGTAGCCTATGTGTGTAGGCTCCTACAGAGGACCAAGTGGCAAGAGTGAAAGATGAGTTTTAGACGAGAGTAGAAGCATGTATGGACAAATTTGAGAGAAGCGAAAGGGTGCTTTTGACTGGAGACATGAATGGCAAAGTTGGGAATGTACGAGTGGATGGAGTGGTTGGTCAGTGGGTCTGCCTGCTGAAGTAGATGGGAATGGTAGTGCTTTGGTGGACATCTGTGCTGGTAAGGGGTTGGCAATAGCCAACACCTACTTTCGGCATAAGATGATCCACCGGTATACATGGAGAGTAATGAGTAGGATGGATGGTGAATTTGTTGAACAAAAGGCAGTGATAGACTATGTGTGTGTGGATGAGCGAATGAGAAGACAAGTGTTGGATGCAAGAGTGTGGAGAGGGTGGGGGAATGGAGTCTTGGACCATCACTTAGTGATGGCCAAGGTAAAGCTGCAAAGAAGATGGTTGAGGAGACGAAGAGGAAGACAGGAGGAAACAGCTCCTGTTAGAAGAGTGGATAATTTGCAAGATAGTGAGAAAATGGCAGAGTATAAGAGCATAGTGGAAGAAAGATTGGGAAGGTATGAGCTAGAGCAGATGGAAGGGGTGGAAGACGTATGTAAGATATTTACGGAAGAGATAGGCGAACTGTGTGAGGTGGTTTGTGGAGTGAGGAGGAGATGCAAGGGTGTGCAAGGGACAGCATGGTGGAATGATGAGGTAAAACGAGCTGTGGAACAAAAGAAGAAGGCATATACAGTAGCGAATGTTTAGCGAGTAGAGGTAGGGGAGAAGATGAAAGAGAGAAGAGAGAGGTATATGTAAGCAGGAGAAGGGAGGTGAAGAGACTGGTGAAGGAGAGTAAGAAGAAAGTGGATGAAGGGTTTGGGAGGCATCTGAGTGTAAAATGGAGGGAGAGTAAGAAATTATTTTGAAAAGAGGTAAAGAAAGTAAGGCAGTGTGAAAGGGAAAATAGTAGGTGAGTGAAAGATAGGAATATTAGATTGTTGGTGGAGAAGGGAGAGAAATTGAGGAGATGGAAGGAGCACTTTGAGGATTTGTTGAATGTAGAGAGTGACAGCAGTGCGAGTATAAGTGGTTGGGGAATGGCTGGGAGAAGAAGAGATGAGGGGAGGGAGGAAATCAGTAAGGCTGAAGTAGTGGAAGTAATGATGAAGATCAAGTTGGGAAAGGCCCCAGGAACTGATGGAGTGTGTGGTGAAATGCTGAGGTATGGGGGTGAGATTGTCGTGGAGTGGATATGGAAGTTCTGTAGATTGGCTTGGGAAGAGGGAAGGGTTCCAGAGGACTGGAAATCAGGTATAATTGTTCCTTTATACAAAGGAAAAGGGGAGAGAGAAGTATGTGGTAACCATAGGGGTATTTGCCTTCTTTGTGTGACTGGTAAAATATGTGGTAGAATACTCATTGATAGGGTTAGGCATATGACAGAGGAGCTAGTTGGAGAAGAACAAGGGGGATTTAGGAAGGGAAAAGGGTGTGTAGATCAGATATTTGTTCTAAGATGTTTAGTGAAGTATCTAGAGAAGGGAAAGAAAGTGAATGCTGTCTTCATGGATTTGGAGAAAGCTTATGACAGAATAGATAGGCAAGGTATGTGGAAGGTATTAAGAATATATGGAGTGGAGGGGAAATTGTTGAGTGCTTTGAAGAGTATGTACGAAGGAGCTAGGCTACGGTGAGAGTGAATGGTGAGCTGAGTGAGTTCTTTGATCTCAATGTGAGACTGAAACAGGGTTGTGCGATGTCTCCATGGCTGTTTAATATATACAAGGATGTGGTTGTAAAGGAGGTGCAAGGTAGGGCAGTGGATGTGGGGGTGGCTCTAATGAATGAGGGTGAGAATTGGAAGATTCCGGTGTTGCTGTTTGCTGATGATACAGTATTGTTGAGTGAAGATGAATGGGAGTTGCAAGGTTTGGTGAATGAATTTGGGACAGTGTGTAGGAGGAAGCTGAAAGTTAATGTAAACAGAAGTAAAGTTATGGTGTTTGAGAGGAATGAAGTCACAGAATGTACAGTGAGGTTGGATGGTGAGGATATGGAGAATGTGAGTGCATTCAAGTACTTGGGTCGTGTGATGAGTAAGGATGGAACTTTGGGGGATGAAGTGCGTGAAAGGGTACAGCAGGGAAGGAAGGTTGTTGGTTCACTGAAAGCAGTGATGAGAAATAGGGAGGTGAGTATGGAAGTTAAGAAGTCACTGCATGATAGTATTGTGATCCCCACCCTGACGTATGGAAGCGAGGCGTGGACCTTGCAAAAGGGGAATAAGTCAAGAGTGAGAGCAGTGGAAATGAGTTACTTGAGAGGAGCATGTGGAGTGACATGGAGGGACAGGTTGACGAATGAAGAAGTGAAGGAACGTTGTGGGGTGGATGTGGATGTGGTTGAGAAGATTAGGAGAAATACACTGAGGTGGTTTGGGCATGTGGAGAGAATGGAGAATGAAAAACTGACTACTGTAAGGGGGTGTATGTAGGTGAGGTGGAGGGAGGGAGAGGGAGGGGTAGACCGAGGATGAGGTGGAGGGATGGAGCTGAGAAGTATATGAAGAAGGGGGGAGTGAGTTGGGGTGAGGGTAGTCAAATGGTGGGTGACAGAGCGACTTGGAGGCGTTTTGTCTGCGGCCACCATTTGCGGGATTAGGGCGTCGTGCTATAGATAGATAGATGGTCTTCCTTTATTCTGGCTTTACTGAGGCTTTGTTGTGACTTTGCTGGGGAGGAAAAAAAAGTGGCTGATATTATTACGCCAACCAACCCGACCCAACCCAGTAAAGCCACCTCTCACTGGCTTTGTTGTGTCTTTATTTGGCATTACTGTGTCTACTCTGGCGCTTATTTTGGTATTATACACCGTGGAACAAAGTCCTCGGTAACCACCACTTGTAAAGCCACCGTTCACTGGCTTTATTAAGTTTTATTCTGGCATTATTGGGAAGAAAAAACGTCACTGCTGTTTTTACGCCAACCCACCGAACCCAACCCAGTAAAGCCACGTCTCATTGGCATTGTTCTTGCTTTACTGTGACTCTGAGAAATTTAATATTTCGCTAACCCACCCAACTCAACTACTTGTAAAGCCACCTCTCACTGGCTTTATTGTGGCTTTATTCTGGCTTTATTGGGGAGGAAAATAGCCGCCAATCTTATCATTATGACAACCCACCCAACCCAACCCAACTCAACCGTCACCCACTGGCTTTGATGTGGCTTTATTCTGGCTGTACTGTGACTGTTGTGGCTTTTTGATCGTTACACGGTGGGGAAAAGTCCCTATTAACTACTAGTT
>NC_137069.1:27511572-27519072 GCF_032717465.1 Coenobita brevimanus
TCCTATCCCGATTTTCAAGCTTTCCCTTCAGGTAACCTAACCTTTCCCATTATTTTTAAATAACTTACATTTACCCAACCTTCCTTGACTTAACCTAATCAAACTTACCTTAACCTAACCTTTCCTGACCTAACCTCACCTCGCCATACGTCTCAACCAATCTGTCCCAACCTTCCTTCGTATAACGTAACATAGTCTAATCTAACCAAACCTAACTCAATCAAGTTTAGCCAAATTTAACCTAACCTAACCTACCCTAATCTAACCGAACCTAACCCACCTAACTCCCTGCTTTTGGAAATGTGGATATGTGAGGTTGAATATGATGATTTGGGTCTGGAAACTCAATAACTGTGATTTGATCTTTGTTGTCATGAGGAGAGAGAGAGAGAGAGAGAGAGAGAGAGAGAGAGAGAGAGAGGTAACAGAGTCCCTAACCAGCTTAGCAGAAGATCGTATCGTACCTAGTTGTCCGCAGAGGCTGATAGTTTGGTTTAGTTATGCCTGCTGTCCCGGATCCCATTTTCTTTATTCATTTGCTGCATCTTCTGGCTTTTGTATTATATTTTTTTCCTATTTTACTCTCTCTCTCTCTCTGTAAAACAATAACAAGTTTTGTGGACAACATAATTAGATCAGGATTTTCGGTGGTGTTAAGTAGAGTTTAATTGAAGTTCTCTCTCTCTCTCTCTCTCTCTCTCTCTCTCTCTCTCTCTCTCTCTCTCTCTCTCCTGTTTAGTGTCTCATTTTTCTTTATTTTATTTTTTTTGTATGTCCACCCTCTCACTTTTCCTCTCAATTACTTTCGCTCACTTTTCCACTCTCTATCTTCGTTTCCATTTGTCTGATTATCTTTTTTTAATCGTTCAGTTCTTTCCGTTCGCAACTTATTTTTCTCTCTCTCCTTTGTGTTTTGTTTCAATTGGATATTTTCTTTTGGTTTTGTTCTCTCTCTCTCTCTCTCTCTCTCTCTCTCTCTCTCTCTCTCTCGCCTTTTTTTCAGCTTCACATGCCTTTGCTATCATCTTTCTTTCATCCTCTCCACAAATCTTCATGTCTTTCCTCTTTTCATTTCTTTTAGTTCCTTCTTTTTCGTCATCCTGCCTCGCATTTCTTCCTGTCTTCGTCCTTTTCCCTCGCTTTTCGCTCACTTTTCCTTCCTCTTGTCTCATTTCCTTTTTAATCATCTTGTCTCCTAATTCTTCGTCATTTCCTCTCCTTTTATCTCACTATTTCTCCTCTTGGCTCCTATTTTATCATTGTCTCTTAATTCTTCGTCATTTTCCCTTCCATTTCGTTCACTTTTCCTTTCATTCGTCCTTTATCATTCTCTTATCAGTCCATTTCATTGTTCTCTCTCCCTCATATCAAGATGTTTGATTTCATGTGTTTTTATCTTGACTTCATCTTTGCATTATCTTTACATCATTTTGACTTCATCTTTACATCATCTTGACTTCATCTCGACTATCTTGACTTTATCTTGACTTCATTTTTATATCAGCTTGACTTCTTGACTTTATCTTGATTATATCTTGACTTTATATTGACTTTAATTTTTATTTTATCGAGTCTTTATTTTGACTTTTTTTTATTTTATCTTGACTTTATATTTGACTTTATCTTGACTTCATCTTCACTTGATCTTGACTTCATCTTAATTTCAAATCGACTTTTGGCCACAAACGTCAGTGGAGGTAGCCTAGATGTCAACATGGGTCAGTGTCACGGGGTTTTTGAGAATCTTATTAAATAATACTTTATAATGTTACTTGTCAATATTAACAATGAATTGACTTGTGAAAATCAAGTAATGATTACTTTATTCCGGCTTACTTCGCCGATTCTCTAAGGACGAGAATTTCTTTACATTCTCAATAGTACAAAGCAGAGACTAATTACTCACAAATGCTGTTTGTTAGTACTGCTAGCCTCACGAGAAAGTGACTCCACCCCTGACAATCAATAACTAATGTTATGAATGATAAACAGGTTCTTGCTGGTGCATTAACTCCTGGTTGCACAACGGATTTAAGTTCATAAAAAGGACTGGGCTACATACCAGTTATGAATAAAGCTTGGACGTTGTTGGAAGGACACAAGTCAAGAGTGAGAGCAGTGGAAATGAGTTATTTAAGAGGAGCCTGTGGAGTCACATGGAGAGATAGGCTGACGAATGAGGATATAAAGGATCGTTGTGGTGTTGATGTGGATGTGATAGGAAGCGTTATGAGGAACACACTGAGGTGGTTTGGCCATGTGGAGAGGATGGAGGGTGAAAGACTGACGAAGAGAGTGTATGTGAGTGAGGTGGAGGGGGAAAGAGGGAGGGGGAGGCCGAGGATGAGATGGAGAGATGGGGTGGAGAGGTATATGAGAGAGGGGGGTGTGAGTTGGGAGCAGGGTAGTGAAATGGCGGGGGACAGGGCGACTTGGAGGCGATTTGTTTGTGGCCACCCCAAACGGGATTGAGGCGTCTGGCAATAGATAGATAGATAGATAGTTTATGCAAACTAGGAGCGATAAGTGAAATAAGCTTAATGTGGAGAAATAAAACGTGAGTTTACATTACATTAAGCTCAAGAAAAAGAACTGTAAATTTATTAATAATAATGAAATAAAGTTATGTTACATAAGTCTCAAAATGACTTCAAAATAACAAGGAGAATACACTCACTCGCTCATTCAAACGCTAACACTTAAACCTAGGAAAAATGAAAAGAAATACTGGTCAGAGAGTGGGCTAAGCAGGATGAACTGGGTGTCGTTGCTGAGGAAAGATACTGCCACACACGCTGAACCTCTCGCCGATTCACGCTAGGTGGAGATTCAGGAACTTGCTTTGCTGGGCCAACGAACCTATTCCCACGGCGCTCTAATCCTAAATTCAAACAAGCAAGGCGAGGGCTGAGGCCAGCAGCTAACTGCTAACGGCTAACGAAAGAAAGTCAGCGAAACACACCCATAATAAATCACTCAGCGAAAGCGCTAATGTCACGTGCAAGGATGATCACTTATGAAACAGTGAAAGATTGTTTTGAAAACACTCCCAATCGGGTGAATATGTGGCGGTTGACTGAGTAATACTTACTAGGTTTCCACTAGAATTCGCGGTTTCCCACCAAAGTTTAATGTCACGAGTTTATTTAGATAATCACGCCAACTCGTGACATTACGGCCCATCAAAAAAAAAAAAAAAAAAAAAAAAAAAAAATCAGGAAAAAAAAAAAATCGATTTTTTGTGAGGAAGAAGGAACCAAAGGCCATGAGCCTGCAGTAACAGTTCCCTCCAAGAGAAAAACAAAATACAATAGAGAGCCAAATTCAAGATCCGATCATTTCGAGATGCCTGGACACACTGCGTTTGAAACAATGGAGATCATAGGCAGCAGGAAATACAGACAGAGGGAGACAGTTCCAGAGTTGACCTGTAGCATAAATGAAAGACTGGGAGTAACGGTTAACTCTTGCATTAGAGAGTTGGACAGAAAAGGAATGAGAGTTTGCTGCCAGACGGGTGCTACGCGCCTGTCGTAGAGGTGGAAGAATGCAAGCATACAGTTCAGAGGAGCAGTGACCATTAAAGTAGTGATAGAAAAGAGATAAAGATGCAACAGTGCAGCGAGGAGACAGAGGTTGAAGGGAGTCAGTAAGAGGAGGAGAGTTAATGAGATGAAAAGCTTTTGACTCCACCCTATTGAGAAGAGCTGTATGTGGGGAGCCTCCCCACACATGAGAGTTGTACTCCACACAGGGGGGGATAAAACCCCTGTATAGAGTCACACTGTGGTGTGTGTGTGCTGTCCTGCTACAGGAGAAAGTCACAGTCACCAGTGAGTGAAAAAACCTCATATTTACATTAATAGAAGCAAGCTTGAGGGAAAAACTCTGTGATGACGGTGAAAAATCCTGGACTCAGGTCAAACTGAGCAAAAAGTTTGCTACATTTACATTAACAACTAATTGTTATGTAGCATGATGTATGTAATACATGGTGTAGGTGTGACAGTTGTGGTGTAACTGTACCTATGTGTAAAATTACATAATGCAAATCGATAGTAAATGGTGTCGACGAGGCAGAAGAGAAGAGGCGGCAGCATGCGTCAGGGACGATCAGCTGTTCTACACGACAGTGCTGCACCCACCAGCTGCACCTGCGAAAGGAATCAAGGTGGAGCATCAAAAGTGTCATTTCTCTCTCTCTCTCTGCCTAGCAATCAGTACTTATGTTATTATTAACCAGGAAATGTAGTCTTTGGATTTACAAATCTCTCAGAACCCTTGTAGTTTACTGGTTAACGCTTATTAACCAGGAAATGTGCCAGTTCTTGAATTTACGAATCTCTGAGAATGGGCAGTTTACTAGTTAACCTAACATTATCAACCAGGAAATGTGCCAGTTCTTGAATTTACAAATTTCTCAGAACAAGCAGTTTACTGGTTAATCTAACACTACACTTACAATTAATGACAGGAAGCTGAGAATCGCTACGGCATCTCGGGCAGGTCACATTTTAACACCCACCGTGGGTGTGAACACTCATATGGATAATGTGCATTCTCCAGGAATCCTCTGAGAGGCCCACAGCTCGAGACATTCCACAAGGTAATTCATACACAGCCTCGGATTGCCTCTGCGGGGTTCTTGAACCTCCTCTTTAACCCACAGTACATATGTATGTACAGGCCCTGGACATGTTGTGTCCTGTGGGGCCAACGGGCGAGACGTCAGGTCTACACCCACATTACCACTGCCCTCTCTTTCAACTGCTTCAGAGATTATGGGTGTGGGTTCAAACGGCACAGGAAGGACATGTCCCTGATTAGTGGTACGTGGACACACATTGCAGGAACGCACAAAACTATATATTTCTCATCCCATCTCTGGCCAGAAAAAGTAGAGCACGGATACGGCCCTGGGTTTTCCTTTTGCCCATATGACCTCCTAAGGCTGAATTATGACCCCATTCTAACACTGTTTGGCGATACTTAGCAGGAACGACAAACTGCATTCGAACCTTGCCCTTGGGTGTTCGTGACTCATGGTAGAGCCGTCCTTGTTTACAAAGGAACTTGGCTCAACCTCCCCGTGAATACTTTATCACTCTACCCTTTTGTTTCTTTTGTACGGCAGCAAGTGTCGGGTCAGAATGTTGTTCTTGAACAACAACTTGGCTACACATCAGATTTTGTGGCGATGCAATGGTCACTGGGGTGACACAGTTTGGAGCCTCAGCGATGGCTCGTGTTGCTGCAGCTGAAGTCTGAGTAGCGTCGCAATCGGTGCAACTATGCTTGGCACTGGGAATATTGCCTATTATTAGGTCAAATAAAGGTTCTGGCATGACAACTGTGAGTGTCGTACCAGTGTAAAATGGAGATGCCACCTGGATACGTGCCTCAGGGAATAATCTCACTGATCCGTCAATAAGCTGAGCTTGGATCTGTCAACCTATGTACTCCTCATGCCGAACTAGACTCTGCCTGACAGAGCAACCTGAGGAACTTTTGTCTCTCAGGACCTTCACGGGAATACCTCCCACAAACCCTGGCGGAACAAGGAAGTCACTGTCACCTGTGGGAGGGCCTGTGGAGGAAGCAGCCAGCCACTCATGAGGCTGCTGAATAAATGATGCGGCAAACATGGTGCCTTGAGAATTAGATGCTTGAGGGGTTGTAGTCACTATCTGGGGAGATGGAGCATTGGCTTCCTGTGGAGGAGTGTTCACTGTCGCTGAGGGACTAGTGAACTGTGGGGAAGTACCCGTACTGCTAGGGACGACACCACCATGCTGCTGCTAAGGAATGAAGGCTGTGTTCGCCTCCTGCCTCTGAGGGGCTGGTGCTGAAAAGGACAATCCCGACGGTCGGTTGTGTGGCTGATACTACTGCTGGTTAGGGTACTTGTACCTCTTCCACTCAGGTTTCTGAGTGTTTTGCCCCTGGTCTTTCTTCTGTGGTTTTGGACCTTGGCCGTTATTCTGAGAACGGCCTTGTTGCTGGGGTTCAGTCTGAGACGATCTCCCAGATTTATCAGCTTTACTGTTCCAGGTATGCTGCTTGCGAGTTTGATACAGCTGCATGCGCAGCATAAGGTCAGTTATCCCCTCATGCATGGAAGAAGTTTCATCTTTCTCCATCCACTCATCTAAGTAAGCAGTAAGCCAGTCAAGAAACTGAACGGCAGTCTCTTTTTCCTGTAAACACACCCTCATGAACTGACTCTTGGCGTCGTCAACTGTGAGACCGTACGCTTTGATAAGTGCGGCCTTCATCATCTCATACCTGTACGTGAGATTGTCTCCACGAATTCTGTGGAGAATATCGAGGGCAGGGCCCTCAAAGGCTAAGAAACTGAAGCCGCTTAGCTGCATCATCCAGCTGGTACAGTTGAGCCATGTCTTCAAAACGAGCTATGTATGGCTCGATTCACTCGCCTTCCTTGTATGGAGGAAGCTTGATGTGTGGGGTCACCAGAATATGTGCAGGGAGAGCGCTCGTGGAGCTTGGGCCAGCTGCACCAGATGTGTCTGAAGCCAAGGAATCTCTCTTGAGCTTCAACACTTCAAGTTCATATTTTTCACGTGCCTCACGCTCAGCACGTTCGTGTTCTCGCTGTTTCTCACGTTGTTCACGCTCGTGTTGACGTTCTCGTGTTCCTCGCGCTGTTCTCGCTCGTATTCCCGTTGTTCTCGCTCGTGTTCGCGTTGTTCATGCTCGTGTTGATGTTCTCTTTCGTGTTCCTCGTGCTGTTCTCGCTCGTATTCGCGTTGTTCTCGCTCGTGTTTGCGTTGGATTCTACGCTCTTCAAGAGTATCATTCTCACGTTGCTGCTTGTAACTAAACCGAGAGAGGACGTAATCCATTACTTCTTTGGGGTCGGTAAGCCCCATATCTTTAGCTTCCTGTACACAGACGTTGGTAGACATGATGCTAACTCAGTCTGTGTGAACTAAGGACTAAGTACTGACTGCTATTTTAAAGAGAAATGCCAATAATCACGAATAAAGAATATAGGCACAGGTTAGTGGTGACCAGTTTTATGTAGTTCTGTCATAAAAGACTTTGTAGTTACTTGTAGAGAACTTCTGTAGTTCAGTTATATATATATATTAGACTTGTGGACGAGCGGTTGTTATACTTGAGTTGTTTGTAAGTAGATAATCTTGGTTCCCATTTGTCATGCAATGACAGGAGAGGTAAAGAATAGTATGGGACTATTTTTATTTGTCTTGGAAATATTAACAAAGTCTCTCACACACGAGTGAAGTATAAGCAGAGTCCCGGTAGCTACCTCCCTGTCTCGCTCTCTCTCTCTCTCTCTCTCTCTCTCTTCCAAGTTGCTAAGCCTTTCTCCCTACTACCTGCCGATTCTATGGCCTCTCTCCTTCTGAGCTCTCTTTCCTAAATTCTGGTGAAACAGGGGTCGTGTCACGTGTGTTACACTGTGGTTGGAAAGTTCCAGAAACCTGTGTGTGTGTATGTGTGTATGTCACTAGG
>NC_137069.1:27524072-27536572 GCF_032717465.1 Coenobita brevimanus
AGGGGAACAGACTGATAGACGTGAGAATGGGGTGAAGAAGACGTGTGTTTATAAGAGAGAGAGAGAGAGAGAGAGAGAGAGAGAGAGAGAGAGAGAGAGAGAGATGGGATGAGAGGCAATGCGACCATGAGAAAAAGATATAATAGAAATAGGGAAATGAGAGTGAGAATGAGGTGAGATAAGAGAGAGAGAGAGAGAGAGAGAGAGAGAGAGAGAGAGAGAGAGAAATGATTGTGAGGGTCAGGCAGGAGGGCGGAATGTGAGCGAAGGGGAACGTGGAGTGAGAGGTGAGGCAGAAGTGAGGCAGGGGGTTAGGCAAGAGAGATGAGGCAGGGTGAGGCAAGCTAGGTGAGGCAGTGTGAGGCAGGAGAGGTAATGAGGGGTGAGGCAGGAGAGGTGAGGCAGGGTGAGGCAGAAGAAGAAAGTGAGACAAGACTGGGTGGGCAGGGTGAGGCAGAGGAGAGGAAAGTGAGGTTGGAAATGAGAGGCAGCTTTAGCTTATAAAGATGGGAATGATACATATGGCGCTTAGCCACAGTGCTCACTTCCATAACTGAAGCCTCTGAGCCTGTGATGGATTATTTAACCGCTACCCATTAAATATAAAACATCATTCAGGTTACCACAGTAACCTGCCCCAGGTGTTACCCAGGTATTCATTTTACCTACCAACCCACAGTGGCTTTGGAGACTTGGCAACACCCCTTCCTTAGCGAATCACACCTCATTATCCCCTTGGTTATTATCAATAATGGTTATTATTATCGTAAACTTCATTGGTATTAAAACTATATAAACATCATACAAGAGAATGTTATGGTGTTGCGTGCGAAATAAATAGCTTAGGAATAGTAAATACCTTAGGAATAATAAATCGCATAGGAATATATGTGTTAGAGACCTTCCAAAACCACTTGCACTAGGGCCAGGAGTCGAGTGGCGCCAGCTGCCCGCACCAGGATTCCAACCGTGACGCTAACGAGCCGACAGCGCCATAACTTGTCAGGCCAACCCCTCGGCCACCACTTGGACACTGGGTGGACTCTGAATATTGTTAGGGTGAGACAGGGTGTACAGGGTGAGGCAGGGAGGAGAAAAATGTGTAGGCAGGAAGGGTGCGGCAGGGGGAGGGTGTGGCAGGGGAGGCAGGGTGAAACAGGACAGTTATACAGTAGTTAGCAGGGTGTGGAAGGGGAGGGAATAGAGGGTGAAGTAGGTAAGCAGGAGAGGCAGGGTGAAAGGGAGGATGTAGCAGGGAAAGACTGACAGGAGAAACAGGGTGAACAGGATAGACTTGGTATGACATGGTTAGGCAAATGAAGGAAGGAAGGGTGCAGTAGATTTGCGGGGGAGGCAAGGTGAAACAGGGAATGCTGAAGCAGGGTGACATAGAAGCAGAGAGACAGGAGTAAGGGTGAGAAGATGGCAGGGTAAGGCAGGATTGAATGATGAGACAGGGTGAGGCAAGAGTGAATGAGGCAGAGTGAGGTAGATAAATAGGGCGAAGCAAGGTAAGGCAGGAGAATGAATGTAGAGTGAGATAGAAAGGTTAGATCGGAGGAAGCAGAGTTAGGTAAATGACAGCAGGATGAGGCAGGGAAGTGCAGGGTGAGGCAGGGTCAAGATGTTGATGGCAGGGTGAGTTAGGAAAGGCAGGGAAATGGAGGGTGAAACAGGCGAGGCAAGTTTAGGATGATCACAGGGAGCTGACTGCCTGCAAACACCCTTTCTACCTGTCGCTTGTCTACCTGCCTCTCTTCATGATTGCCTTCGTGTGTGTGTGTGTGTGTGTGTGTGTGTGTGTGTGTGTGTGTCCCATTAGCCCGGTCATCCGTTCTCCCGTTCTCGCACCCGCCTGTCCTCCCACCCATTCGATCCTTCCATCCGCCCACCCCCCAACTGCTAAACCGACCATCCGTTCGCCCTTTTTGCCCTCCCGCCTGTACACCCACCCATTTACCCTCCTGTCCTCCTACCCGTTCGGCCGCTCATTCGCCCGCTCATTTACCCACCAGTTCACCCACCTGTTCGCCCACCTGTTCGCCCACCTGTTCGCCCATTCATTAACCGCCCGTTCGCTCACAACGTTCTCCCGCACATTCGCCTACCTGTTCACTCGTCAGTTCGCCCGTCGGTTTGCCTGTCCGTTCATCCAGCCAATCACCCATCCGTTCACCCGCCCGTTCTCCCGTCTGTTCAACCACCTATTCACCCACACGTTCACCCACCCGCGCACCCTCCCGTTCACCCGTCCGGTCGCCTTCTCATTCGCCTCTTGCTCTCCCGCCAGTTCGCCTGCTCTTTCGCCCTCTCGTTCGCCTGCTCATTCTCCCGCCCGTCCTCCTGCTAGTTCGCCATCCCGTTCACCCTTCCGTTCACCTATCCGTTCTCCTGCCCATTCACCCGCCCGTTAGCCCGCATGTTCACTCGCCCATCCCCCCATCTGTTCGTCTGCCCGTTTGTCCGTTCGTTCCCCTTCCCGTTCCCCCTAACATTTACCCTCCCGTTCACACGCCCGTTCACCCACCCGTTCTCCCGCCCTCTTACCTGCCCGTTCGCCCGTCTGTTCAGCCTCCCGTTTGCCCGTCAGTTCACCAGTCCATTTGCTCGTCCATTCACCAGGCCGTTCACTTATCCCTTCTCCCGTCCCTTCATCAGTCCCTTCACCCGTCTCTTTGCCCGTCCCTTTGCCCGTCTCTTCTCCCGTCCCTTTGCCCGTCCCTTCACCCGTCCCTTTGCCCGTCCCTTCACCCGTCCCTTTGCCCGTCCCTTCACCCGTCCCTTTGCCCGTCCCTTCACCCGTCCCTTTGCCAGTCCCTTCTCCCGTCCCTTTGCCCGTCCCTTCTCCCGTCCCTTTGCCCGTCCCTTCACCCGTCCCTTTGCCCGTCCCTTCTCCCGTCCCTTTGCCCGTCCCTTCTCCCGTCCCTTCTCCCGTCCCTTCGTCCGTCCGTTCACCCGTCCCATAACCAGTATGTGCATTCATTCGTTCACCCGTGCGTTCACCCGTGCGTTCACCCGTCCCTTCACCCGTCTCTTCTTCCTCCTGTTCGCCGGTCCATTCACCCGTCCATTCGCCTGTCCGTTCACCCATCCCTTCATCCGTCCGTTCGCCTCGCCGTTCTCCCGTCCCTTCACCTGGCCCTTCCCCCGTTCCTTGACCCACCCTTTCACCAGCCCATTCACTTGCCCGCTTGCCCACCCTTTCACCTGTCCTCGTGCCCGTCCTTTCTTCCGTCCGTTCTCCAGTTCGTTCGCCCTCTCATTACTCTGCCCGTTCGTTTGCCCGTTCACCCGCACGTTCACCTGCCCGTTCACCCATTACCTCACCCGTCCTTTCGTCGTTCCTTCACCTGTCCCTTCACCTGCTCTTCACCTGTCCTTTCACCCGCCAGTTCGCCTGCACGTTCACTAGCCTGTGCGCCTGCCCGTTCGCCCGCCCATTCACAAGCCCGTTCACCCACCCATTCATCCATCCTTTCACCCACCCTATAGCCCTCCCGATCGCCCTCCCATTCACCCGTCTGTTCACCCTCCCATTCGTCTGCACGTTCGCCCTCTCTTTCACCCACTCGTTCGCCCACCCGTTCGCCTGCCTGTTCACCTGCCCATTCACCCGTCCGTTCGCCCGTTTGTTAGCATGTCCGTTCATCCGTCCGTTCACCTGCCCCTTTGCCCCACCGTTCGCCCATTCGTTCACCCGCCTGTTCGTCCTCCCGTACTCCTGCCCGTACGCCCACTTGTTCGCCTGCACGTTCACCCACTTGTTCGCCCACTCATTCGCCCGTCCTTTGCTTGCCCGTACGCCTACCCGTTCACCCGGTCGTTCACCCACTTATTAACCGCCCATTTACCCACCCGTTGGCCCATCCGTTCACTCACCCATTCGCCTGCCCGGTGACCCACTCGTTCACCGGCCTGTCCGCCCTTCCATTCACCCGCCCATTCTCCAGCCAGCTTGCCCGTTCCTTCACCCGTCCCTTCACTCGGCCTTTTACCCGTCCCTTCACCCGTCGCCTCACCCGTCGGCTCACCCGCCCGTTCGGTCTCCTATTCACCCGCCCGTTCACCCATCCGTTCACCCGTCTATTTGCTCGTCAGTTCACCTTTCCATCCCCCCGTCCGTTCACCCGCTTATTCACCCGTCTGTTCGCCCGCCCATCTACCCGTATGTTCATCCATCCGTTCACTCGTCCGTTCACCCTCCCGTTCACCCTCCATTTCGCCCGCCCTTTCGCCAGCCCACTAGCACACCTGTTCCCCCACTCGTTCACCCTCCTGCTTACCCACCCCTTCATCAACACTTTCGCCCTTCCGTCCCGTCCATTCACCCGTCCGATCACCAGCCCGTTCACCCGCCCGTTCACCCGCCCGTTCACCAGCCCGATCACCAGTTCGTTCGCTCCTTTATTGACCCATCCTTTGACCCTCCCATTCACCCGTCCATTCGCCCGCTCGTTCGCCCGCCCATTTGCCCGCTCGTTCTCCTGCCCGTTCACCCGCCCGTTCGCCCTCCCATTAACCCGTCCTTTCATCCGTCCGTTCACCAGTCCTTTCGTTCCTCCTTTCACCTGTCAGCTCACTCGGACGTTCACCCTTTCGTTCACCCATCCTGTCTCCCGTCCCTTGACTCCTCCCTCCCGTTCACCTTCGCCTGTTCCATCCGTTCACTGGTCTCCTCACCTGTTCCGTCACCCGTTCCTTCATCCGTCTATTCCGTTCACGCGTCCCTTCCGTTCACCCGTCCCTTCTGTTCATCCGTCTATTCCGTTCACCCGTTCCTTCGGTTCACCCGTCCGTTCCGTTCACCCGTCCCTTCACCCGTCCCTTCCATTCATCCGTTCCTTCCGTTCACTCGTCCCTTCTGTTCACCCGTCCCTTCCGTTCACCTTCACCCGTCACATTCGCTCACCCGTCCCTTCACCCGTCCGTTCACCCGTCCTTTCGCCCATCAGTTTGCCACCCATTCTCCTGCTCGTTCGCCCTCCCATTCGCCCACCCGTTCGTCCATTCGTTCGCCCACCCGTCCTCCTGATAAGATGATGATGACGTTGTTTCCTCCCTGACATCATCATCATCACTATCATCATTAACATCATCACCATCATCATCATAATTATTATCATCATCATCATCATCGTTATTATCATAATTATCCTCCTCCTCCTCCTCCTCCTCCTCCTCCTCATCATCATCATCATCATCATCATCATCATCATCATACATCCTTCGCTGATAACGCTAACAAGGATGGATGTCTACCTGGTAATGGCCCGTAATGATATGGATAATAGCGTAATGGCCATCGTAAAATCTAATGACACGAACAGGTAGGAGGCCAGGTGATATGATGCTAAGATTCAGTGTTGCGTATTTGTAAGTTTTATTGAGGGTAAGATTTGCGTAAGATAGACAGATAGATTTAGATACATAGACAGATAGATGGATGGATAGATACATTAATAAATATAAACACTACATACATGCATACATACATACATACATAAACAGAGAGAGAGAGAGAGAGAGAGAGAATTAATATTAAGTTGTATGTTATTGAAGATAAGGTAGAGTAGTTCAGTAGTAGTAGTAGTAGTGGTAGTAGTAGTAATAACAGTAGAAACCCAGGCTTATATAAATGTGAACCTCGGCAGAGTATACGATGAAGCTGTCCCCTTTCTGCAGTCCGCCATCCTTCCTTCAGGGGATAGGGAGAGAGTTGAGGGAAGCTTGTGTAACCGGTCAGAGTATCCGTCGGCTATATCGGTGCCACTGCAAGAAGGCGTTGTCTGCCGCCTGGAAGGGTGGAGGAATCGAGCTTTTTGAGCCCTTAAAAACAACAAGGCCTCGTTTTCCAGACAGATAAAAGTCAAATCAGAGGTCATGTGTGTCACGAGGTTTTTTATACTATCACGGTAATTTTTAAATAAATGCTTAAATATTATTTAAATTGATAATAATATTCAATAATACTGAAGAGCAAGGACAATGATTGTCTTGCTACATCAAGCAACGATTACTTTACGCTGACTTGCTACGATTCTCTAAGAACGAGAATTTATAAACTTTCTCAACAGTACACAGCAGAGACTAATTACTCACAAATGCTGAATTAGTACTGTTAGCCTCTGGAGAATGTTACTTCACCCCTGACAATAAATAACTAATACTAATAATAATATCAGGTCCTTGCTGATGCATTAACTCCTATCTGGCACAACGGATTTTAAGTTAATACAACAAGACTGGTCTAAGTACCAGTTATGAAGGCAAACGTTTATGCGAGCTAGGAGCTATATGGAAAATAAGCTTAATTTGGAGAAATGAAACAAGATTTTACTTTACATTAAGCTCAAGGAAAAGAACTGTTAAATTTATTGATTACAAAAAAATAAATTTAACGTTACATTTCAAATCAAATCAATGAGACGTACTCACTCACTCACACAAAAGCTAAATACTTACGCCTAGGAAAAAAACACCTTAACTAAACTCTTAAAACTAGGATTATACAAAAAGGAAATACCAGTCGATGAATGCTATGTATCACCCGGGGGGGGGGGAGGACTGGATTAACTGTCTCAGTGGAGCTTGGGTGCTAGCGACCTCTCACACTTCTGGAGCGCAGGACCCTCTTCCGTCACAACAAACACTCGACTGAATTCAAAATACATTGTATGGGCAGGACGCACAAGCCACCGGAAGAAGGCGTGGCTAACGGTTTAGGCAAGCAGAGGCGAACAATAAAGAAACAATAGTATCGCTCAGTAGCGCACTTAGTGACGTGCATTAAATCGGTCACTTTTGAACAGTGACCAATGTTTTGAAAAGTATACCCCGAAATGGAGAGAGAAACGGTTAACTGAGCGATACACAGTGAGTTTTCCACTAATAGCTCGTGGCTTCTCACAAAATGGAAATGTCGCGAATTGATTCGTGACATTACGCCCCTACAAAATTAAATTTTTTCCTTATGGGAAAAAATTTGTGGATATATATATATATATATATATATATATATATATAAATATATATATATATATGTACACATGCTAAGTCATTCACACAAGATTCACACTGTGGTGTGTGTGCTATCCTGCTACAGGAGAAAGTCGCAGTCGCCAGTGAGCGAAAAAACCTCGTATTTACGTTAATAGAAGCAAGCTTGAGGGAAAAACTCCATGACGACGGTGAAAATCCTGTACTCAGGTCAAACTGAGCGAAAATTCGCTGCATTTACACTGACAACTAATTGTTGTGTAGCGTGGTGTATGTAATACACGGTGTAGGTGTGACAGTTGTAGTGTAACTGTACCTATGTGTAAAATGACATAGTAAATAATAACATGGCGACGACGAAGGCAGAGGAGAAGAGGCGGCAGCGTGCGGCAGATGATCAGCTGGTCCGCACAGCAAAACTGCTACACCCATTGCTGAACCTGCAAAACCAATTAAGGTGGAGCATCAAAAGTGTCAATGAGACAAAATTCTTATTACGTTACAATTACTCTCTCTGCCTAGCAATCAGTACATGCTACGAAAAGTACACTCGAGGTCGCTATTAATTTTAGCACACGATTAGTGTCGGCAAGTTGAGAATCCTTGTGCAAACTCGGGTCTTCCATAGCCTCGAACTGCACACGGGTCCTCAACCTGTGCCTTAACCTACAGTTCTTATATTAATATCGGGAAGCTGAGAATCCTTGTGCAAACTCGGGTCTTCCATAGCCTCAAGTCGCCTCTGTGGAGTTCTCACTTCCCCCTTAACCTACAGTACTTATATTAGTATCGGGGAGCTGAGAATCCTTGTGCAAACTTGGGTCTTCAATAGCCTCAAGTCGCCTCTGCGGAGTTCTCTCTCAAACTTCCCCCTTAACCTACAGTACTTATATTAGTATCGGGGAGCTGAGAATCCTTGTGCAAACTTGGGTCTTCCATAGCCTCAAGTCGCCTCTGCGGAGTTCTCTCTCAAACTTCCCCCTTAACCTACAGTACTTATATTAGTATCAGGGAGCTGAGAATCCTTGTGCAAACTCGGGTCTTCCATAGCCTCGAGTCGCCTCTCAACTTCCCCCTTAACTTACGGTACATAATATGTATGTACAGGCCCTGGACATAATGTGTCCTGTGGGGCCAATCGGCGAGACGTCAGGTCTGCACCCACTTCACCACTACCCTGTCTCTGAACTGACTCAGAGATTACAGGTGTGGTTATGAATGGCACAGGAAGGGCATGTCCCTGATTAGTGGTGTTACTTTGGCACACACTGCAGGAACGGACAAAACTATCTATGTCTCGTCCCATCTCTGGCCAGAAAAAGTCAGCTCGGATACGGCCCTGGGTCTTCCTTTTCCCCATGTGACCTCCTGAGGCTGAACAATGACCCCATTGTAACACTGCTAGGCGGTACTTGGCGGGAACGACAAACTGCAGTCGAACCTCGCCCTCGGGTGTTCGTGACTCACGGTAGAGCCGTCCTTGTTTACGAAGGAACTTGGCTTGACCTCCCCGTGAATACTTAATCACACGACCCTTTTGTTTGTTCCGCACGGCAGCAAGTGTCGGGTCAGAATGTTGTTCTTGCACAACAAGTTGACTACACATCAGATCTTGCGGCGATTCAATGATCACTGGGGTGACACAGTCTGGCGCCTCAGTCATGGCTCGTGTTACCGCAGCAGCCGAAGTCTGAGTAGCGTCATCGGAGCAACTATCCTTGACTCCATTAATATTTCCAATGATGAGTTCAAATAAAGGTTCTGGCATGACAACTGCAAGTGTCATACCAGTATAAAATGGAGATGCCACCTGGATACATGCCTCAGGGAACAATCTCACTGATCCATCAATAAGTCTTGCATGGTCTGTCGACCTGTATACTGCTCAGGCCGAACCAGACTCTGCTTAACAGAGCAACCTGAGGAACCATTATCTCTCAGGACCTTCACAGGAATGCCTCCCACAAACCCTGGCTGAACAAGGAAGGTACTGTCACCTGTGGAGGAAGCAGCTAGCCACTCATGAGGCTGCTGAATTGATGCGGCGAACATTGTGCCTTGTGGATTATATTGGGAAGATGGAACATTGGCCATCTGTGGAGGGGGGTTCACTGTCACTGTGGGACTAGTGAACTGTGGGGAAGTACCCACACTGGTAGGGACGTGACCACCGTGCTGCTGCTGAGGAATGAAAGCTGCATTCGCTTCCTGCCTCTTTTGAGCTGGTGGTGAAAAAGTTTGTCCCGACGGTCGGTTGCGTGGCTGATACTGCTGCTGGTTAGGGTACTTGTTGTACCTCTTCCACTCAGGTCTCTGAGTGTTTTGCCCCTGGTCCTTCCATTGCGGTTTTGGACCTTGGCCATTATTCTGAGAATGACCTTGTTGCTGGGATTCAGTCTGAGACGGCTTCCCAGACTTATCAGGTTTTCTGTTCCAGGTGTTTTGCTTACGAGTTTGATACCCGTTTGCAGTAAAGAATGCGTCAGCCTTCTCTGCCATTTGGCTGGCATCTTTCACCTGGCAGATCTTAAGCTGTGCTATGAGCTCAGCAGGCCACGACCTCTCTAGCTGTGTACGCAGCATAAGGTCAATTATCCCCTCACGCGTGGAAGGAGTTTCATCTTTCTCCATCCACTCATTTAAGTAAGCTGTGAGACGATCAAGGAACTGAACAGCTGTCTCCTTGTCTTGGAGACGAGCTCGCATGAACTGAACTTTGGCGTCGTCTACTGTGAGACCATACGCCTTAATGAGTGCAGCTTTCATCATCTCATATGTGAGATTGTCTCCACGAATTCTGTGGAGAATATCGAGGGCAGGGCCCTCAAATAAACTAAGAAATTGGATCCGCTTAGCTGCCTCATCCAGTTGATACATGTCTGCCATGTCCTCAAAACGAGCTATGTACGGCTCGATTCGCTCGCTTTCCTTGTATGAAGGAAGCTTGATGCGTGGGGTTGCCAGGACATGTGCAGGGAGAACGCTCGTGGAGCTTTGACCAACTGCACCAGATGTATCTGAAGCCAAGGAATCTCGCTTGAACTTCATCATTTCATATTCGTGTTTTTCACGTGCCTCACGTTCGGCACGTTCGTGCTCTCGTTCTCTCTCGCGTTGTTCACGCTCGTATTCGCGCTGTTCTCGCTCGTGTTCGCGCTGTTGTCGCTCTTTTTCTAACTCGAGCTCGCGTTGTTTCTGCTCGTGTTCGCGCTGTTCTCGTTCGTACTCGCGCTCCTTTTCGCGTTCCTCACGCTGTTCTCGCTCGTATTCGCGCTGAATCTTACGCTCTTCACGGGCATCATTCTCGCGCTGCTGCTCCTGATTATGCCGTGAGAGTATATACTCTTTACTTTCGGTTGGGTCCGAAAGACCCATTTCTTTGGCTTCCTGTACAAATACAGTGGTAGCCATGGCGCTAATTTATTAAGCAACCCGAAATTGAGTACTGACTGCTTAGCGACGAATACTAATAAACACAAGTAAAGAATACAGACACAAGCTAGTGGTGACCAGTCTTATCTAGTTAACTGGCAAAGATTAAAGCAAAAATGCGAACAACTAAGAACTCTCAATAATTAACACAATGGGTACGGCGGCTACCCAGGAGCAAATAAAATCGTCTGGCGTTACCAAGAATAAGCTAGAGTTAAGTACTCTATTGATTAATAAAGCAAAAATTCACTTGCTAAATTAACGGTAAACACCAGTAAACTTGTGCCTATAAACTTTAATTATAAATACCTAAATATGAATGAGTGAGCACTATCTCGTGAATAGCTTTATAGCTAGGAGTTAATATCCTGGAATGAGGTCGCCAATTGTCACGGGGTTTTTTATACTATCACGGTAATTTTTAAATAAATGCTTAAATATTATTTAAATTGATAATAATATCCAATAATACTGAAGAGCAAGGACAATGATTGTCTTGCTACATCAAGCAACGATTACTTTACGCTGACTTGCTACGATTCTCTAAGAACGAGAATTTATAAACTTTCTCAACAGTACACAGCAGAGACTAATTACTCACAAATGCTGAATTAGTACTGTTAGCCTCTGGAGAAAGTTACTTCACCCCTGACAATAAATAACTAATACTAATAATAATATCAGGTCCTTGCTGATGCATTAACTCCTATCTGGCACAACGGATTTTAAGTTAATACAACAAGACTGGTCTAAGTACCAGTTATGAAGGCAAACGTTTATGCGAGCTAGGAGCTATATGGAAAATAAGCTTAATTTGGAGAAATGAAACAAGATTTTACTTTACATTAAGCTCAAGGAAAAGAACTGTTAAATTTATTGATTACAAAAAAATAAATTTAACGTTACATTTCAAATCAAATCAATGAGACGTACTCACTCACTCACACAAAAGCTAAATACTTACGCCTAGGAAAAAAAACACCTTAACTAAACTCTTAAAACTAGGATTATACAAAAAGGAAATACCAGTCGATGAATGCTATGTATCACCGGGGGGGGGGGGAGGACTGGATTAACTGTCTCAGTGGAGCTTGGGTGCTAGCGACCTCTCACACTTCTGGAGCGCAGGACCCTCTTCCGTCACAACAAACACTCGACTGAATTCAAAATACATTGTATGGGCAGGACGCATAAGCCACCGGAAGAAGGCGTGGCTAACGGTTTAGGCAAGCAGAGGCGAACAATAAAGAAACAATAGTATCGCTCAGTAGCGCACTTAGTGACGTGCATTAAATCGGTCACTTTTGAACAGTGACGAATGTTTTGAAAAGTATACCCCGAAATGGAGAGAGAAACGGTTAACTGAGCGATACACAGTGAGTTTTCCACTAATAGTTCGTGGCTTCTCACAAAATGGAAATGTCGCGAATTGATTCGTGACAATGTGTACAAAAGCTTGCCCTATATAAAGTAACTCTTAGAGCGTTTGTTGTGATGGACGGTAGAAAAGGCGGGTGAATAAATGAATGTTGAGGTTTGTGAAATCAGCGTATGAGTGAATAAGGCTAAGATGTATATCTTTAGAAGGTCATTAATGAAGAAATCGAAGACAGGTGAAATGAGAGCACCCTAAGGAACATCAGTGTTAATAGTTTTAGAAGAACAGTGGCTGTTTATAACTGCAGCTGTAGAATGATCGGAGAGGAAGCCTGAGATAAAGGCAAAGAACGATGGACAGAAACCCTAGGAGGACAGTTTGGATACTCAGGATTTATGCCAAGCTATGTTGAAGGCCTCTGATATGACTGCAGTTCCTTCACACTAACTTGGTCCAGATTACAGATTACTGTCCTTTTGCAACTTACTTCAAATAGATTGGTGGCTGAATAAGACAATGCTGCCTCTCTACGCCCTTTCCATAGCTTTTCTTTGTGACTAGCATCATATTCTCTTGTTATTTCAAGGCTATAATTCAGTAATCAAGGTGGAGAGATGGCGCTTTTAAGCCAAGTTACAATAAGGCGATTATATCACAATAGCAAAGCATTCGCTGCCATCCTTAATAGAGGATG
>NC_137069.1:27539072-27581572 GCF_032717465.1 Coenobita brevimanus
TAGCCCAGTCTAATCTAATATAATCTAACAAATATAATCACACACAAGAATCCAGTGTGGAAAATCTAGCTACCACTTGTCTGATGATTTCTAAGATGGTTAAGATAATCCACCAACTTCTAACCATGTCTAATATAATCTAACCGAGCCTAATCCATGCATACTTAACCTAATCATCGTAACCTTAGCAAAAACTGATCTAACTTGACCTGACATGCAAATCCAATCAAACCTATGCTAAACTAAGATGACCTAACCTTCCTTAGTCTCATTCAGCCCAGTCTAACCTAACCTAACCTAACCTCTCCTAACCTAACCTGACCTGACCTAACCTGACTTAACCTAACCTAACTTGACCTAACGTAACTCGTAACTCGACTACATTCAGTCCAGCCTATCCGTCACTCAGTCTAATCCAGTTTACTTCGCCCTCTTCATCACATAGCAACATAACATAATCCAAACCGATCTAACCAACTACACCAAACCTAAGGCAAACGTCAGACGGTGTCTCTCAAGTCCATTAAAAAGAAAAAGAAAAAAAAATATGTAATATTTATACTCCCTCCTCGCGCGATGACTCCAAAACTTCGTGGTGGAACAGGTGGCTGAGTGGTTTGAGGAGTGGGCTGTGGATTGTCAGGACGTGAGTTCGATTCCAGCTTTTGGGAGGAAAAGTTTTGGTGATAGGAGTTTCTTGGAGGTGGAAATATTTTTGAAGTGTTAAGTCCCTTCACTGCGGGGACGTTTTTTCCATTAAATTAAAGTACTGACAGGCGATTTTACTCTCCATTTAATTCTTGCTGCTACAAACCTTTTTTATTCTGTGGAAGAGAGAGATATGTCATAGGTCGGTAAAACAAATGAGTTAGTCTCTCACTTTCCATCCTCTCCACATATTCACACATTTACATCAAGATTGTAGTTGTGAGTTTTGGACCACAAGGCACATGAAAAAAATTGATAATGATGGTATTCGCAGTATTAACACACCACATTTAAGGCAGAAAATAGAAAAATATCGCGTGAAAACAGCCTTGACGTGATATACTTTCTGAATAGGGCAATGCTTCAACCCAGCCGTAATAAAGGAAAATACAGCATCGGTGACTTTCCACCTTTCACAAGTGCTTGAGAAACTGCTTATTATTTTCTCTGCTAAATCGAAGCATAACACTGTTCAACAAGGTCTTGGGCTTGTATTCTTAAAGGGTAAGAAAGCTCCCTAACACCTCTTCCTAGCCGATCTAATTCTGGATACGTCTGACTAATATAATTTTGTATGATGCTGAGTATGGTGGTATTAGAATAATTTAGGGAACATAGAAGAGGACGTCAGGGTGTTATAAGCAAACTAAATCGCTTAGAAAGGAGTGTTAGGGAACTTCCTTAATCGTTGAGAATAATAAATGTCGATGTTTTCACCCTCCTTGTAACCCAGTGCTCGCAAGTTAACCGTTACTCCCAGTCCTTCATATATGAAACAGGTCAACTCTGAAACTGTCTTCCAGTGTCTTTATTTCCTACTGCCTATGACCTCCAGTCTTTGAAGCGCAGTGTGTCCAGGCATCTCGAAATGAACGGACTTTGAATTTGGCTCTCTTATATCTTGTTTTTTTTTTTTTCTTCGAGGGAAAAATCTTGCGGGCTTCTCGCCTTTTGTTCCTTCTTTCTTGCATTATAAATAAATATAAAAGCGGTCATTTATTGCATTCTTTGTTTCGCAGGCACCACTTCATAAATTATTATTAAGATATTGCAATTATATGCCTTTTACTATAACGTAGCCAAAAATTGCCATCTTTTTAGCATGGATACTCGTACTGAGTTGTAGCAATAGATTAACACAAGAATATGACGCTAGTCACGAATATGTGCTGTTGGGAAGGCTGTAGAGGCATAGTATTGTCTTGTTACATCATTGAGCTATGCCAGAAATAAACTGCAAAAGGCTAAAACTTTGGTTAGGTTAAGGTGAAAGGACTGCATAGTACTGTGACTGAACTGCAGCTGCATCACTGGGACAGACAGACTTGCAGACGGACAGATAATATATCAGTCAGAAGATACTGTACTTGGATACAGGCATTTAACAGAGACTGAAACATAACTTCATAGTAGAGTCTATGTGATGGGTGGGCTTGCCTTCCATCCACTCACTCGATGTAGTGTTACCTTTGGCAGATTCTACACAGAAGGACAAGCAAGATGGTTTTTACTAGTGCTGGAATCTATTAATTTCGTGGTTTGATTTGGGTTTAACTGCTCACTTAAGGACAACAGGTTACCCTCGTCTTAAATGGAAAGATTGTGTACCCTGACCCCTAGCCCCTCCCGCCTTATTTTTTTTTAATACAAGAAACAAAGAACCAAAGGCCAGGAGCCCGCATTTTGTTCCCTCCTCATGGAACAATAAACGATTGGTTGATAATACAAGGATAATAAGGGCATTGCCGCAAAGGAAGCAACATCTGTTTTTTTATCGCTGCAAAAAAGACAAAAACAATATTGTAGTAGTAGTAGTAGCAGGAGCAGTAGTAGATGCAATTCCGAACTCATCTGAGCGTGAATTCCTTCCTCTGCAGTCCTCCATCCTCCTTTCAGAGGACAGGGAGGGCACTGAAGGACTTTTGTATATCCGGGCAGCTCCACCACCCGCTTATATCAGTACCACCACATGGAGGCGTCTCTCTCCACTACCAAAGCAGGAATACACACACTCACGCACACGCACACACACACACACACACACACACACACACACACACACACACACACACACACACACACACACAAACAAACAAACAAAGAAACAAACACACACACACACAGATAGACCAAAACATTATACTCTCCTCACTTTGTGAGCGCGAACATAAAAATGATAAAGGTTCAATAGAATAATAACAAGCACACCAGCATGTCTGTATTACCCACGACGAGGAAGATTAGTAAAGAAAATACAAGAAAATGATAAGAACAGCAAAGACGGGCTACCAGGATCACTAACACTACCCCTACACTACAACAAACACGAACTCTGTGAAAAACACTTATTATAACACTAGCACTAAGATACCAACATGAAAAACATTATCACAAACACAAACATTAACACCAACACACACACACACACACACACACACACACACACACACACACACACACACACACTAATAAGAAAATTTTGGGTAAACCATATAGAAAAATACAATATGATAACGGAAAGACAGTTCGGTTTTAGAAAAGGAAAATCATGTGTTATAAATCAATTAAGCTATTATGACAGAGTTGCAGAAACACTAGAGAAAAGAGAGGGATGAGTGGACAGTATTTAATTAGATTTAAAGAAAGCATTTGATAGAGTACCGCATCAAAGACTTTAATGGAAACTGTTCCATTAAGGAGCAATGCAAGGTAATCTGTTCTGTTAGATGCAGTATTTTCTCAGAAAAAGGGAAATGAGAACAGTACTGAAGGGTAATGACTCATCACGGAGGGAAGTGACTCGCGGAGTTCCGCAGGTTCAGTGCTGGTACCAGTTATGTTTTTAGTATATATAAATGATACAGTAACATTGAGAATGAAAGCTATCTAAATATGTTTGCTGATGATGCAATTATACAAAGGAGAATTACGAACACAGACTTTTGCAGAGAGCTACAAGAAGAATTTAATAAACTTCATGAATGGAGCAATAGATGGCAAATGGAATTCAGTGTGGATAAATGCCACGTAAGTGAGCTTGGTAAAAGTGGATAAAAGACCAGATAGGGATTATATGCTAGTAAGTTCAACCATAAATATATCAGAAAAGGAGAAGGATCTACGAGTGATTATCAATAACTGACTCTCTCTGACTGACCACATAAATGAGAAGGTACAAAACATGCACACACTGTATGCGAAGACTAGCATTCACATATATAAATGGAGACATGCCGAGAAAGATAATAACATCATTCATCAGACCAACCCTGGCATATGCATCAGTGGTCTGGAATCCTCATCTCAAAAAACACATAGATAAGATTGAAAAAGTACAAAGGGCTGCCACAAGATGGGTACCAAACTTCAAGGATCTAAGCTATGAAGGAAGACTAGAAAATCTGAACCTATCAACATTACAAGAGAGAAGGAAAAGAGGAGACATGATTACGCTATATAAATGCATCTCAGGGAAAGAGAAAATAGACATCAGCGAATTATAACCTACGGGAAGGCATCAGCAAGAGGACACTGCAAAAAGCTACATAAAATAAGAGGTGACAGAGACGTTAGAAAATTCGATTTCTCAAAAAGGGCAATTGATCAGTGTTATGCACTACCGAATGAAATAGTGTGTGCCAAAACTATTCATAAATATAAGGATGTGTATGATAAAAATGGTTTAATGCACGGGACAGTACGAGCTTGACTCATTCCTGTAGAGATACAGTTAGGTAAGAACAATTAGGTAAGAACACAACACCACAACCACCACCACTAACACCCCCACTAACACACTCCACCAACCCACTAACACCACCACCATCACAAAAACATTTCCATTTTCCCAAGGGGGCGGGGGTACTAAGGAAAATGCAAAAACTATAAAAATAACAAAGACAGTGGGACAAGGAACACACTAACTACAGACCTACTCCATTTTAGCGGGAGTGTGGCAAGTTTCCTGCATCCGCACCATACCAGCAGCGCGGCAAAATACAGCATCGTTAAAGCACCATCATAGCAGCACAGTAAAAACACACACACACACACACACACACACACACACACACACACACACACACACACACACATGTATGAGGGCAGTCGTTGCAGAGGCTGTGCCGTGCCGTGCTGCTGTGGTGGTGCTACTCTGTCTTCTACTGTGCTTAGCTAAAGAAGTGCTTTTTTTTTTTTTACAGTGCTGTTGTGTGCTATGTTCTTGTCACTGTTCTACTTTGTCTTTTACTGTGCTATGCCAATGATGTACTATGTTTTCCTCCACTGTGTTGTATTGCTGTGATGGTGCTACTTTGTCTTATACTGTGCTGTGCTAATGATCTGCTGTGTGTGTGTGTGTGTGTGTGTGTGTGTGTGTGTGTGTGTGTGTGTGTGTGGTGACAGCTGCTGTTGACTCACTTTAATGTATTAACGTTGGAGGTCACTTGAGCATGTGTGTGTGTGTGTGTGTGTGTGTGTGTGTGTGTGTGAGAGAGAGAGAGAATGTGTGTGTGTATGTGTGTGTGTGTGTGTGAGAGAGAGAGAGAGAATGTGTGTGTGTATGTGTGTGTGTGTGTGTGTGTGTGTGTGTGTGTGTGTGTGTGTGTGTGTGTGTGTGTGTGTGTGTGTGTGTGTGTGTGTTTGTATGAGAGAGAGAGAGAGAGAGAGAGAGAGAGAGAGAGAGAGAGAGAATGTGCTTGTGTACGAAAGTGTATGTACATCCCATGCTTGTGTGTGTGTGTGTGTGTGTGTGTGTGTGTGTGTGTGTACATCCTCCCGTGAATGTATCCCTGTGCGTATGTATCTGTGTACGTATCCAAGAGAATATACATACAGCTCCACCGCAAATTGCAAAATATCGTTGCAACCCCACGGGACCCTCACTGCAATTGCAACCGGCTCGTAGGACACTGCCATCAACCCGACTACACATTCTCGTAGTTATTGCAGAAGGTTTTTTTTGCAATGCTGACGCCAGACGAATTTTTTTCGAGGACGATTTTGTTCACGATTTTTTTCATAATGCGATTCTGTTCTGATCAGAGTATTTTGTTAATCTATCTATCTGTCCATCTATCTATTTACCTACCTACAGCCTGACTCCTTAATCCCGTAAGAGGTGGACACAAACCAATCGCCTCCATGTCACCCTGACCCCTGCCATTTCATTGCCCTCCTCTCAGCTTACATTCCGGTCTCTTTATACTTCTCCACTCCATCCCTCCAGCTCATCCTTGGCCTCCCCCTCCCTCTCCCTCTCCTTCACCTCAATTACATACATTCTCCTAGTTAGTCTCTCACCCTCCACCCTTTTCCCATGGCCAAACCACCTCAGTGTATTTCTCCTAACGCTTTGTCCTATTGTCCTATTCACATCCGCGCCACAGTGCTCCTTCACTTCATTTGTCAGTCTGTCTTTCCGTGTTACTCCACAAGCTCCTTTCAAATAACTTATTTCCACTGCTGTCACTCCTCACTTGTGTCCTTCTAACAAGGTCCAAGCTTCGCTTCCATACGTTAGAGTGGGTATCTCAATACTGTTATTCTGCAACTTTTTTACTTCCAAGCTCACTTCCCTGTTTCGTAACATTGCATTCAAAGAACCAGCAATCTTTCTTCCCTGTTGTACCCTTTCAAGTACTGGATCCTTCACATTTCCATCCTTACTCATCACACTACCCAAGTGCTTAAATGTGCTCATATTTTTCCATTTCCTCACTCTCTAGCCTTACTGTCCATTAATTGACTTTATTTTTCTTGTTCTTCCCGACATTCTCCTTTAGATCCCATTTCTTAAACACTCTCACAAACTCATTCACTAAGCCTTCCACTTCCCTTTCGTCTTCGCTCAACAATTCGGTATCACCTGCAAACAACAGAATAGGAAGTTTGCAAACGCTGCCCTCTCGCATTAGGGCCGCTCCAGCATCCACTGCCTTACATTGTACCTTTTTTTAAAAATCCCATCCATATACAAATTGAACAACCATGGGGACATGACACATCCCTGTTTCAATCCAACATGCAGACAAAAATTCACCCAGTTCACTATTCACACGCACTGCAGCCCTAGCTCCCTCATACATAGTCTTCACAGCATTCAATAGTTTCCCATTTACTCCGCATATTTTTAATAATTTCCACATTCCTTGTCTGTACACTCTGTCATGTGCTTTCTCCAAATCCATGAAGGCCGCATACAACATCTTTCCCTTCTGTAAAAACTTTTCCACTAAACACCTCAGGTTGACTATCTGATCTAAACAACCTCTTCCCTTCCTAAAAACCTCCCAGTTCTTCTCCAACTAATTCTTCTGTTATTTCCCTAACTCTCCCAGTACTGTATCCTGCCAAATACTTTTCCTGTTATGCTAAGAAGACATAATTATGCCCCTATGGTGTTAATCTCATGCTTCAGCTCAGCATTTAAGTCGGGGAGAAGACAGTTTCAGGCCATGTTAAATTTGAGGAGATATAGTTAGCATGATCCAATAGAGCTACTGCACTTATCCCACTTTTCTCCTGATCTTAACCTGTTCCCCACAACATTCCCACAGCACCTTTTACCTGTACCTAATGAGTGTGCTTCTTACAGGTGAGAGTAGGTTTAGCACTTCACAGCACTCCTACAGCACTCTCTACCTGTGCCTAATGAGTGTATTTTCTTACAAGTAAGACTGGGGTGATGCTGTGACCTCTCCGTAACGCCTGGTGTCGGTACCTACTCATATTTCTGGGACTCAGTAGGTGAAGTACTGAGCAGCTTTTGTTATGAAGCTTACGTTTGTAGCATATGGCTCTTTTTTTACTTCACCTTATTATTGCAAGACTTGAGCTCCTTCATTTAACAAGGAGAGCGCCCTCGTAGTAAAGGAGTTAGAAATAGTCTGAATAAATTGTCACTTTCTCTTTCACAAGCATATAGGTCTGTTGAGAGGTGAATGACCCAGATGAAGAGAGGAAAGTAAAACTAAATAAAAAGTTAGCAAAATCTATCCAGATATAAAATGTCTGCTCTGAAAAAATCTAACAAAGTAACAAGCCGAAGCCAGGATGCGATTAAAATAGTTCAAACGTGTGCAATGCTTTATAGTAGTGACATTAATGAAGATTCTGTTTACGATAGAGAAATAGAGGACAGAGTAATTTTCAACACACATAGGAGTGAAAATCTGGAGAGGTGTAAGCAGGTGTAAGGAAGGTGGTGATGACGGTAGGTTAAGAAAAACTGAAGAGGTGTATGCAGGTGTAAGGAAGGTTGTGAAGACGGTAAATAAAGAAAAGATGGAGAGGTGTATGCAGGTGTAGGGAAGGTGGTGATGACAGTCACTTTATCAGCGTTATTAAGGATGCAACTGAGAATTAGGGAAAGTTGTTCGAATGGTCTACTTACAATGCCAAAACGACGGAGAAGGTGAGAGAGAGAGAGAGAGAGAGAGAGAGGTAACCAAATATATGATACCGATAAACTCCATCAAACTGGCCATTGTTAACAAAATGGCAGACTCATAATTCATTATTTTAACTAAACAGAGGTTTTCGTCCTTTTGCAACTTATTTCCCGTAGCTCAGCGTCAGAAAAAAGACAGTACTATGGCTCTATATCCTTTCCATTACACTTCTTCGTGACTAGCAGCATATTCTAGCGATTATCTCTTGTTATAACCCAGAAATGGAGAGATGGTAGTTTGACACCTAGTTAAAGTGAACGGAATACAGTAGCCTCCTCCACCCCCCCCCCCTCTCACTCTCTCTCTTTCTCTCTCAAGGTGCTGACCAACAACCCATCTTTCCATTCCTTTATTTTCCCTTCCAAGATCTCCTTCGGCGGTGATGATGATGATGATGGTGATGGTGATTGCACGAACCATTAACACAAGCTCTAATTACTCTTACCACAGAAATCTTACTAATCTCCATACCTCGTCAATGAATCATGCATTCTTGATGATTCTTCTCTGTAGAATGCAAAGATATCAGGTCTAGAAGCATGGCCCTTTGTCTTTGTGAAAAAGGTATCTTACTGTGTTCGTAAAAGGTAGAGATGTATTGCAGTGTCTCTGATGAACTGGGGAAGCATTTTCTATCTTGCTTTTGCCTTCTCTACACAGCCTTTCCTCTTCTCTTCTCTTCCTCTTTCTCCTCTTTCCTTCCTTGCCCTGCTCTGTTCACCCCGTCCTCTTCCTCCTTTCTTTCTTTACCTTCCCTTTCTATCCTTGCCTTCATTGTTCTCTCCTCTCTTCCCTTCCCTTCCCTTTCCTTCCTTTATTTCCCTTCCCTTCCCTTTCCTTCCTTTCCTTCCCTTCCCTTCCCTTCCCTTCCCTTCCCTTCCCTTCCCCTTCCCCTTCCTTGTTTCTCTTTTCCCTATTCTTTCCTATCCCTTCACTTCCCATCATTGTTCTCTTAAATCTATTCCTGCGCTTCAGTGACCGTCACTTCCCCTTCCCTCCCTTGCCCTTTCTTGTCCTGCCCTGCCTTGCCCTGCCAACCCTTTCCCCTTCTCCCTCCCCTTCTCCTATATTGTCCTACCCTGCCCCTCGCTTCCATTCGTTCCATTTTCCTCATTTCTCTTCTCATCTCTTCTCTCGTCTCGTCTCGTCTCGTCTCCTCTCCTCTCCTCTCCTCTCCTCCCCCTTCCTCACTTCTCTTCTCTTTTTTTCTTTTCTTCACTTCCCATGCTCTTCTCTCCATCCCTTCCCCTCAACATATTTCCCTCCTCTTCTTCCCTCCCCGTCTCTTTCCTCCCTTTCCTTTCCATCCCATGCCATCCCATCCCACTCCACTCCCACAAAATTACACTTAATCTACCACCCCAACACAATTATCCTACTGTTTAAAAAAACATAGAGCTTGGAATACTGTCACATTTAACCTTTTCCTTCCCTTTCCTCCCCTTCCCTTAGTGTACTGTCCATCTCTTCCCACCCTTCTCCATTCCTTTCCTCTCTCTTCCCCTCTCTTCCCCTCTTTTCTCCTCTTTGCTCCTTTTTTCTCTTTACAATCTTTTCCTTCCCTACCTATCCATATCCTGCCCTTCTCTTCCCTGCCCACCCTTCCCATCCCATCCTTTCTTCCCCTCCCCTCCCACCACCACAAAGCTACGCCCAAAATCTACAGCTCAACACACAGCAGTCGCACTGTCTAAAAGGGCTGATAATTATATAGTTTGACTTTCATTCCTACATCATTTGTCTCCTCTCTTTCCATCTTGTTCTACCCCACCCATCCTATTCCCCTTCTTTCTCTTTCCTTCTCTTCTCTCCTACGCACCTCTCCTCCCTTCTCTCCTCTCCTTTCCTCTACTTTCGTCTCCTCTCGCCTCAGTCATTCACTTCTCTTCCTTACCCTGTCCTCCCCTGTTCCTCCCTCCCCATCTCTTCCATTCCTCTCCTTCCCATTTTTTTTACTTTTTCATCTCTTATCATCTTGACTCTTCCTCTCTTAGTGTTTCTGTACTCTGCCTTTCCTTTTCCTGCCCATCCTCTGTTTTCCCCTTTCATTTCCATCCCTGCACTTCCCTACTCTTCCTTTCAGCGTCCCTCCTCTCCCATCTCCCTCCCCCATTCCATCCCACCACCACTCACACTACCCATAATATATATCCCAACAAATAGCAGTCACACTTTATCACCTTTCCTTTCCCTACCCTTGGCTTCCCTTTCGTGTCCCTCCCTTCCCTTCCTCTTCTACCCTGCCCTTCCCATTCCCCTCCATTCCCTTCCTTTCTCTTCTCCTCACCTTTCCTGTAATTTCCTCTTCTCCCCTATCGTCTCTCCTCCCCTCTCTGTACCTCTCCTCTCTCATATCCCCTCCTCTCAATAATTCTTTTTCATTCCTTTCCCAGTTCTTTCCTGTCCTGCCATTCCCTTCCCTTCCTCCCGTCCCATCCCATCCCACCACCACTCCCATGACCCATAATCTACACCCCAACTCCCAGTAACCGCACTTTGTAAATGGACTAATATATAGTTTGACCATAATTTGTTTTGGATAGCTTTTCGGTCGGATGCCATTGCGGGGAGGGGTTGGGTGGGGTTGGGTGCAGATTTACAGCGTTTGTCTCAGTTGCAAGCACAAATATAACACAGGTGAAATTGAACAGTTTGGGTATGGCAAGTGGTCTGCGTCGCAGGGTGGAGGGTATATGCGAGTGCTGTTGCAACATGGAGAGTATATGTGAGTGCTGTTGTTGCCTACGCTAGCCAGGTTGGACAGCGGTTTTGTATTCACCCGTGTCTGTTTGTTTATAAGATATCTCAAAACACTGATAGATACAAGGGCAGTGGATCAAGGAAGATAGATTTTGAAGTGATTCTGGATCCGGATGCAGGAATTAATTATAAATTTTATTGGTGTTAGCAGAGGTATGCACTGTCTGAGATTGTGTAACAGGGCAGCTAAGACCCTAGAATTAATTGGCTATGTGAGACCATAAATGCATTCGTCTCATAGGAAAGAGGTATTACAGCAATAAATTTTACTGACGTTGGGTAAGGTATGCACTCTCTGATTGCTTTCTGGTTCTATCTACCGAGGTAGCTAGTGAGTTAGCCTGATAGATAGATGTTAATCAGTCCATCTATCCATATCCGTCTGTCTGTCTGCCAGTCTGTCTCCATCCATCTATCTGTCTATCTATCCATTTATCTATCTGTCTGTATCTTAATCTCTACCTACCTATTTATCGTCCATCTGTTTATCTGTCTATCTATCGATATGCCAATTAGTGTATCAGTCAGTCTGTTAGCTTATCTACTGTATATATGTCTGTCTGTCTTTATCTGTCTCAGTGGGTCAGGATGTACAGCGTTGCCCAAATAAAGTATTGGTAGAACTGAACAGATTGCGTTTTTGCCTGGCGTCGCTGTTTGCAGGGTATATGGGAGGTGTGGGTTTTTATTTACTGTGTTCATATTATTTTCTTTATATGGATTTTCTGAAAGTATGTCCCTGCATCCCTTTCCCTGTCTATCTGTCAGTCTATCTAGCTGTCTGTCCATCCATCCATCCATCCATCTACCTTTTTGCAAATCTGTTTGTAACTAGTCATCCTTCTATTTATCTATTATCCATTGCCTACTATCTACCTGTCTCTGTCCACCTACCTGTCTATTTATTTATCCATCTTTGTCTGCCAGTCTATCCATCCATCCATCCATCCATCCATCCATCCATCTGTCAGTCTGTCTATATCTCTGTCTGCCTATCTTTCTGTCTACCTGTCTGTCTGTTTGCCTTTTTATCTGCTCTATATATCTATCAGTCTTTATGTCAGTCTATTACCTGTCTATCTACCTATCTATCTATCCATGTCTATGGCAGGGAAGGGGTCCAGATTAACAGTGTTTCCCCAGTTCAAAACACAAATATAACACAGAAGACGGAACTCCTTTGTTTTTGCTGTCAGTCTGCGTCGCGGTCTGCAACGTATATAGGGGTGTTAGATATCTTTTACTCTATTGATTATTGACCTTATTTTTTTGAAGCTTTCTGTGTATCTATCAGTCTGTCTGTCTTCTTATCAACATGACTATCTGTTTATCTATCTGTTTATCAACTTGACTATCTATCTGTCAGCGTATCAACTTGGCTTTCTATTTATCTATATGCTCATCAACTTTATCTATTAACGTACTTGTCCTGCCCTGCCCTGCCTTACCCCATCGTGTCCTGCCTTATCCTACCCTGCCCTGCCTTGTCCTGCCCTTCACAACCTTACTTTGTTGTGCCCTGCTTTCCTGCCCTTCCCTGTCCAACCATCCTCTGCCATACCTTGCTCCACGTCATCATCATCATCATCACCCTCACCCTCACCATCACCACCATCACCACCACCACTGTTATCACTCTTATCATCATCAATAATACCAGCTTCACCATCACCACCACTACTACCATCTCCACTACTATACCCTATTTGTTTGAATTGTGCACTTCTCTCTCTCTCTCTCTCTCTCTCTCTCTCTCTCTCTCTCTCTCTCTCTCTTTTGTTCATTTTTAATTCTCTCTCTCTCTTTCGCACATATCTAACTCACTCTCGCTCCCTTTTGCACATTTCTCACTCTCGCTCGTTTTTGCTCATTTCTGTCTCGCTCTCCTGTTCATTTTTAGCTCTCGCACTCCTCTTCATTTCCAACTCTTTCTGACTCTTTTTGTGTCCATTTGCACTCACTCTCGCATTTAAAAACCTACCCTACCCTTTCTTACCCTACCCTACTCTACCCTACTATTCCTTCCCCTCCCCTCCTCACCCTACCCTACCCTACCCTACCCTACCCTACCTTACCCTACCTTTCCCTTCCCTTCCCTTCCCTCCCCTCCCCTCCCCTCCCTTCCCCTCCTCTCTCCTCCTTTCCCTACCTTTCATTTCCTTTTCCATCCCTTCCCTACCTCACACAACCCTACCGTTCCCTGCCCTCTCCTCCCGTCCCCTCCCTTCCCTTCACTCATTCCTTTACCCTCTCCTCCTTACACTTCTCCCAAGGAACACTGCAGTCCTCATCACTCGCCATAAACTCTTCTAAAACGGGATAATAAAAGAAGATAACAGGGAAGGAGAGAGACGGAAGGGGATGAAGGAAGATAATACGGAAGTTGTGAGACTGGGAGAAGTTAGGTCAAGACGGAAGGAAGTTAGAAAAATGAAGTTAAAGAATGAAGGAACTTAGATTAAGGATGAAAGTTAAGACGGAAGCAAGTTAGGTTATGGCTGAAGGAAGTTAAAGGATGAAGGAAGTTAGATTAAGAACGAGGTTAAGGATGAGGGAAGTTAGGTTAAGACTGAAGGAAGTTGACTGAAGGAAGTTAGGTTAGGTACGAAGGACGTTAGATTAAGGATGAAGGAAGTTAGATTATGGATGAAGGAAATTAAATTAAGGATAAAGAAAGTTAGATTAAGGATGAAGTTAGATTATGGATGAAGGACGTTAGATTAAGGATGAAGTTAGATTATGGATGAAGGAAGTTAGATTAAGGATGAAGTTAGATTATTGATGAAGGAAATTAAATTAAGGATAAAGAAAGTTAGATTAAGGATGAAGTTAGATTATGGATGAAGGAAGTTAGATTAAGGATGAAGTTAGATTATGGATGAAGGAAGTTTTAGCATGAAGGAAGTTAGTTTAAGTTTGAAGTTAGATTAAGGATGAAGGAAGTTAAATTAAGGATGAAGAAAGAATAAGGATGAAGTTAGATTATGGATGAAGGAAGTTACAGTATGAAGTTAGATAAAGGATGAAGGAAATCATAGCATGAAGGAAGTTAGATTAAGCTTGAAGTTAGATTAAGGATGAAGGAAGTTACAGTATGAAGTTAGATAAAGCATGAAGGAAATCATAGCATGAAGGAAATTAGATTAAGCTTGAAGTTAGATTAAGGATGAAGGAAGTTAGGTTAAGGATGAAGGAAGTCTTAGCATGAAGGAAGTTACTCCCGAGGTGGATGGAAAGCTGATGACAGGGAGTGCTGGCGCTCCCGTTTCATCAGCCCTCAGGACTAGTTCCTGACCATCCCCCTTTGCTGAACTTTTTCAGTGTCTCAGTTACACAGAGAGTAGGCCAGCATGCTCTCCAGTACAAATTTCTCTAACTATCTTCACCAAACTACATGCACAGTACACACTACACTTCCTATTCAAAATTCACCAAAAATGGCGTCGATTCACCAAGCCTCGGAGTCCCCAGGGGGGGGGGGACCATAAATTCCCCCGCCATCTGCCCCTCTCCCGGTGACGACTCGAGGTGCCTGGAACCACTGTCTGACTCTCTTCTTCTTCATTTCTGCAACATTCGCGGCCTTTCATCTAACTTTCGCTCTGTTGAGCACCACCTCTCCTCCTCTAAACCTCACCTTCTTTTTCTAACGGAGACTCAGCTGTCCGAGGCAACTGACAGCAAACCCTTTTCTGTATCCTCCTACTTTCTCTATACTCATTTCAAAGCCAAAGGTGGCTGTTGTGTATACATACGCAACGACTTATCTTGCTTTCGTGTTCCTGAACTTGATTCTTCTGAATTCTCCACACTCTGGCTTCGGCTTTCCTGTCATTCTCTGACTAAATATATCTGTGCTGTTTACTTATCCCCTAATTCTACTGACTATCAAAAATTCTTCGACTATCTTACTTCTACGATGGAACACATTCTGTCCATTTCTCATTCCTCTGAAATCTCCATTCTTGGAGATTTCAATGTTCACCACCACCTTTGGCTCTCCATTCCTTTCACGGATCCACCTGGTGAACAAGCCTACATCTTTTCTATCCTTAATGACCTAGAGCAGCTTGTACAGCACCCTACCCGTATCCCGGACCGCCTTGGAGAGAGCTCCAACATACTTGACCTCTTCCTCACAACTAATCCTTCTGCTTACTCTGTTAATCTTTTCTCTCCGTTGGGCTCCTCCGATCACAACCTTATTACCTTAACCTGTCCTATCACTCCGGTACGGCCTGTGGACCCTCCAGGGAAACGTCGTCTGTGGCATTTTGGAGCCGGGGACTGGGAGGCCCTCAGGCAGTACTTCTTTGATTTTCCCTGGAATGATTATTGCTTCCATGGCCGTGAGCCATCTGAGTGTGCCTTGCGCATTACGGAGGTTATTCTCTCGGGCATGGAAGCATACATTCCTTTCTCATATCCTTTGACTAACGCAAGAAAGCCTTGGTTTAATCACGCTTGTTCTAATGCTGTCCGCAACAAGGAGAAGGCCTACAAAAGGTACCGGAGCCAACCCACCCCTGAATCACATCATCTTTACGTTTCTGCCCGGAATCGTGCTAAGTCTGTTCTTCGCTCTACTAAAAATAATTTCATCCATACTAAATGCTCTCAACTCTCCAACTCGAATTCTTCCCACTCCTTCTGGCACCTTGCCAAAAATCTTTCTAACAACTTTACCTCATCATCCTTCCCTCCTCTTTTCTACTCTGATGGTTCTGTAGCTATTTCTTCTACTGATAAAGCAGATCTCTTCGCACAGACTTTCTCCTCCAATTCCACCTTAGACGATTACGGTGCTGTTCCTCCATCACTTCCCCCCTCTGACTTCCTCATGGCTGACATTAAAATTTCTTCAGTTGATGTATTTTCTGCCATCACTGGCCTCAGTACTAACAAGGCATATGGGCCTGATGGGGTCCTTCCTGTTGTTCTCAAGAACTGTGCTTCTGTGCTTACACCCTGCCTAGGCAAACTCTTTCGCCTTTGTCTGTCAACTTGTACCTTTCCTTCTTGCTGGAAGTTTGCTCTCATTCAGCCAGTCCCAAAGAAGGGTGACCACTCCCAACCCTCCAACTATCGTCCAATTGCTTTAACGTCCTGTATTTCAAAAGTTTTCGAGTCAATTCTTAATAGAAAAATTTTAAGACATCTTTCCTATCACAACCTTCTTTCCGATCGTCAGTATGGGTTCCGTCAGGGACGCTCCACTGGCGATCTTCTCACCTACCTTTGAGACTCCTGGTCATCCTCCTTTCGGGACTTTGACGAAAGCTTTGCCATTGCACTTGACATCTCAAAGGCTTTCGATCGAGTCTGGCATAAATCTTTAATTTCCAGACTGCCCTCCTACGGTTTCTATCCTTCTATCTGTGCCTTCATCGCTAGCTTCCTTTCTGGTCGTTCTATAGCCGCTGTTGTAGGCGGCCATCGTTCTTCTCCTAGATCTATCAACAGTGGTGTTCCTCAGGGCTCTGTCCTATCACCAACTCTCTTCCTTTTATTCATCAATGATCTTCTAAGCTGTACATCTAACCCTGTCCACTCATCCGCTGATGACTCCACCCTTCACCTTTCCATTCGGTTCCCGCAACGCCCATCTCAACAGTTACTTCAACAAACAAGGGATGAGGCTATGGCACACCTAATGTCTGACTTGGCTCGTATCTCTGACTGGGGTAAAACTAATATGGTTGTCTTTAATGCATCTAAGACTCAGTTCTTACACCTATCAACCCGACAAAATCTTCCACAGGTATACCCACTAATGTTTGATAATATTCAGCTTAATCCTGCATCATCCTTGAACATGCTTGGGTTTTCATTTACTCGGGACATATCTTGGAAAGATCATATTATATCTCTTGTAAAATCTGCTTCCAAGAGATTGGGTGTGCTAAGCCGACTCCGGTCTTTCTTTACCCCTGCACAATTGTTGACTCTATACAGGGGTTTTATCCGCCCCTGTGTTGAGTACAACTCCCATGTGTGGGGAGGCTCCCCACATACAGCTCTTCTCAATAGGGTGGAGTCAAAGGCTTTTCGTCTCATTAACTCTCCTCCTCTTACTGACTCCCTTCAACCTCTGTCTCTTCACCGCACTGTTGCATCTTTATCTCTTTTCTATCGCTACTTTAATGGTCACTGCTCCTCTGAACTGTCTGCTTGCATTCCTCCACCTCTACGACGGGCGTGTAGCACCCGTCTGCAGCAAACTCTCATCCCTTTTCTGTCCAACTCTCTAATGCAAGAGTTAACCGTTACTCCCAGTCTTTCATTTATGGAACAGGTCAGCTCTGGAACTGTCTCCCTCTGTCTGTATTTCCTGCTGCCTATGATCTCCAGTCTTTCAAACGCAGTGTGTCCAGGCATCTCAAAATGATCGGATCTTGAATTTGGCTCTCTATTGTATTTTGTTTTTCTCTTGGAGGGAACTGTTACTGCGGGCTCATGGCCTTTGGTTCCTTCTTCCTCGCATTAAAAAAAAAAAAAAAAAAAAAAAAGATTAAGGGTGAAGAAAGTTAGATTAAGGATGAAGTTAGATTATGGATGAAGGAAATTACAGCATGAAGTTAGATAAAGGATGAAGGAAGGTATAGCATGAAGGAAGTTAGGTTAAGGATGAAGGTTAGGTCAGGTTAGGTCAGACTAGGCCAGGTTAGGTTAGGTTAAGTCAGGTTAGATTAGGTTAAGTTAGGTTAGGTTAGGTTGTCAGGTTAGGTTAGGTTAGGTTGTCAGGTTGGGTCAGGTCAGGTTGGGTCAGGTCAGGTTAGGTTAGGTTGTCCGGTTAGGTTAGGTCAGGTCAAGTTCGGTTGTCAAGTTAGGTTATTTTAGGTTAGGTTGTTAAGTTGGGTCAGGTTAGGTTAGGTTAGATTGTCCAGTTAGGTTAGGTTAGGTCAGGTCAAGTTCGATTGTCAGGTTAGGTTAGGTTAGGTTAGGTTGTCAAGTTGGGTCAGGTTAGGTTAGGTTGTCAGGTTAGGTCAGGTTGTCAAGTTGGGTCAGGTTAGGTTAGGTTGTCAGGTTAGGTTAGGTTGTCAAGTTGGGTCAGGTTAGGTTAGGTTGTCATTTTTTTTTTTTTTCATGTGCTCGACTCTGGGCATAGGCTTCACAGCCTGCTCCCAAGGCCCAGTAGTCCTCCTACATATCATACACCTCTACATGTCACCACTTCAGCGCTAACACCCACCGTCCATATTAAATACATGCTAGGGCTGTCTCATTCAGGACTGGTGTATTGGTATTAGCGGGGGTATTTTTACGACATGTCGGCTGGTCTTGTGGTACATCGGTAAAGTTTGCTTTAATATGAAATTCAAATCTTTGAACTGTTCCCTGTCCCAGCGGGGATTTGAACCTCGGTCCGGTAGGACCTCAGGCAACCTCTCTACCGACTGAGCCACTGGTTAGGTTAGGTTAGGTCAGGTCATGTTAGGTCAGGTTAGGTTAGGTCAAGTCAGGTCAGGTCGGGTTAGGTCAGGTTAGTTAGGTCAGGTTAGGTTAGGTCAGGTTAGGTCAGGTCTGCTTAGGTCAGGTTAGGTCGTTAGGTTAGGTTAGGTCAGGTTAGGTTAGGCTTGCTATTTTAGATTATCTGAAGATTTAGGACGATTAAATAAGATAAATAACGATATAAAAAGGCACAGGACGATAAAATAAGAGAATTGAGAGACCAAGACAAAGTTTCGGGGTCTCGTCGAGTAAGGAAGCTCCCTAATACCTCTTCCTGAGAGAGAGTTTGGAAGGGTGTGTGAGAGGAGGAAATTGAAAGTAAATGAGAATAAGAGTAAAGTGATGAAGTGTACGAGGTTGGTAGATGGTAGGGGGATGAATATAGTTTTGAATGGCGAGTTGCTTGAGGAGGTAGAGTGTTTTAAATATCTAGGGTCACATGTTGCTGTGGATGGAAGAATAGATGCAGAAGTGAAGTTTAGAATAAATGAAGTAGGAAAGGTGCTGGGAGGAATGAAAAAAGTGTTTAGATGTCGTTCGCTAAGAATGGATGTAAAAAGAAGGCTGTATGAGGGTGTTGTGGTACCGACTGTGTTATATGGGGCTGAAACATGGAATATGGGTGTAGCAGAGAGGAAAAGTTTGAATGTAATGGAGATGAGGTGTCTGAGGAGTATGTGTGGAGTGACGCGTATGGATCGGGTGCGAAATGATGAAGTGCGAAGGAGAACTGTTGTTCAGGAGATGGCTGGTAGAGTTGAGCAGAGGGTGTTGCGATGGTTTGGACATATGAAGAGAATGGATAATGAGCGATTGGTGAAAAAGATAACTAGATCTGATGTGAGAGGTGTAAGGCTGAGAGGAAGTCCACGATAGGATGGATGGACAGTGTGACGAGAGCGCTGGATGCGAGAGGGATGTCTATTGAGAAAGGAAGAGTGACTGTGCATGACAGAAATAAATGGAGAAAAACTGTGAATGAATAAGTGATGACGCAGCCCTGAGGGGATATTCTCCCGCAATTGGTCTGATCAGCTAGTCAGGTCAGGTGCGGGTAAGGGGATGGGTCTGTTATGATGTGGCAGGGGTAAACCAGTTCTGCTGTCGGGCCCTGCTGTGGATGTCACTGATTGCATTGCGCAGTTGACCCTTGTGCGGTTTGGTGCGGTGAGGATCTGTCCGTTCTCCCTTTCGGGCTAAGATGCGAATGAATGTGTTTGAATGGATGAGTAAATGGGGAGTGTGTCGTCCTGTCTCGGGTACCTCCCTTTCCTTGGGGGAAGCAGCCTAGGTATATAGATAGATAGATAGATTGTTTGGTTACTATTCTTTTGTACTTATGCAGAGGATGGCGATATTGGAAGGATTTAGACAGCACTGAAGAGAAGACCGTATGGTGTAAAAAGCAAAACAAATCGCTTAGGAGCGGGGACTAAGAGGAGGAACAGCGGGAGTCGGTCGTGGTGCTGTTATAACTCGCTTCGTGTTTTTATGACTACTTCCTGGCAGGCTACCAATATTTCCTTGTGTGGAGGAGAGAGAGAGAGAGAGAGAGAGAGAGAGAGAGAGAGAGAGAGAGAGAGAGAGAGAGGAAGGAGGGAAAAAGATGGGAAAGGGATATAATGGAAGGAGGGGGACGGGGGAGGAAGGGAGAAGGGAGGAAAGCGTGGATGGAAGAGAGAAGTTGGGAGTGAGAGGGAGGAGGAGGGGAAGGAGGGAGAAAGATGGGAGAGGGAAATAAGAGAAGGAGGGAGGACGTGAAGCAAGGGAGAGGAGAGCAGGGATGAGTGGATGGGGGAGAGAAAGGAAGGGAGAATTGGAAGAGGGGGAGGTGGAAAGGGGACAGGAAAGGTTGGAATATTGTGAATGAAAAGGAAGATGGTGGGATGGAGAAAGGAGGAAGGGAATGAGGAAGAAATCAAAGGAAGAGGAGAGAGAAAGAGAGAGAGAGAGAGAGAGAGAGAGAGAGGGGGGGGGCAGAGGAAGAAAATTTATGGGAGAGAAGAGATTAGAGAAGGAAGAAAGGGTAAGAGGAAAGGGGAAGAATGGGGAAAACAAGAAAAACAAGGAGAGATGGAAAAGAGGGAAAGGGAGGGAGGAGGGGAAGAGGAGAGAAGGGAAGGAGGGAGAAAGGGGAAGAAAGGAGTAATGGAAGAGACGGAGAAAAAGGGAGAGGGAAAAATGAGATGAGAGATGAAGGAAAGAAAGAACAGGAAGAGAGAACAAAGTTGAGAGGAGAAAGGGTAACAAGGAAGGAGAGGAAATAACAGAATGAGGGGAAGGAGGGAAGGAAGGAAGGAAGGAAGGGTGGGAAACAGAGAAAGAAAAGGAGAGGGAAAGAAGAAGAACGAGGATGGATGGGGTGAAGAAGGATGAGTGAAGTGGTGAGAGGAAAGAGAGGAGAGAAGAGAAGGGAAGGAGGAAGAGAAAGAAGGAAAAGAAAGAGGGAGAAATCAAAGAAGGGCTTGAGGAGATGGAGAGAAAGAAAGAGAAGGAGAAGGAAGAAGATGGAAAGGAAGAGAACACAACAAAAGGAAGGAGGAAGAGAAAGAAGAGAAAAGAAGAGAGAAATGGAGGAAAGGGTAAAGGGGAGAGAGAGAGAAGGAGCAAAAGAAGTAAAGATGAGAGAAGAAGGAAGAGGAAATTTATGAGATAGGAGGAATAAGGAGGATGGGAAAGAAGACAGGAAGGAGGAAGAGAGGGGAAGGGGAAGAAGGAAGTAGAGAAAATGCAGGGAGGGAACGACAGAAAAGGGAAAGCAAGGGAGAAGAGAATGAAGGAAGATGGGGAGGAAAATTGAAAGGGAGAAAGAGAAAAAGGAGTGATAAGAGAAAGAAGAGAGAAAAACAAACGAGGAATTCTGACAGTAGGAAAGAAAAGGAAGGAAAAGGAGAAGAGAGAAGATGAAGAATGAGGAAGGGGGAGGAGAGATGAGAGAGGAAAGATGACAAATGATGGGAGGAAACATCGTGGAGAGAGAGAGAAAGAGAGAGAGAGAGAGAGAGAGAGAGAGAGAGAGAGAGAGAGTCAAAGGAATTAAGCGGAAGGAAGTGAATGATAAGAAATAAAAAGACCTTAGAGAGACAGACAGATAGACAGAGAGAAAGACAGACAGAGACAGATAGAACACAGCAGAAGGGAAACGAAGAATAGACATGGAAAGACAGGAAACAGAAAACGTGAAAAATGAGAAACAAGATGATGGAAGAGAGGAGAAAAACACACAGATGATAAAGGCAGGAAGAGAGAGAGAAGCAAGGACAGAATATTAGCGTCACTTGTAAGAGTGGGAAATGCTGTGAGTGACTGGTTTCCCGTGAGAGTGGGGCTGCGACAGGGATGTGTGATGTCGCCTAGGTTGTTTAATATTTACATGGATGGTGTTGTAAGGGAGGTGAATGCAAGAGTTTTAGGTGGAGGTCTGAGTCTGGTGAATGTTGATGGTGGAGAGTGGAATCTGAAGCAGCTGCTGTTTGCAGATGATACTGCACTGGTAGCTGATTCAGAGGAGGGATTGAGACAGTTGGTAGAGGAGTTTGGAAGGGTGTGTGAAAGGAGGAAATTGAAAGTAAATGAGAATAAGAGTAAAGTGAAGTGTACGAGGTTGGTAGATGGTAGGTGGATGAATATAGTTTTGAATGGCGAGTTGCTTGAGGAGGTAGAGTGTTTTAAATATCTAGGGTCACATGTTGCTGTGGATGGAAGAATAGATGCAGAAGTGAAGTTTAAAATAAAGGAAGTAGGAAAGGTGCTGGGAGGAATGAAAAAAGTGTTTAGATGTCGTTCGCTAAGAATGGATGTAAAGAGAAGGCTGTATGAGGGTGTTGTGGTACCGACTGCGTTATATGGGGCTGAAACATGGAATATGGGTGTAGCAGAGAGGAAAAGTTTGAATATAATGGAGATGAGGTGTCTGAGGAGTATGTGTGGAGTGACGCGTATGGATCGGGTGCGAAATGATGAAGTGCGAAGGAGAACTGGAGTTGTTCGGGAGATGGCTGGTAGAGTTGAGCAGAGGGTGTTGCGATGGTTTGGGCATATGGAGAGAATGGATAATGAGCGATTGGTGAAAAAGATAACTAGATCTGATGTAAGAGGTGTAAGGCTGAGAGGAAGACCACGAATAGGATGGATGGACAGTGTGAAGAGAGCGCTGGATGTGAGAGGGATGTCTGTTGAGCAAGGAAGAGTGATTGTGCGTGACAGAAATAAATGGAAAGAAATTGTGAATGAATAAGTGATGACGCAGCCCTAAGGGGATATTCTCCCGCATTTGGTCTGATCAGCTAGTCAGGTCAGGTGCGGGTAAGGGGATGGGTCTGTTATGATGTGGCAGGGGTAAACCAGTTCTGCTGTCGGGCCCTGCTGTGGATGTCACTGATTGCATTGCGCAGTTGACCCTTGTGCGGTGTGGTGAGCTGAGGATCTGTCCGTTCTCCCCTTTCGGGCTAAGATGCGAATGAATGTGTTTGAATGGATGAGTAAATGGGGAGTGTGTCGTCCTGTCTCGGGTACCTCCCTTTCCTTGGGGGAAGCAGCCTAGGTATATAGATAGATAGATAGATATGTATAGATAGATAAATGAAGTGACGTGGTTGTGCAGTGAATGATATAGGAAGCCAGACATAGGGTTCAGAGATAGATAGATAGATAGATAGATTATTGAAAGATATATGTATAGATGGATAAATGAAGTGACGTGGTTGTGTGGTGATTGATACAGGAAGCAAGATAAAGGGTACACTGCCTCACCCACCATGCTATAGGCTATATATATATTGATAATAGATTGGTAGATACATAGATAGATAGGTAGGTAGGCAGGTAGATGGATTGATGGACGGATTGGATGAATGGATAGATAGATTGGAAGATAGATAGGTAGGTAGGTAGTCAGACTGACGAATGGATGAATGGTTGGGTAGAGAGATAGACAGGCAGATGGACTGATGGATGGATTTGATGAATGGATGGATAGATAGGTAGATAGATATAGTGGTAGGTAGACAGACAGGTAGATAGACTGATGGATGGACTGGATGAATGGATGAATAAAAATATAGATAGATAGATAGGTAGGTAGACAGATTGATGAATGGATGGATAGATGGAAAGATAGATATGGAAAGATAGACAGATATATAGATAGGTAGACAGACAGATAGATAAATAGACAGATAGATAGGCATGCAGGTATAGGGGGTGTCAGGTAACTACTACACCTCCTTGGGTTACATCATCAGGTCATAATATTTACCCTAAAAACTGTCTTAACAGTGGGTATAATATCCAGTGGTGAGGGAGATGTACAGCTGGCAACACATCCACCTGGTACAGCATCAGTGTTTAGCAGATGTGTAGCCTTTGTTACACTTGACAACCCTGACATAATGACATGTTTGTTGGTGGCGCTGACATGAACGACGTGAGGTGTTAAATATTAGCTGACATGACCAGGTGACCGTGATGCAGGAACGTCCGAAATTGTAGCTAGACTTCCACTTCACACACACACACACACACACACACACACACACACACACACACACACACACACACACACACACACACTGTCCCGGTTTCATATGTAAGTAAGAAGGACAACAAATCAATTACAAATTCGCTTAAAAGATGGGGCTTGGTGATGATTTGCAGGTGGAGAGATAGGGGGGGTCCGAGGGTTGGGGCGCTTGAGTGAGGGGGGATGGGGGACACCACGGAGTTAACAAGTAATAAATTTGAATGGGGTATTGTCCATTACTCTTTTTTGTTCTTTTAATATCCAAATAATAGACGGAGTTAAATTCGTAAAATAATTCAGAGAAAATTTTAAGTATATACAAGCAGAATAAATGATGGGGAGGGAAGAGATGGGAGGAGGAGACCGAGGATGGGATGGAGGGATGGAGTACAAAGGTGTATTCAAGTGAGAGAGGAGGGTGTAATTTGGGGGGAGTGCAGCGAAATGGTAGGGGACAGGGCAACATGGAGGCGATTTGTTCGTGGTCACCCCTGTACGGGATTAAGGCTTCTGGCTATAGACTGGTAAATATAGAATAAATGGCTGCTTGGTAGTTGCTTGGTACTCTGAGGGCAACAAAGGGGAAATAAGGGAATTAGTGTAATGTAATAAGGGTATTGACGACTTACTCTACCTGTTCACCTTGATACCCCACGTGACCTAGGCCCGTATTCTCGTAGGGTAAGGAGGCTCCCTAGCACCTCCTTAGCGATTTAATTTTGGATATGACTAGTTAACATCCTATTGTACGTTATTTATGCAGAGTATGGCGATGTTTGAAGGATGTATATAACGCAGATTAGGACAGTGTAAGAAGCAAAATAAACCGCTGAAGAAAAGGTGTTAGGGCGCTTCCTTACCTGACGAGAATACGGGCATTAGTGCAGAGAGAATACTGAGAATAAATATAGGCAATCCCACACAGGAAAACTGAGGTTGAGAATAAAACTGAGGCCACACTAAGCCAATTATATGCAGGTAATCTGGCCAGGTAGGCTTCTGAATCGTAAATGTGGGATTCTTAGTAGTAGTGGGATTCATGCAGGAGAAGGAGGAGGAGGAGGAGGAGGAGGAGGAGGGGAGGGGAGGGGAGAAGTAGAGCAGGAGGAGGAGGAGGAGGCAAACATAAGACATTTTAAGATGGTGGCATTCGTGCAGTGGGTATCTGAGTTGTGTGGTTGAGAGGAGGAGGAGGAGGAAGAGGAAGAGGAGGAAAAGAAGAGGAAGACGTGGCAGAGGAGGAGGAGAAATGAACACAGCTGACACACAACTCTCCGTCGTGGTAGTGAAGGTGTTTAATGAGGTTACATAGAGGCTGTGGTAATTGCCGTGGTCTGGTGATAAGGGCGGGGGTAGGAATAGGACTTTAAAATTACTACAAATTGTTGGTAGTAAAGTCTCTCTCTCTCTCTTTCTCTCTCTCTCTCTCATGCTTTCTAACACATGCACATCAACATAAATATTGCAATATATTCCGTTGCAGGCTGTGTTGCACTGTTGTTAAGTACTTTTTCGCATTGCTAAGGATTTTGTTGCAGGCTGTTCAGTAAGGGTTGTGGATTTATTGTTCCCCCTTTATTTATTTATTTATTTATTTTATTCGTGTGTTCGTACTTTCCTTTATTTATTATTCTTATCTGTTTTCCTACTTAGAGATTTTTCCAATTGTTTTATTTTTATCTACTTATTTTTATCATACTCCTACATTTTTCATTTATTTCATATTTTGTTTCATTTTATTTACTCATTTTTATTAATTTTGTATTCGTGTTTTATTCATTTATTTTTATTTGCTTTATTCGTCCATTTTTTATTATTCGTTTCTCTTAATTATTCATCATCACCATCATCATCATCTAACCCTATGTTGCCCAATGAGAAGCATAGAGGCCCGGGGCTAGGCAATTTGGTCGTGACGTTTAACCTCTTTGCGCCCCGTTTCCTCAATATGGGACGGAACTGGGCGTTATCAGAATTTAGTAAAGAAGGGGACCCCCGGGTAGGGACCTATGAGCTTCGCGACCATGAGCCGACAGACAGAGGGCGGTACGCTTAGCACCCCTCCAGCAAAATCCCTCGCACGGCGACTCTGGGAAGTAAAGGGTTAAGATGAGAGTGACCAGGCTCACTCATCCCTGAGTGACATTACGTCAGCAATAAACCCCAACTACCACTTGTCTATAAATCTATACAGGCTCAATCCGATTGGAGCGCCTTACTTACCCACTAAACCACCAGACGCCAAAATTTGGTTATGTGGTTACTACCCAGCGTAGTAAATGGTTTCCTGGTGTACAGGAAACCATTTGGTTTGTCACTTAGAGTCACCCATAGACAGAAGGAAGAGGAAAGAATGAAGGAAAGAAAGACAGAAGAGGAAGGAAGGAAAGGGGGGAAGAGAGGAAAAGACAGGCAGCCAAGTGCAGCACTACATAGAATGAATGGATGGTAAGGATAGATTATTGTGGCAGGAATGTGATTGGAATAGATCAGATTACTGTGGTAGGAATAGATCAGCTTATTGTGGTAGGAATAAATCAGATTATTGTGGTATGAATATGGTAGGAATAGATCAGATTACTGTGGTAGGAATGTGGTAGGAATAGATGAGATTACTGTGGTAGGAATAGATCAGATTACTATGCTAGGAATGTGGTAGGAACTAGGAATAGATCAGATTATTGTGGTAGGAATATGGTACGAATAAATCAGATTATTCTGGTAGGAATGTGGTAGGAATAGATCAGATTATTGCGGTAGGAATGTGGTAGGAAGTGATCAGATTAGTGGTAGGAATGTGGTAGGAATAGATCAGTTTATTGTGGTAGGAATGTGGTACGAATTGATCAGATTATTGTGGTAGGAGTGTAGGAATAGATCAGATTTTTGTGGTAGGAATGTGGAGAGAATTGATTATTTTTTAATGTTTCCGACTCTGGACATAGGTTTCACAGCCCGTCTCTGAGGTCCACAGTCCCTCTACGTACTATACACCTCCACATGTCACCACTTCAGCACTAACACCCACCGTCCATACTGAATACATGCTAGGGCTGTCTCATATAGGACTGGTGTATTGGTAGTAGCAGGGGTAGACCAGCAGTTGCGGCTGTGGTATGGATGTGAGAGAAGTGTGGTAGGAATGTAAGAGAAACTGTGGTAGGAATGTGGTAGGGTCTTCTGGTAAATCAGCGAAGCCTGCTGTTATGAAATTCAAACCCTTTAAACTATTCCCTGCCCCAGCCGGGATTCGAACCTGCGTCCATTGAGACAGCAGACCTCCTCTCTACTGACTCGGCCACCTCCTTCTTTGGCAGGAACGGGTTTGCATTGGATCTGGTTTAAGGTGATTTTGGGAGAGTCGCAACACGTGGAACTAGATTGTGTTTGTATTAGGAACGCGATATTAATGTGGTAGGCCTGTGATGGGACTGGTGTGGCGGGAATGTGGTAGGACTTAGATGTGGTTGGAGTTTGGTAGGACTTTGGTGTGGTTGAAATGTGGTAGGATTGTTGGTAGTACTTTCATGTGGCAGGAAAGTGGTAGGACTTTGATGTGGTAGGAATGTGGTCCGACTTAGGTGTGGTAGGAATGTGGTAGGACTTTCTTGTAATAGGAATGTGGTGGGTCAGTGGTGTGGCAGGAATGTGGTAAACCTAAATTATGGTGGAAATGAGATATAAATGTCGTAAGAATTAGAACTTTGATGTCGCAGGAGTGTGGTAGGACTTGGGTGTGTCAGGAATGCTGTAGGACCTTTATGCAGAAGGAATGTGGTGTAGCAGGAATGTGGCAAAAATGTGGGAGGAATGTTGTAGGACTTTGATGTGACAGGAATATGGTAGAATATTGATGTAGCAGCAGTGTGGTAGGACTGATCTAGCAGAAATGCAGTAGGAATGTGGTAGGACTTTGGTGTGGCAGGATGGTCGGAATGTGATGTAGCAGCAGTTTGATATGAATGTGACAGGACTCGATGTGGTACGAATGTGGTAGAACTGGTGTGGTAGGAAAGTGGTAGGAATGTGGGGCTACTCTCCGTATTTAACTCCTGTCTCTCTAACATACCAAGGTGGTTGCAGTGTTGGTCTAGCCTGAGAAGAGAGTATCCCAGAGTTGTCCCTTGTAGCCCAGAGTAGTCCCTTGTAGTGTTGTGTAGCCTAAAGTAGTCCCCTGTAGTGCTGTGTAGCCTAAAGTAGTCCCCTGTAGTGTTGTGTAGCCTAAAGTAGTCCCCTGTAGTGTTGTGTAGCCTAAAGTAGTCCCCTGTAGTGCTGGGTAGCCTAAAGTAGTCCCCTGTAGTGTTGTGTAGCCCAGAGTAGTCTCCTGTAGTGTTGTGTAGCCCAGAATAGTCCCCTGTAGTGTTGTGTACCCCAGTGTAGCCTGCTGGGTCGTGTTCTAGTATTATAATAAGGAGTACTATACCCATCCTCTCCAGTATACACAAACTGAGCAATATTCCCTAAATTTCTGTCCTCACTGTTTTCAATTTAATGATCATTATTCTCAGCCCTTTCATCAGTATTCATAGTAACACAGTCCCTTTTGCAGTCCTTTTGTAGTCTCTGTACTCCGTTATAGAGGGTGGAAGTGTTGCATTGGCTGCGTTTGTATGTGGTACAGTGGGAAATACGGCTGAGATGATGATGATGGCTATGTTGATGATGATGATGATGACGATGCTAACTATATCAAAGCCAATATTAATGATGATGATATGAGGAGGAGGAGGAGGAGGAGGAGGAGGAGGAAGAGGAGGAGGAGGATAATGGTGATGATGATGATGATGATGATAACGATGATGAAGACGATGATGATGATGATCATGACAATGATGACTACATATCATGAAATACACTGATAAAGTTTTAGCAAGTAAGTAGAAATTCCAAGAACACCGATAGCTCCAAATCTTCACACGATAAAAGATATTTTATTAACAAAAAGAAAATTATTTTTCACCTGGGCGCAAGCAGACAGGAAGCCCTTCTCTTTGACATGAGAAGCAGCTTACTCTGACATCCTATTACGTACGCTCTCTCTCTCTCTCATACCTGTAATATGAATATTGACCGATGACTCTGTTGAATAACGTCATTTAGCGATTTATTTTTATTTATTCGGGTGTCGGAGAGAGAGAGAGAGAGAGAGAGAGAGAGAGAGAGAGAGAGAGAGAGAGATCTACGCCCATTTAAAACTATACCATCAGAAAAAAAGCAAAAAGAATCATACTAAAAGACTGTTTCTAATCTCTTCACTTTATCATTCTCAGAGTTTTTCGTTGCAACTCATGAACTCATTTTTTTTTTTTACTTCATTGTTCCTTCTTCCAGACGATTGTGTTCAGCTTGGGAAGGGCCTCTAGTACTGAAGGGGTTTATGAAGGCTGTATTTAATCCCTGCGTCTTGAAAGTTTGCCGTAAGATGAAGGATATCGTCTGGAGATGGCAAGAACATGGTGATAACTTCGGCTTCCTTGAGTAGGTTAATTCGTCAACCGTCCGGCAATACACGCTATCTATCCGTCTATCTGTCTGTCTATCTGTTTGGCTGTCTTTTTGTCCATTCGTCCACCCATCCATCTATCCATCCATCCGTCTATCCATCTCTCTGTCCACTTATCTGTCTACTTACCTACCTACCTACCTGTTTACCTGTCTGTCTATCTTTTACCTGTCTATCTTTTCATCCACCCACCCATCCACCCAGACGTTTTAATACCGTACAGACAAATAGCTTCCTTGTCACCCTGCCGTCTGCCATTTGGCTGCCTTTCCACCAGCTCACAACCCCCTCTCATATATCTCCCCACCTTCCCCCTTTCACCTCACTCGCTTACACTTCTCTAGTCACTCTTTCACTCTCAAAACTGAATCTGTAAATTTTTTATTTTCAGCAGTTCCAGGTTTGACCCGCAAATCGAATAAAAACTGCTGAAGTTATAAAATGATATCTTTGAAGTTGACCTATTACCATGACGCTGGACTAATCGTTATCGAAATTAAACCACCTCATCCTGGACACGCCCTGAATCTTTCCACCAAGTTTGATTGAAATCGGGTCAAAACTATTCAAGGTGACGGTGCCGTTTGCCGGCAATTTACTTTCCTTCTGCTCTTGGTCATTTCCCCCCCCCTCCCTCCCTCCCTCTCTCTCTCTCTCTCTCTGGTTAATTCCCTCTATCCCTCCCTCCCTCCCTGCACACAGTCGCTATCACCACCAACGCCATTTCATCATCATCATCAACATCATCATCATCATCATCATCACCTCCTTGGTAAATGAACACCTTTATTTAACTCAAGTAAGACAATGTTAACAAAGGTACCAACAAAAATAAATAAATACCCTTATCCCCCCCCCCCATTAACTAACTGTTCTAATAAAAAGATAATAATTACTCTTGGACCTTTCCACCAAATTTGATGAAAATTAAGTAAACTTTTTGTTATGGTCACATAAACAGACAGGCGGACAAAACTACACACACACACACACACACACACACACACACACACACACACTTTGCACAAAACATTACACCTCTGCATTATCATGGGTAAGGGAGTGAAAACTAAGTAAACAAGATACCAAGCAAGAAAACGCGACTACAATAAGGGTTGTATGGATTGGTCAATAAAATAAACGTCATGGGAGTGAAGGGGTAGGCCACCAAACTAAAAGCCACATGCCTTCAACTGTCCTCGCCTCCGTAAGACTCGCCCACCTCTGTTCTGATTGGCTGTCGGTTTGTCACGGAGACATTTAATTTTTTGGTACTTTTAATTCCTCTTTAACTTCCAGGCCATTTATATTCTTCCCCTGTTGAAGTTAAAAAGACACTGCGGCTGATTTCGTGAATGAACTTAATTTTGTTGCCAACTCTTAACATTTAAGGGCTACTGAGGGTGATAGTTTAAATGTATCTCTTTTCATGGAACGTCTTCACTTGTTATGTACTTTATCTTTTTCTTAATGGCCTCTTTGTTGTCTGGCAGTCAGGGAAAGATATATGTATGTTTATTCTTGTTAAATCAACTTCAGCAATGTAGTCGTTTGATTTTTGTTTGAGATGTGGAGTAATGTTATTTTAAGGAGGTTGTGATGTCATGGGAACAGCCTCCGTCTCAGTCTTGGCCCTGCCCCTGTAGTCCCTAGTTCAGTCACCTCTTAGACTGTGAAGGGAGTGGTAGCTACCCGCCTGTGGATTCTGTTGCCACGTCGAAGTGCTTATCTTGCTAGAAATGTGCCGTTTCCTGCTAAAACAAAGGAAGACTATGTTTGGGCAGTGTGTTACGAGGATGGTGATGTTTGGACGTATGTATGATTGCGCATAATATTGATATAGAAGTGATATTTTAGAAAGTCATGGAATTTTGCCCCATATTATTAGTGCCGTAAATTATGTATGCGGGAAAGGGAGGATGTTTAGGTGTGTTGATTATTGATGTGCAATTTTTAGCGTATATTTGAGTGAACGTTGCGTTAGATAGCATGTCAGTGTTATTAACCCCTTCAGTTCAATGACGTACTGGCATTTTTTAATCTTAATGTTACTTTCAGACGATTTTATTCAGTTTAAGGAAGATTTATGGGCTTGGAGGGGTTTAAGAGGACTATATTAACACCTCCCCCTCCTTAAAAAAAAATCTGAGCTAAGTGAAATCGCAAATAGAGAGCAAGAATAAAGGGAAAAATACTTTCTCGGCTTGAAGGGGTGAAAGAAACGAGATAACCTGGTGGGGGAGGATTTGAGATACTAGGAACAGCCCCTGCTTGTTTCTGCCACCCCTCTCCCCTATTCCTCGTCTCTCCCTTCCCACCCACCCTCTACGATCCCTCTTTCACCTTCTCTCTCTCTCTCTCTCTCTCTCTCTCTCAGTCACCCTCCTTCTCTCCTTCCGTCTCTCTCCTTCCTTTCTCTTTCCCTCCTCTCCTCTTGCGCTTCCTTTCATTTATAATTTCTTCCCCTTCTTTTCTTTTTCTTCATAGGATGGTTAGTGAGGAGAGAAGAGGGTTGGTCAAGAAGAGACTGTGAGAAAAAGAAATAGTGTTAGTGTAGGTGTATAGTGTAGGTTTGTTGTTGTTTGTTGTTGTTTGCTGGTTTCGCCATCCCCCCTCCCTCTCCACCCCGGCTCAACCCTCCCTCCCTCCCTCCCTTACGTTTTGTCTTTCCCTCCATTTCTCTCCTCTTTCTTTTATTTTCCTTCGGCTCATTTCTTCTGTTTCCCATCTCTCTCTCTCTCTCTCTCTCTCTCTCTCTCTCTCTCTCTCTCTCTCTAGTTCATCTCCTCTCATTCTTCCTCTCTTCACACCTTCTACCTTTTTATTCCTCTCCTTCCTCTCTCCTTTTTTATTCCTTCTTTCCTTCCTCTCTCCTCCTTCCATTCTTCTAGCTTTCTTTCTTTCCTTTCTTCCTCTGCTCCTTTCCTCACCTCCCCCTCCTCCATCCTCTCTTCTCGCTTTCCTTATCTTCTGATCATCTTCTCTTCTCCTATCCTCCTTGCCTCTCTCTCTCTCTCTCTCTCTCTCTCTCTCTCTCTCTCTCTCGTCTTTCACCTCTCCTGTCTCACTACTCTTCCTTCACGACCCACCTCCTCGTTCTTTCTCTACCCTGTCTCTTATTTCTCCTCTCTCCCTTTTCTGTCTCTCCTTCCAGCTTCGCATCTTCATAACATTATTTTTTTTTTAGTTCCGTGTTCTCTTCCTAGTCTGGCTTTATTACTGAATCGTTATTTCTCTTTCTTGGGTTCTGTTTCTCTTTCGTGTTCTGCATTCTGTCTTCCATTTATTCTTTTCCCCTCTTCTTTCTGGTTTCTCTCTTGATATTTTCTCCTCTTTTCTTTCTTCTACTCTCTCTCTCTCTCTCTCTCTCTCTCTCTCTCTTCCTTTTCCTCTTTCCCTTCTCTTTATTTCCCTTTTCCTGCTTTTTCTCTCTTTTATCTTTTCCTTTCCACTCTCCTTTCCTTCTCTTTTCTTCTGTTCCCCCTTTCCTTCTCTCTCTCTCTCTCTCTCTCTCTCTCTCTCTCTCTCTCTCTCTCTCTCCCCTCTTCCTTCTTCCATTCTTTCCTGTGTTTTCTTCCGTTCCTTCTTTCCTTTTCTCACTCTCTCTCCTTCAGTCTTCTTTTGTTAATCTTATCTTCATCTCATAAATCAGATATCATAGTCTTAGTCTTATCTCTAACAGTCTTGAAGGAAACATTAAGTCTGTTGCTTTGTGCTTTCCTTTGTACTCCTTTGTATTCCTCCTCTTCCCTTCTTCGTCCTCTCTCTCTTCCTCCTCCTCAGTCTCTCCCTCTTCGCTCTCATCCTTCTCCTCTCTCTTTCTCCTTCTCATCCTCTCCTCTTCCTCATCTCTTCCATCCTGTTCCTTCCCCCTCTTCATCCTCGATTTTCCTTCTCATTCTTATCCTATCTTCCTCCCTCTTCCTCCTCTTTCTCCCCACTTCCTCTTCCTTCTCCCCTTTCATTTCCTCCCTATTCCGGCTCCTCTTTCTCTCCCTGTCACCTTCCTTCTCCTCCACTTCTCATCCTCTTCCGTCTCTTCATCTCCTCCCCCCTATTCTCTTTCTCCCCACTTCCATTCCCCCATCCTCTTTCTCTTCCTCCCTCTTCCTCTTCTTCCCTTGCCTCCTCCCCATCCTCTCCTCTCTCGCCTTGCTCTTCCTCCCACTTCCTCCACCCCATTCTCTTCCCCTTCCTCTTCCTCCCACTTCCTCCACCCCATTCTCTTCCCCTTCCTCTTCGTCTTCCTCTTCCTCCCACTTCCTCCACCCCATGCCCTCCCCCTTCCTCTTCCTCCACCTCATCCTCTTCCTCTTCCTCCACCCCATCCTCTCCTCCTTCCTCTTCCTTCTTCCCATCCTCTTCCTTCCTCTACCAGTCTTCCCATTCTCTTCCCTCACCTCACTACAGTTTTCTTACCCTCAGGGAAATATTATACTGTTAGTTCTGTCACTGTCTTCCGCCTTCCTTCAGGTAACTCACTCACCTGGCATGACTTAGGGCAGGTGAGGTCAGGTCAGGGGTGGTCAGGTCAGGGACAAGAAGAGGTCAGGGGTCAGAGCACAGAGAAGAAGAAGTCAGAGGTCAGAGCAGGGAGAAGAGGTCGGGGGCCAGGTCAGGGAGAAGAGGTCAGGGAAAGGTTAGCGAGAAGGTGTCAGGGGTCAGAGCAGGGAGGAGAGAAGGTCGAAGGTCATGTCAGGGAGGGGGAAAGGTCAGAGGTCAGGTCAGGGAGAAGAAGAGGTCAGGGACGAGGAAAGGTTAGGGTCAGGTTAGAGAGGAAAAAAAGGTCGGGGAGGAGAGAAGGTCAGGGGTCAGGTCAGAGAGGAAAGGTCAGGGGTCGGGTCAGGGGTCAGGTTAGGGAGAAGAAGAGGTCAGGGGTCAGGTCAGGGAGGTGAAAAGGTTGGGGATCCTGAAAGGAGGATGATGGACAGCTGGAGAAGGTCAACTTTAGTCTGCAGTCAACTGGGTTCACATTCAGTTGACTAATAAGCAAAAGAAGTCGCTTAGGAAGAGGTGTTAGGGAACTTCCTTTACAGTCTAGGATACAGATCCAGACATGGTTTGTAAACTTAAAAAAAAATAAAAATGGTAATAACAATAATAATAATAATAATAATAACAACAAGCCATTAACAAAGTCCTACCCCACCATGTGATAAATACAGATTTTTCCTTCTATGGTCATAGCTGGTAAAGTACAGACAATATGGCAATTGTACATATACGGGCATCAACTACCACACTTACTCTATCTTTCTGTGTGATATGAAGCCAAGCCACCTGGTAGTTTCCCAGATACAGGCCCGGACGGACAGACGGACGGACGGACGGACAGGGGCGATCCAATATCCCCACCGTATGGAATAATAATGGGTATGATGATGATGATAATAATGATAATAACAATAATAATAATAATAATAAACCTGTAGATGTAACAGAAAAAATTAAATGTTAAATGTTCCCCCATCTCGAAGTCTTAAGCCAGTGAAAAAGGCTGAGAAGTAGCAGAGATAAAATAAAACTAGCATTAAGGGGCACTAAAAAGAGTGTTAAAGCCAGGGTCGAGAAAAATAAGTCAGGTGCAACGGAAGGAGAGTCGAGTGAGGCAGGAAGTTAGAGGGTGTTTATATGAGGTGAGGCAAAAGGGCAGGGAGAGGTTGGGTGAGGCAGGGAGAGGCAGGTTGAAGTGCAGAGGGAAGGAAAAGGTAGTGAGAGACAGGGTGAGGTGCAGAGGGAAGGAAAAGGTAGTGAGAGGCAGGTTGAAGTGCAGAGGGAAGGAAAAGGTAGTGAGAGGCAGGTTGAAGTGCAGAGGGAAGGAAAAGGTAGTGAGAGGCAGGTTGAAGTGCAGAGGGAAGGAAAAGGTAGTGAGAGGCAGGTTGAAGTGCAGAGGGAAGGAAAAGGTAGTGAGAGGCAGGTTGAAGTGCAGAGGGAAGGAAAAGGTAGTGAGAGACAGGGTGAGGTGCAGAGGGAAGGGAAAGGTAGTGAGAGGCAGGGTGAGGCAGGTTGAGATGCAGAGGGCAAGGAAAATTGTGGAGAGGCAGGGTGAAGCAGGTACAGACCAGAATAGGCATTGTCAGGTAGAGTAAGGCAGGGGCTGGGAGAGGTAGGGAGGGGCAGGGGGAAGCAGGGGGAAGTAGGGTGAGGAAAGGGTGCTGGAAGAGGAGGGTGAAACGGAGACGTGGAGTGATAGGGAGAGACAGGAAAAGGAGAGGTAGTGAGAGACAGATAGGCAAAGAAAGACAAATACATATGTAGAGAAGAGAGGAGAAGATGATAGAGACTGATATGGAGAGATAGTGAAGTAGAGCAAGGAGAGGAGGAGAGATTGAAGTAAAGAGAGAACATTAACGTGAAGGATGAGAAGAGAGAGGAAAGGTGAGACGTCGAAGTGGACGGGAGAGAGAGAGAGGAGAGAGAGAGAGAGAGAGAGAGAGCACTCAAACAAATACATAGAACAAGCGCAGGACTAATCTACGAAATCTCTCTTTAAATTCCGCCTACACACACACACACACACACACACACACACACACACACACACAGCTAGCATATTCAGTCCTATGCCTTAACTTAATTACACACACACACACACACACACACACACACACACACACACACACACACACACACACACACACACACACACACACACAGCCTGCATATTCAGTCCTATGCCATTACTCAATTACACACACACACACACACACACACACACACACACACACACACGGCTTGCATATTCAATCCTATGCCTGTACTCAATTTCACACACACACACACACACTCACACACACACACATACACACACACTCACACATACACACTGTTACGGAACAGAGAAAGATAATGTACACATTAAGTGAGAATACTAAGAGTCACTACTGTCCCGTAAAGTTCCAGGTTCAAAACAAAAGAGTTAGGTAAAATTACAAGTTAAAGTTTAATGCTTAAATTAACAACAAAACATTCAGGACTCATAAGGATAATGTAATGGCAAAAACAGGTTAAATATATGGTTAACTGCAATAGCCTCTATTAACACGAAATTAGCAAGAGTAAATTTATCTAAGTCAGACCTGATAAAATGAGATACCAGATAATACTCAGTGAATGCCAGATAAATAATTACAGATACAAACTATTATCAAAAATAACTGACACAACCCAACATTAATCAAAACCTCACTAGGCCTAAGAATCAACCCTATGCTACACAGTACAAGAAAAAATACAACAACAGTTATACTCAAATTACACACAGCTGCTAGATGTTTGGAGATTTCTTGAGCACTCACAATAATAATAATTGTACAGGGGAGGACAGAGATGTGAACAAAATGAGGAGCAGATCTAAGTGGCAATGATGCAGAGACTGAGCTCATTATATAGGGGCTGGCAGAGCCTGACACAACTTGTAAGAGGGACGCGCAAATGAAGCGATGGGGACAAACGATCGACAATCCCGCACTGAATAACAGAAAGGACGACTTACTCTACTATAACGGTAGAAGGGGGGGACTGAGGCAGAACACGCTCGTGATCAAACATGCAGCATACTGAGCGTTAAAATTACACAAAGGATGATGAAATCATAGGCTATGTAACACCTCCCCACAAAGAAAAAAGAAATTTACAAAGGAAATTTCTTATTACTCTAAAACAATCTGTATATGGCATTACAGACCATGCAAAGGTCTTTCCTAATGTTACAAAAAATGAGATCTCCCTAGCACGTTCAGTCATAGGTACTTGCCAGTATCCCTTTAACAAATCAAACTTACTTATGTACCTAGCCTTTCCGATCTTGTCTATGCAGTCTTCCACACGAGGGAGAGGGTAAGTGTCTGTATTAGTTATCTGATTAACACGTCTGTAGTCGATGCAAAGCCTCTGTGACCCACCTGGCTTAGGGACTAGAGTGACAGGAGAACTCCACTCGCTCTGACAGGGCTCAATCATCTTGTGGTCCAACAGGTAGCCAAGCTCCTTCTGGATGAGAGGAACTTTCACTGGGTTCACACGGTAAGGAGGCAATTTAATTGGCTTTGCGTCTTCAACATCGACATCATGCATCAACACAGTGGTTCTTCCTGGAGTGGCACGGAACACTTGCGGGTACTCCTGCAGTAATGCCGAAAACTCCTGCCTTTCCTTGGGTGGTAGATGAGAAAGCTTAGTCTGGAGATCATTCATGATATCAGGATTCTTCCCCAAACTATCACTCAGGCTCATACTGCATGGGAGAGCTTCACTTGCAGACTCGGGTGGAACAGCTACAGTGCAGACTGGATTATTTTCGTCCCGCCTGTGATATAACTTTAGCATGTTGATGTGACATAGTTGCTTGCTCTTTCTACGATCTGGTGTGGCGATGACATAGCTGACATCACTGAGTTTCTTCTCCACGAAATAAGGGCCACTAAACTTGGCTTGAAGAGGTTGCCCATGAACTGGTAGCAGAATCAAAACCTGATCTCCTGGCTGAAAGTGGCGTAACCTGGACTTCTTATCATACCAAGTCTTCATCTTCTCCTGAGCAGCTCCTAAATTCTCTCTCGCCAGCTGTAAAGCAGTGGACAGCCGTTCTTTGAAATTCATCACATACTCCAACAGGTTGACGTCATCTTCCTCCGACAGCCAGCATTTCTTGAGTAACTTAAGGGGTCCTCTTACTTCATGGCCAAACAGTAGTTCAAAAGGTGAGAAGCCCAGTGATTCATTTGGAGATTCTCTTGCAGCAAACACAACGAATGGAAGACCTTTATCCCAGTCTTTCTGATGTTCCAAACAGTATTTCTTGAGCATCGATTTGAGTGTTTGATGATATCTCTCCAACGCTCCTTGGGTCTGGGGATGGTAAGCTGAAGACGTGATCTGGGTGATGCCCAACTCTTTCAGAGACTGCTTGAAAACGTTTGACATGAAATTACTTCCCCGGTCTGACTGTACCTCCTTGGGCAGACCAAACTTTGTGAAGAACCCTAGCATTTCCTTAACCACGTTCTTTGCTGAGATGTTTCTAAGTGGAATGGCTTCAGGATAACGAGTAGCCATATCAATCATGGTCAACACATAAGAAAATCCTGAAGAAGTCTTAGGAAGAGGGCCCACAATATCCACCAACACACGGGTGAAAGGCGCCTCAAAAGGAGGAATGGGAACTAGAGGTGCAACCTTTTCAGTCTGATTACACTTCCCCACAACTTGACAGGTGTGACAAGACTTACAATACCAGGAAACATCCCTGAAGATACCTGGCCAGTAGAAGTGTTTCAAAATGCGTGCCACAGTCTTCCTCACTCCAAGGTGTCCTGCCAAACTGGAATCATGAGCCACTCGAATGATATCCTGCCTACAAACACGAGGGATGACAACTTGATGTACAACCTCCCATTCACAGTCGGCTGATGCTGTTGGGGGTCTCCACTTCCTCATAAGTACTCCTGACTTTACATAATAACAAGTAGAAGCACCGGCTGACTCTTCTTCACTGTAAGCAGAGTTAGCTAGACCTTTCAACTCAGGGTCAGCAACCTGCAACTCAACCAACTCTTGACGAGACAAATTATCAACACTACGGGGTACTGCCTCATCTGGTGAGTGGTCCAAATTAGCAAGAAAAGTGTCAGCTAGGATAACATCATCATCATCATTATCCTCTAAATCACCAGTAACTTTAGACTTAGCCCTAGTGACAGCACATGCAGGGAACACATCAGGGACATCACAATCCTGGGACGCAGCCACTGGCTCACTAGACAACTGAGGAGCTGGACACACTTGACTTCCACCAATATCATTTCCAAGTAAGAAAGTTACACCTGACATTGGGAGTGTCTCAACCAACCCAACCATAACGGAACCATTAACAAAACCAGACTCTAAATTCACTCTGCACAGAGGGACAGAGAAGTAATTATTTCCTACACCTTGTAAGATTACAGTTTCATCAGAGGAATTAACATTAGAGCCTAGAACACTGGTCAGCATAAGGGATTGGCAAGCACCTGTATCACGATATATTTGAACTGATTTCCTGTCATTACTGTCCAGAGGACTGACAAAACCATCAGACAGGAAATTAGCACATGAACTCTTGAGAGTGTCACCCACGTTACTGCTCAAAAGAGGAGCTCCATCATGAGAATTTAAGTTACCCCTCAAAGCAGGTTCAGTTAACTCAGTTAAAGAATTCTGGGAACTCTCAAGTGTGGACACTAGACCAATTGACTGAATATTTAAAGACTCCTTTTTGTTCACATCACGCTGTCTCCTGAAACATCTCTCCGTAGTATGACCAAGCTTACTACAATAAGTACATTTACTTTTCTGAAATCTAGAGGTGAAGCTGGTATTTACTTCCTGAGAAACATCATCCTTATTCTCTTTCCTGTTACCTGTACTCTGAGTAGAGGCAACGTACTTACTCTCAGCTTTCCCTTTTTCTCTAGAATATCTCTTGTGAGTGAGAACATACTCATCAGCTAAAACTGCAGCATCAGACAAATTATCTATTCTTTTCTCATCAAGATATAGGCTTACATCTTTACTAATACACCTTTTGAAATCCTCCAGCAAAATCATCTGCTTAAATTTACCAAAATCAGAATCCACATTCTTAGAATTTAACCACTGCTCTAACAGATCTTCTTTGATTTTTGCATACTCAACATGGGATTGCTTATCTTGCTTGTTTGAAGTTGTCCTAAATTTTACTCTATAGGCTTCAGGAACAAGCTCATAGGCCTTAAGAATCAAGCTCTTAACTACATCATAATTATCAGACTGATCCTGAGGCAAAGATGCATAAGTTACTTGAACTTTACCGGTGAGAACAGTTTGAAGGAGTACTGGCCAATACTCCTTAGGCCAATTAAAACCTGTAGCTACCCTCTCAAACAACTGAAAATACTTTGTTAAATCAGATTCATTAAAAGGAGGGACAAGTTTAACATTTTTAGCCACATCAAAATCATCAGAGCTAGATGATCCAGTTCCACCTTGTTTCATGCGATACTCATGGTCTGCCTGAATCCTAGCAATTTCAACTTGTGCCTCAGCCTCCTTAGCTTTTGCCTGAAATTCAGCCTCCTTAGCCTTAGCCTCCTGCAGGGCTAGCTGTAACTTAGCTAATTCAATCTGCGTTTGCTCATTTCGAGGAGTTACATTAAACAAGCTTTCATTAATCATGGCAACAATCTGATCTTTAGACTGATGAGAGCGAAGAACAAATCCCAATTGTTGAGCAACAATCTTAAGTTCATTCTTTGTTCTGTTTTCTATATCACACACTGTTTGCACATTTGACAAAAAATCCCTGGCTTCATCAAGTGTAGAAATAGTAGCCATCATGAATATATATCAGTCACAAAATATCAAACAATATCCTTATGATAATATCCTGATATGAGGTCGCCAAATTTATATTACGGAACAGAGAAAGATAACGTACACTTTAAGTGAGAATGCTAAAAATCACCACTGTCCCGTAAAGTTCCAGGTTCAAAACAAAAGAGTTAGGTAAAATTACAAGTTAAAGTTTAATGCTTAAATTAACAACAAAACATTCAGGACTCATAAGGATAATGTAATGGCAAAAACAGGTTAAATATATGGTTAACTGCAATAGCCTCTATTAACACGAAATTAGCAAGAGTAAATTTATCTAAGTCGGCCCTGATAAAATGAGATACCAGATAATACTCAGTGAATGCCAGATAAATAATTACAGATACAAACTATTATCAAAAATAACTGACACAACCCAACATTAATCAAAACCTCACTAGGCCTAAGAATCAACCCTATGCTACACAGTACAAGAAAAAATACAACAACAGTTATACTCAAATTACACACAGCTGCTAGATGTTTGGAGATTTCTTGAGCACTCACAATAATAATAATTGTACAGGGGAGGACAGAGATGTGAACAAAATGAGGAGCAGATCTAAGTGGCAATGATGCAGAGACTGAGCTCATTATATAGGGGCTGGCAGAGCCTGACACAACTTGTAAGAGGGACGCGCAAATGAAGCGATGGGGACAAACGATCGACAATCCCGCACTGAATAACAGAAAGGACGACTTACTCTACTATAACGGTAGAAGGGAGGGACTGAGGCAGAACACGCTCGTGATCAAACATGCAGCATACTGAGCGTTAAAATTACACAAAGGATGATGAAATCATAGGCTATGTAACAACACGCACACACACACACACACACACACACACACAGCTTGCATATTCAATCCTATGCCTTTACTCAGTTTCACACACACACACACACAGCTTGCATATTCAGTCCTAAGCCTTTACTAAATCACACACACACACACACACACACACACACACACACACGCACCTCCACGCACATACACACACAGAGCTTGCATATTCATTCCTATGCCTCTAATCAATTGCACACACACACACACACACACACACACACACACACACACACACACAGCTTGCATATTCACTCATGTGCCTTTACTCTCTCTCAATTAATAGTACATTCACCACTTTCACCACTTCGCATCATTTCTCGGTATATGGAGACTCCCTCTCTCTCTCTCTCTCTCTCTCTGGATGGGGGGTTTCGCAAACGAACGATAGGTCCTCAGGGAAAGGATGTGATAGTGTGTGTGTGTGCGTGTGTGTGTGTGTGTGTGTGTGTGCGTGTGTGTGTGTGTTCGAAGTTTTTACCGTGGTTTTCATCAGCATCGCCATCGTAATCATCATCATCATCGTCATTGTCATCTTCATAATTATAGGATGGGAAGTATGTAGAGATAAGAGAAATGAAGGTACAGATTTAGAATCATCATCATCATCATCATCATCATGTTCTTTACCTTAGAGTGACAATATCTGTAGTCATGAAAAACGAGAGAGAGAGAGAGAGAGAGAGAGAGAGAGAGAGAGAGAGAGAGAGGCACTATATTCCTGAATCCTGATAATACCGCCAGCTGCTTCCTTACAAAACTTATTCCCTTCGTAACTTGGATTTCTTTGGTTGCCCTGAAGTTCGATATAAACCCGCAAAAGAAAAGATGGAGACTGTCTGTAGATGTTTCAGCTTCTGGGGACCTTAAT
>NC_137069.1:27591572-27594072 GCF_032717465.1 Coenobita brevimanus
ACACTGCCACACCTCACACTGCCACACCACACACTGCCACACCATAGCCGTTTTTCGTGACTAGCATCATATTCTAGTGTTAGTCTCTTGTTACAGCTCAGCATTCAAAATGAAGAGATGGCAATATTAGGCCAAGTTGGAGTAAAATGAGTATAGTGAGTGCATATTTAGTCTTTTCAGCCGGTCTACATATAAAAGAATTTGAACATCGTTAACTAATTTTCTGCACATTTTAAAAGGAAATTATTTTCATTTTATAACAAGGACAACAAAACTGCACAGTACTCATTGCAGTTTGGGTGGATAGGGATTCATTGCCAGTATAGAATAAAATAGATAGACTAATAGATAGACAGGTTGATAGATAGATGGATAGACAGAATAAGCCTGACCTAATAAGCAAGTCTGCCCTATTAGTAAAAAAAGATAGATAGATAGATAGACAGATAGACAGACAGTTATAACATACATAATAATCCTCGCCTGACCAGGAAGTTCGCCCTACAAGTAAAATAAAATATGGATAGATATATAGACAGGTAAACAAATAGATCGATAGACAGATTAAAAAAAAAAAAAGACGAAATTGGATAGCGAATCAAATCTTTTCCCACCTGTCGTAACCAACTTCGTCAAATCGTACCCTGGCCAACAAATCAGGGACATAAAAACCCACCACCAGCACATCCCCGACAAGTGAAAGCCCCGGGATTTACTGTATATAGAACGACTTAGTAATTGAATAAGGACACACAATCTTGGGAGAATGCAGTGACCCTCTCTCCCAGGTCAGGTCAAGTCAAGGAAAGGATAGGGAGGTGGGGAGAGAGATAGATAGGTAGATGGATGGATAGACTGTATAAAGAACGACTTAAGTAATTGAATAAGGACACATAACCTTGGGAGAAAGCAGTGGCTGTCTCTCCCTGAAATGAGGTCGTCTTGGTTGGTGCCAGGTCATGTTAGGTTAAGAGAGGAAGGGAGAAAAGGCAAGGGGAGGGTGTGGGAGATAGATAGATAGATGGTTGGATGGATAAATAGATAGATAGATAGACAGATAGATTGATAGATGGATGGATGGATAAATAGATAGATAGATGGATAGATAGACATAGATAGATAGATGGATGGATGGATAAATAGGTTGATAGATAGATAGTTAGATGGATAGATAGACATAGATAGGTAGATGGATGGATGGATAAATAGGTTGATAGATAGATGAATAGGTAGATAAATAGGTAGACAGACAGATAGATGGATGGATGGACAGATAAATAGGTAGGTAGATAGATACATAAATAGATGGATGGATAGACAGATAGATATAGAGGGGGGTAGGAAGTGATCGGCAGGAATATATAACTATAAATATATCCATAGGCCATGAATACCCCACAGTGGGTTATCAAGAAAATGAGTCAAACGCAAAATCAAGATATGCGAGGTCAAGGTCACACAGAAGGTCAAGGTCATACGGGAGGTCAAGGTCATCACATTTTGGCGTGGTTGAAATGCTCTCACCAGAATGTATCTGTGTACGAAGTTTATTGAAGGTGTCTTAACAGTGTCTTCGGAAATGAGATAAACCAAAAATGGGACGGGAAGACGGAAGGAAGGAAGGACAGGAAGACGGAAGGAAGGACGGAAGGAAGGAAGGAAGGAAGGACGGACGGACGGACTGAAGGACAGGAGGACGGACGGAATGACGGAGGAAAGGACGGACTAAAGGAAGGACGGAAGGACGGATGAAAGGACGGACGAAAGGAAGGAAGGAAGGACGGAAGGACGGACAGATGGACAGAAGGACTGAAGGACTGAAGGACGAAAGGACGAACATGACCAACACTATATGCCCCGGCCATATACGTGGCGGGGCATAAAAATGGAGAATTTGAGAAGAAAGACTGTTAATAAGGGAAGGGAGGACTTGAGAGAGAGAGAGAGAGAGAGAGAGATGGAAGTGACAGGTAGGAATATTTGAAAAACTGAGAATCCGAAAAGAGGAGAAAGATTGAAAAAAAAAGGGGGAAGGGAGGGATTTGAGAGAGAGAGAGAGAGAGAGAGAGAGAGGGGGGGGGGACGAAATGGAGAAGAGGGGAAAGAACTGGCAAAGTTTCAAAGGTCACTTGCAGGCATTGAAATATTTTGCATGAGTCAGGTTCGATTATTCACGAAAAAAATTGCGCTATGAGCAACAAGGCATCTAGGGAGAATGAGAGAGAGAGAGAGAGAGAGAGAGAAGGGGGTTTCGTGTGTGTGTGTGTGTGTGTGTGTGTGTGTGTGTGTGTGTGTGTGTGTGTGTGTGTGTGTGTGTGTGTGTGTGTGTGTGTGCGCGCGCGCGTGCGCCCGCGCGCGCCCGCTTAGTGCTAGAAAAACACAATACTACAGCCTTTCATCCTTTCTACAGCACTTCTTCGTGACTAGCATTGTATTCTACGATTAATATGATGTTACAGCTCAGCATGCAAGGTGAAGAGATGGCAATTTTGGGCCAAGT
>NC_137069.1:27599072-27624072 GCF_032717465.1 Coenobita brevimanus
AGAATTTCGTAAGATAAGATTTTGCGTAAGGTGTTCTTAGTGTGGACTCTGCCAGATGATTTTGTGATATTTAATTGACTTTGGATAGATAGACAGATAGGTAAATTGATAGACTGGTGGATGGACAGATGGAGTGTTTGGTGAAGGAACACATACAGTAGATGGAGTGGTAGACAGATAGATAGATTGCCTAACAGATAAGCAGAGAGAGAGAGAGAGAGAGAGAGAGAGAGACAGACAGACAGCGACAGAGACGAGAGAGAGAGAGAGAGAGAGAGAGAGAGACAGACAGACAGACAGACAGACAGACAGAGACAGACAGACAGACAGACAGACAGACAGACAGAGACAGAGACGAGAGAGAGAGAGGGAGAGAGAGAGAGAGAGAGAGAGAGAGAGAGAGAGAGAGAGACAGACAGACAGACAGACAGAGACAGAGACGAGAGAGAGAGAGGGAGAGAGAGAGAGAGAGAGAGAGAGAGAGAGAGACAGACAGACAGACAGACAGACAGACAGAGACAGAGACGAGAGAGAGAGAGAGAGAGAGAGAGAGAGAGAGAGCGCAAACACATAACTTCAAAACTTTCGCACGTTGTTTTTTATTTTTATGCATGAATGCAGGAACCAAAGGCCAGGAGCCCGCAAACCTTTCCTTCAAAGAAATAAACAAAATCAATACAAAAGAGAGCCAATTTCAAGATCCGGTCATTTCGAGATGCCTGGACACACTGCGTTTGAAAGACTGGAGATCATAGGAAGTAGGAAATACAAACAGAGAGAGACAGTTCCAGAGTAGACCTGTTGCATAACTGAAAGACTGGGAGTAACGGTTAACTCTTGCATTAGAGAGTTGGACAGAAAAGGGATGAGAGTTTGCTGCTAGACGGGTGCTACGCGTCCGTCGTGGAGGTGGAGGAATGCAAGCAGAAACTTCAGAGGAGCAGTGACCATTGAAGTAGCGATAGAAAAGAGATAAAGATGCAACAGTGCGGCGGATAGACAGAGGTTGAAGGGAGCCAGTAAGAGGAGGAGAGTTAATGAAACGAAAAGCCTTTGACTCCACCCTACTGAGAAGAGCTGTATGTGGGGAGCCTCCCCACACATGAGAGCTGTACTCTACACAGGGGCGAATAAAACCAGTGTATAAAGTCAACAACTGTGCTTGGGGTAAGGAAGGTATGGAGTCGGCTTAACACACCTGGTCTCTTGGAAGCAGATTTTACAAGAGATGTAATATGATCTTTCCAAGATAAGTCCCGAGTAAATGAAACCCCAAGCATGTTCAAGGATGATGCAGGCTTGAGCTGGCTATTATTAAACATTAGTGGGTACTCCTATGGAAGATTGTGTCTGGTTGATAGGTGTAAAAACTGAGTTTTAGATGCATTAAAAACAACAAGATTATTTTTACCCCAGTCAGAGACACAAGCCAAGTCAGATATCAGGTGTGCCATAGCCTCATCCCTTGTTTGCTGAAGTAACTGCTGAGATGAACGTTGCGGGAACCGAATGGAAAGGTGAAGGGTGGAATCATTAGCGTATGAGTGAGTAGGGTTTGATGAACAGCTTAAAAGATCATTGATGAATAAAAGAATGAGAGTTGGTGATAGGACAGAGCCCTGAGGAACACCACTGTTGATAGATCAAGGAGAAGAACGATGGCCGTCTACAACAGCGGCTACAGAACGACCAGAAATGAAGCTAGTGATGAAGGCACAGATAGAAGGATAGAACCCGTAAGATGGCAGTTTGGAAATTAAAGATTTATGCCACAATCATTCGAAAGCCTTTGAGATGTCAAGTGCAATGGCAAAGCTTTCGCCAAAGTCCCAAAAGGAGGATGACCAGGAATCTGAAAGGTAGGTGAGAAGATCGCCAGTGGAGCGTCCCTGGCGAAACCCATACTGACGATCAGAAAGAAGGTTGGAAATATGCTTTAAAATTTTTCTGTTAAGAATTGACTCGAAAACTTTTGTGACACAGGATTTTAAAGCAATTGGACGATAATTAGAGGGTTGGGATGGGTCACCCTTCTTTGGGACTGGCTGAATGAGATCAAACTTCCAGCAAGAAAGAAAGGTACAAGTTGATAGACAAAGGCGAAAGAGTTTACCTAGGCAGGGTGTAAGCACATAAACACAGTTCTTGAGAACAACAGGAGGGACTCCATCAGGCCCATATGCCTTGTTAGTACTGAGGCCAGTGATGGCAGAAAATACATCAGTTGAAGAAATTTAAATGTCAGCTATGAGGAAGTCACCGGGGGAAGTTTACATGCACTTTGCCTCACACACACACACACACACACACACACACACACACACACACACACACACACACACACACACACACACACACACACACACACACACACACAGGGAGAGAGAGAGAGAGAGAGAGAGAGAGAGAGAGAGAGAGAGAGAGAGAGAGAGAGTGAGTAACTGTGCCGTAATAAAATATGGAAATGTGTGTGTGTGTGTGTGTGTGTGTGTGTGTGTGTGTGTGTACCTTCTTGTATGTGCGCATTAGTGAGTGTAGCCCACATAAAATACATGTGTGTGTGTGTGTGGAATAGAGCGAGAAGGGCTGTGCGTGATGCTATAGTGGCAGCAGATGAGAGGTGGGGTAGGCGGCTGACAGAGAATTTTCAACAGAATAAGAAAATGTTTTGGAAGGAGGTGAAAAGGGTGCGAAAGGGAGAGTCTGGGAAGGAAGAACGAGTAAAAGCAGAGGATGGAAGGATGTTAATTGAGATGGATGCAGTAAGGAAGAGATGGGCAGAGTATTTTGAAAGATTGTTAAATGTAGAGGAGGAAAGGGTGGGTGAGATTGTGGCGGATGGAAGGGTGCAAGGAATAAATGTGTTGGGAGAGTTCAATGATTTTTTGATCACGAAGGAGGAAGTGGAGAAGGCAGTAAAGGAGATGAAAACAGGGAAAGCTGCCGGTATGGATGGGTGTGCTGTGGAATGCCTGAAGGGTGGTGGAATGACTATTGTTGACTGGTTAGTAAGATTGTTGAATGTGTGCTTTGAGAAAGGTATGGTGCCAATTGACTGGGCTAGTGCTTGTGGTCCCGTTGTATAAAGGCAAGGGTGATAAGTATGAATGTACTAGCTTTAGGGGTATAAGTCTGTTGAGTGTTGTAGGTAAGGTGTATGGTAGAGTGTTAATTATGAGAGTTAGAGAGGGTACAGAGGGAGTGATTGGTGATGAGCAGTGTGGCTTTAGGAGAGGGAGGGGATGCGTTGATCAGGTGTTTGCTGTGAGACAAGTGTGTGAAAAGTATTTAGCGAAAGGCAAGGATGTGTTTTGGGCATTTATGGATTTAGAGAAACCGTATGATAGAATTGATAGGGAGGCTTTGTGGACTGTTTTAAGATTGTATGGACTTGATGGTAGGTTACTAAAAGGGGTGAAAAGTTTCTATGTAAATAGTAGAGCGTGTGTAAGAGTGGGAAATGCTGTGAGTGATTGGTTTCCCGTGAGAGTGGGGCTGCAACAGGGATGTGTGATGTCGCCTTGGTTGTTTAATATTTACATGGATGGTGTTGTAAGGGAGGTGAATGCAAGAGTTTTAGGTGGAGGTCTGAGTCTGGTGAATGTTGATGGTGGAGAGTGGAATCTGAAGCAGCTGCTGTTTGTAGATGATACTGCACTGGTGACTGATTCAGAGGAGAGATTGAGACAGTTGGTAGAGGAGTTTGGAAGGGTGTGTGAAAGGAGGAAATTGAAAGTAAATGAGAATAAGAGTAAAGTGATGAAGTGTACGAGGTTTATAGATGGTAGTGGGATGAATATAGTATTGAATGGTGAGTTGCTTGAGGAAGTAGATTGTTTTAAATATCTAGGGTCACATGTTGCTGTGGATGGAAGAATAGATGCAGAAGTGAAGTTTAGAATGAATGAAGTAGGAAAGGTGCTGGGAGGAATGAAAAAAGTGTTTAAATGTCGTTCGCTTAGAATGGATGTAAAGAGAAGGCTATATGAGGGTGTTGTGGTACCGACTGCGTTATATGGGGCTGAAACATGGAATATGGGTGTAGCAGAGAGGAAAAGTTTGAATGTAATGGAGATGAGGTGTCTGAGGAGTATGTGTGGAGTGACGCGTATGGATCGGGTGCGAAATGATGAAGTGCGAAGGAGAACTGGAGTTGTTCGGGAGATGGCTGGTAGAGTTGAGCAGAGGGTGTTGCGATGGTTTGGGCATATGGAGAGAATGGATAATGAGCAATTGATGAAAAAGATAACTAGATCTGATATGAGAGATGTAAGGCTGAGAGGAAGACCACGAATAGGATGGATGGACAGTGTGAAGAGAGCGCTGGATGCGAGAGGGAAGTCTGTTGAGCAAGGAAGAGTGGCTGTGCGTGACAGAAATAAATGGAGAGAAATTGTGAATGAATAAGTGATGACGCAGCCCTGAGGGGATATTCTCCAGCATTTGGTCTCGTCAGCTAGTCAGGTCAGGTGCGGGTAAGGGGATGGGTCTGTCATGATGTGGCAGGGGTAAACCAGTTCTGCTGGCGGGCCCTGCTGCGGATGTCACTGATTGCATTGCGCAGTTGACCCTTGTGAGGTGTGGTGCGGTGAGGATCTGTCCTTTCTCCCCTTTGGGGCTAAGATGCGAATGAATGTGTTCGAATGGATGAGTAAATGGAGAGTGTGTCGTCCTGTCTCGACTACCTCCCTTTCCTTGGGGGAAGCAGCCTAGGTATATAGATAGATAGATAGATAGTGTGTGTGTGTGTGTGTGTGACAGAACCCGATTTCAATTTCACGCCAGGTTCAAATGCTCCCTGTCACAAGACCTTGATGCTGTCCATCACCCCAATTTTTTTTTTTTTTTTTTTTTTTTAGATTTTAAAATACCACATGAATAACAAGACCTGACAATTGTTTCAGTATTTTTGGATTTTTTTTAAATTTTGTTCTTTTTGGTACTACTACTACTACTACTACAACTGTTCTTATAAGTACTATTAGTAATATTACAATTATTATTATTATTATTATTATTATTATTATTATTACTACTATTCACTCTCATCTTAAATGTCAGGACCAATTGCCTAGCCCCGGGCTCCTACGCTCCTCGTGGGGCAACGTAGGATTGGCTGATGGATGGATGGATGGATTATTACTATTGTTTGTGGTAGGTGGGGACGCTCACCATCCACTCACTCGATGTAGTGCTGTTGTCGGGTGTCAGCCCTTTCCTCCATCTTTTTTTCCTTCCATCCTCTTCCGTCTTTCCTTCATTCTTTCCTTGTCCTTCTGCCTACGGGTGACTTTACACTCCCTCCTTTGTCTTTCTTTCCTTCATTCTTTCCTCTTCCTTCTGCCTATGGGTGACTCTACACTGAGTGACAAGCCAAATGGTTTCCTGTACACCAGGAAACCATTTGCTACGCTGGGTGGTAATCATATAACCAAATTTTGGCACCTGGTGGTTTAGTGGGTAATTATTGCTCTCCAAGCGGATTGAGCCGGTGAAGGTTTATATCCAAGGGGTGGTTGGGGTTGATTGCTCATGTAATGCCACTCAGGAATGAGTGAGGTTGGTCACTCTCATCTAAATGACAGAACCAACTGCCTAGCCCCGGGCTCTTACGCTCCTCATGGGGCAGTGTAGGATTGGATGATGGATGGATGGATGGATGATTACTATTGTTATTATTATTATTATTATTATTATTATTGCTACTACTACTACAGCTACCACCACCACCACCTCCACCACCACCATCATCATCATCATCATCATCATCATATCGTCGTTTACCCCCCATTAAAGCACTGTCTATCTACACATCCCCACCTCTATCTATCGCACGAAGACAATTTTCCAGCAAGAGAAATACACACAGGAAGAAGCGTTTGGCAGCTCCCGTGTCTCACTATAACGAAGTTAATACGCTCTTTTAAGATGAATTTTTCCCCTATTCCCGTTCTTAATTTGATTTATTATGAGAAAGATTTAATTGGCGGAAAACCTTCTTGTGGGGGGATAGGTGAGAGAGAGAGAGAGAGAGAGCGTGTGATTTTTCTAAGGACAGGATTCAAATAATACTTTGTGTGTGTGTGTAAGAGAGAGAGAGAGAGAGAGAGAGAGAGGAGCAAATCAGGAAGTTAGGCCTGTGAGAAAATTTATAGTGTAAACGCAATTTTCTTAGTTGTTTATAAGTTGGGTAGCAGGAGGACTGGAGCTTCGTTAGTGAGAGAGACAGACAGACAGACAGACAGACTGAGACAGACAGACAGAGAGTAGATGTTTGTGCGAACCATTCTTTATCTGTCTGTCTGTCTGTCTGTCTGTCTGTCTCTCTCTCTCTCTCTCTCTCTCTCTCTCTCTCTCTCTCTCTCTCTGATTAAAGCGAACTGGAGGCGTAAAATTCCAATACATTATCCGTAAATGTATTGTCTGTCTGTCTGTCTGTCTGTCTGTCTGTCTCTCTCTCTCTCTCTCTCTCTCTCTCTCTCTCTTTCTTTCTCTAATTAAAGCGAACTGAAGGCATAAAATTCCAATACATTATCCGTAAGTGTATTGTTCGGCTCGTGCACCAAAAAAGAAAAAGAAAACAAAAAAAATCGTGAACAGATCAGCTGCAAATATTACATAACTGTGTGTGTGTGTGTGTGTGTGTGTGTGTGTGTGTGTGTGTGTGTGTGTTCTGTACTTATGTATGTATGCAGCATATGTATGTATGTATGTATGTTTATATGCACGAATGTATGAATGTATATAAGTATGTATGTATATATATCTGTCTGTCTGTATATATGTAAGTATGTATGTATTTATGTATGTATGTCTGCATAAAACCAGGACACTTTTCATTCACAGTGCCTTGTAAATTCCTTAAAAAAAAATAACTCTGCCAACAACATTTTTTTCTTCTTTTTTTTCAATTATATACTGTATATTTCAAAGATATATAGACTGTCCATATTAAATCTATACTTATTGTGAGAATGAAACGCTTTTGGCCCATCTTGGACCTGCTTATTATGCCTCAACATCCATCAGCATGCTACATATACAGATTGTGTTATTAGTAAAGCAATATAAACATACTGTACAGGGAATGGTGAAGATGGAAAAAAAAAGCGGAATAAATTACTGAGGGAACGGTGTAAGGAAGCTTTCTGCAGCTCTACAAGAAATGTATCTGCTTTTTTGTGTGTTTTATTTATTTATTCATTTATTTTTATCAGTCCCTTTCTTAACTTCTTCACTCCCATTATTCATATTCCTTAATATTTTTGGTATCCCGATTTCTTTTTTGTTATACAGAAGACTTTTACTATTTGAGGTAAAGAAATCTGTGTCTAACCACTTCATTTAGAAAACTCTGTCCTCGGCTGAATAAAATCTTTTGGAGATACCTATAAATAAATAAATAGATAAATACAATCGCTGAAAAAATCTGGCAGCTTTTAATTTTTTTTCATCATTCACGAAGATGTGTCCCTTGAATATTGTGTTATTCCTTTATTAATCATGCATTATTCACGAAGATGCGTCCCTTGAATATTGTGCTTTTTTTTCCTTTATTAATCATGCATTATTCACGTTGATGTGTCCCTTGAATATTGTGTTTTCCTTTATTAATCATGCATTATTCACGAAGATGTGTCCCTTGAATATTGTGTTTCTTCCATTACTGATATTTTTCACGAAGATGTGTCCCTTGAATATTGTTTTTTTTTCCTTTATTAATCATGCATTATTCACGAAGATACGTCCTTTGAATATTGTGCTTTTTTCATTTATTTAATCATGCATTATTCTTGTAGATATGTCCCTTGAACATCGTGTTTTTCCTTTATTAATCATACATTATTCACGAAAATGTTTCTTGAATATTGTTTTTTTTTTTTCCTTTATTAATCATGCATTATTCAAACGACCCTAGTTCGAGTCCCGCTCAGGCCCTCTCACCTGTCAAGTGTATCCCAAGGTGCGCAGTGGTGGAAGATCCGCAAGGGTTCGAAACTCAGCGGGGTCAAGATTAAGCGGTGTCCCTTGTGCGTACGCCTCACTCCAGCCTGGGTGAGGTTTGGTAGTGTGTCTGCGCTCCTCCTGTTGACCCCCTTAACACTGGATACTTGATTAACCACCTGTGTAGTCTGTGCCACTGACTGCAATGAATAAATAAAACGAAAACATTATTATTTTTATTATTATTATTATTATTACTGTTATTATTATTATTATTATTATTATTGTTGTTGTTATTATTATTATTATTGTTATCAACATCATCATTGTTGTTACTATTTTTATTATTATTATTATTATTATTGTTGTTATTGTTATTATCATCATCATCAATGTTGTTACTATTTTTATTATTGTTATTGTTGTTGTTATTATCATTATTATTGTTATTATTATTATTATTGTTATTATTATCATCATTTGTTTACCATGAATAATCTGTTCTTCCTTTTTTTCATCCTATATATTATTCACGACTAATGTTTTCCCCATTCAGTGTTAATCCTCTCTTCTCACAGAGTAGTAGTAATAGTAGTTGTTCCCTAGGCAGTCTGGCCGAACAGCCCCGAGTCCCTTAGGAAGGCCATGGCCAAGACCGGGCTTTCCCACAGAGCTCTCAAAGAGTGTATGTTGTGTTGTTGGCGTAGGTGATTGTGTGCAATGCAGTCTTCCATAATGTGCTTAATAGTATGGGGTGCTGTGTTGCATCCTGGACAGGCATCAGCAACGGAGTCATCCAGCCTCTTCTGGTAGCTTAAGAGGGCTGGATGGTGCCCACATCTCAGCCTAGCCAGGTGGACCCTGTCCTCACGAGGAAGATAGGATTCAGAAGGGTGGATGGCAGGAGGCTATGCATGCAGCTGTGTGTTGTCTTTAAGTGACTGAATGGAGAGGCGAGTGATCTGAGTGTGGATATGCTTCTGGAAGCTGGTCTGAGGTGTGCGAGGGGGTAGAGATAACAGTATTTGTGTATGATATCGTGTGCTGGGTGTTGTTTTGATGTTCCTTGGTGTGGGTAGATGTGCTGCCATGTACTTTAGTGGATGTTGTGGGTTTGTGGAGGCTGCAGCAAGGAACTGGGTGCCTTTCATGTCTAGGTGATCCTTGACTTTGAGGACTTTGGTTTCTTGATGTAGGTGGTCTGTGGGTGTAGTAGCTGTGCAGCCTGTGATTATCTTTAGGGCCTTGTTCTGTATGGTCTGTAGAGTGTTGTAGAGTGTTTTGGTGAGGTTAGAAGCCCAGGCAGGGCTTGCATAATTCGTCACTGAACGTATGTATTGTTTGTATACTGTGGTGGTGGTTTCTTTGTTGTGTCCGAATGTTGTATGGGCAAGTGACCTCAAGGCATTCAGTCTTGTTGTTATTTTATTTTTAATGTTTGTGATGTGTTGTTTAAATGACATTGATGTATTGTATGTTACACCAAGGATTGTGAGTGTGTGTGTGTGTGTGTGTGTGTGTGTGTGTGTGTGTGTGGTAGGGGAGTGTTGTTTATGGTGAGGTATGGGATGTGACTGTGTTCTGCTGTCCAGTTTGTGAGAAGAGTCAATGTAGATTTGGCTGGGGCTATTTTGAGCCTGTTTTTGGTGAAGCATTCGTGTAGTGTGTTGAGGTAAGGTTGAATGATGTGTGTAGCTGTGCTTGCATTTTGGTGTGTACATGTAAGTGTTATATCATCTGCATAGGAAGCTATGTGTATCTGAAGTGTGTGGTGTGTGGGTACGTCGTGCATGTATAGGTTAAAGAGCGTATGGGACAAAACAGATCCTTGGGGGACGCCGTTTGTGAAGTTTCTGATGTTAGAAGACTGACCGGCAAATGTTACGTGTGCACATCTGCCTGCTAAGTAGTTTGCCAGCCATCTTTTTGTGTTATTGTGCATGTTTGTGTTGAGTATTTTGTTTGTGAGGTTGTGGTGGGGGATGGCATCAAAAGCTTTGGTAATGTCTAGTGTGATTAGGATTGTTCTGTGTGGTGGCCTAGCTGAATTCAAGCCATCGAAAACTCTCTGTGTAAGGTCTGTAAGAAGGGTGTTTGTGGAGTGTAGTGTTCTAAAGCCATGTTGTGACTGGGCTAGGGGAATGTGAGGTGTGACTATACTCGGTTCCTCGAAGTCTGACGCACAGATTTTGCCAGCTGATGACAGGCGGAATTGGTAACACTGCGCCGTGTCCTCGGGCGGTGATTGGTCAATCTCCATCGTATTTGAACGTGCGCCAAATTGAATTTGTATTCCTACCAGCCTCCTCATTTATTTGTAAGATACAGAATTATACGGCTGCAGATTAATGCAATGATATCTTTAGTGATAAATATGTCCTTTTTAATTTATTAGAGATAAACCTGAACGACACTGACAACAAACCTAAGGCGCTACTGGACGCATACGGACAACAGTTAAGGACAGAAGCAGGCCTAATGATAATTTTGATTTGTTTATATTGTCATTTCACTATGATTAATTTCGTTCACACTTTACGCGGTTTAATTGTAGCGGCATGGTACAAGTTATTATTTTCTCATGGGGTTTGCTTTTATCTTCCCTTTATTCCGTCGTTAACAAATACTCGGTTCATTCTGCAATAATGTAATCTATTACTTTCTGGCTCTCTCTCTCTCTCTCTCTCTCTCTCTTTTTCTCTCTCTCTCTCTCATGATACTCTCTTATGAAATGGCTCAGGAAAATAAACACCAAACATATTACTGTAAGAAATTTTTTTTTTTACTGAATCTGACTATGAATACAAACAAAATAATGTAGCTCTGTAAAGCTACTGTTACCTATGAAGGTATTGAAAATGTGTGTTTATTAAGAACAGCATGTATTGACCCCAGTGAGATTGTGTGTGTGTGTGTGTGTGTGTGTGTGTGTGCTCACACAAATCATAATTAAGAAAAGCTAAGCATATCTAAGGTAAGGTTGTATATTTAGGTCTCCATATCACTTTTCTCTTCACTTGGATCGTCCACACTACTTTCGTCAGATGCCACATTAATTACAAAATTTTCAACATAATGATCTTGTGCAATGTCCTCGGCCCTGAATTCAGCCTCAGTTTTTAGTGTGTGGTCGATGCATTTCCGCCAATGTTCAGATGTTATGTTGTTGATTGCCTCGTAGGCTATTTGCTCAATTCTCTTCAGGCACTGGTTACCATTAGAGTTTTTCTGCTTCAGTTTTCACCTGTGCCCAAATTAGTTCAATGGGGTTCAGCATGCAGTGGTAGGGGGGTAGCCTGAGTACACTATGTCCGTGACTAACTGCTATCTGATCAATTTCGTTTTCTTGCTTTGACTTGTGTTTTTTACAGATCTGAAGTAACTGTACTTTAGTAGCAGAGGGATCATGGGAGATGTTGTTTGAAGCTAACCACTGTAGTAGTTCATCTTTTCTGCTGCTGGTTGTTGGCACTTTACAGGTGAATTTTGAGTGGTATGGTGCATTATCTAAAACTATTAGTGATCTTTCACTGATGATGGGAAGTAATTGTTCTTGGAACCAGATCTTGAACCGTTCATGGTCCATAGCATCAAGGTAGTCCCCCTTTGATCCATTCTTGGACCGGAACATCAAAAGAGCTCCAGGTATGAAGCCTTGGTGACCACCAGCATGAACTATGATGAATCTGGCACCTCTCCCCGTCTTAAGTTTAGGGCCAGCTGTTCCGTCTGGATCAGTCCAACAACTCTCAACACAGATGTTTTGGTTGATCCGTTTCATCCAAAAAGACCACCGGACGGGGATGGGAACTTGCTCTGTTGTTGTTCATTTCTCGAAGGTATTCTTTTCTGGCTGCCACAATGTCCTTCCTTTCCATCAAAATTTTCCTTCCACTTTGCACCTTCTTATACTGAAATCCCAGTTGTCTTATTATTCTAAATAATGATGTTCGACACCCCTTGAAACTGATAGGAGGCTCCTGGACTTTCTTTAATAAAACCGAAATCGTTGGCAGTTCACCTCGTTCATAAAATGCCAGCAGCTCTCGTCTGATGCATCCTTGGTCAAAACTGTCCAGATTTCCTACGATGGGCGATGGTTGTACACGTTTAGGTGGTGAACGCATTATACCATTCGGTGACTTAGAAGCCTCTGCTATTATCCTCTGGATATTTCTGTAGCTGACTCCAGTTGCTTTTGCTGTTTTCTGTGTCACCTATAGTTGTGTTTCACACTGACCCTCCCTCGTAAAAAATCGGTGAACGTTCATTATAATATTTCGTCCCTGACTTCCATATTTGTGAGGGGACCGTTGGAGCTTTTTGTTAAGGCCTGTGTGTTGCTCTGTACTTGCAGTGCAGGTGGCGGTAGTATTAGTGGTAGTGGTAGTAGTAGTAACAGTGGTGGTAGTAGTAGTATTACTACTTGTTGTTGCTGTAGTAGTTGTTGTTGCTGGTGTTGTGGTGGTGGTGGTAATGTCATGCTGGTTCCATGCATGTTGTCCAATACATACCTGCCGACAAATCTTTATTTCAGGCAACACATCCTAAGCAGGAATATATTAAAAATAAACGGAAAACTTACAGATGAACCCGTCAATCGTAAAAGATTATACTATATATAAATAATTTCATACTTCTAACAAGTATAAGAAACCTATGCAATACTTGATTCTTGTGCTGCTTTCTGTTATAATATAGGTCATCAATTATGCAGTGTTTATGGCACTATTTAAAAAGGATTTTGGGAAGTCAAGTCTTTTGACATGGTTATTACAACAGCTTCATAAATTTTAAAGGATGCTTACGTATTGTCTATATAACACAACTAAGATAATCTACAGATATTTTTTGCTCCTTTCTGTTATCCTACCAGCCAGGGCTACGTAAGTTGAGCAGGCATTTGCAGCTAGCCTACAGGCCATATTCGGGCGCTATCACGTTCGCAAACATGGCCTACTGTCTCGCTCGCTGTTACCTCTACACCAGCACTGCTATTAACTGATTGTACTAATTCGTATAATCGCTCTTCCTTATTACTATTTATTACCAACAAGTAATGGAACTACAACCCACGATGAATATTAACACGACGGAAGAGTACAGAAAGTATTTGCTTGAGAACAATTTTTGAATTATGAACTACATAGCATCATCACACACTACGACTAAGTTAGGACTAAAGTTAGGACTAAAGATACCAAAAATTCTTACAGTAGATGACGTAATGAAGGGCATGGTGTAGACTGTGACAGTGTAGTAGTAGTGGAAAAAACATTCGAGCCTTCAAAGGACCTACGAAACCACAATGCTCCGAACGTCTGAATTCCCGCGACAATCGCCAACACTTGTCCGTATGCGTCCAGTTGCGACTTTACTTAGTTTTGTTATCAGTGTCGTTCAGGTTTATATCTAATAAATTAAAAGGGACATATTTCTCATTAAAGATATCATTGCATTAATTTATATCTTTATAATCCTGTATCTAACAAATAAATGTGGGGGGTGGCAGGAATACGAAGTCAACAGGGTGCACGTTCAAACACAATGGAACTCCACCAATCACCGCCCGAGTGCATCGCGCAGTGTTACCAGATCCACCTGTCCTCGGCTGGCAAAATCAGTGCGTCAGACTCCGTGGAACCGAGTATAGTTGTAGTACCAGTCATTCAATGACTTTAGAGGGGGTGCAGAGGAGTGTGGTGGGGCGATGTGAGGAGGGTAACGTGGGGTCATTGTTGGGTTTAGGGATAGTGATGATATTGCCATGCTTCCAAATGTTGGATATTATGTTGTGTGAGTAGCTGTAGTTTGATATGTTGATGAGTGCTTGTATGCCTTGTGGTCCTAGGTGTTTAAGGTGAATGTTGCTTATGTTGTCTGGTCCACAGGCAGATGAGTGCTTGAGGTTGTTAATGATGTGCTTCGTCTGGTTGTATGTGAAAGATGCGTAGCCTGGGTCTGTGGGGAACTGTCTCTTACGTCTGATGATACGTCGGTCTTCGGGATGGAGGTTTAGATGGCTGACTTGTGAAAAGTGATTGATGAGAGTGTTCGCTTGTTGTTTGTTTGAGGGTATGGTGTCTTGTTGTTGTGATGGCAGCGTGTGATTATGTGGTCTTGCTGTTGGAAAGTGTGATGCTGTTTAGTGTTTTGTAGAGTTTGCTGATGTTTGTTTTGTGGTCAAGTGTTTGGAGGTAATTTTTTCAGTTTAGTGTTTGTTGTTCTGATATTTTATTGTTTATCTGAGTGTGCGGCTCCAGTTTTTGCTTTTTCCTTTTTCATTCATTATTCATGGAGATTTGTGACCCTCCATGCATAAATCCCAAAGAGGCTTTTAGACCACATACTAGAGATGGGTACTTATAAAACAGTGCTAATGGTGTTTGTCGTGAGAGAGAGAGAGAGAGAGAGAGAGAGAGAGAGAGAGAGAGAGAGAGAAGAAGAAGAAGAAGAAAAAGAAGAACAAGAACAGGAAGAAGAAGAAGGAGAAGAAGAGCAACAACAACAACAACAACAACAACAAGACAGTGAAGAAGAAGAAAAAGGAGGAGGAGGGGGAGGAGGAGAAGATAAAAATAAGAGATGACATGTTTTCATGGGCCAGAAAATATTGGATCTAGCCCAGAGGGAGGTGGAGGGGCGGAATGACGAGGCACTGGGCGAGAAAATTGGGCTACAATGAAATGTGCAGATTTTTTTGGAGATGTGAAAGACGTGGGGATATTTCATGTGTGTGTGTGTGTGTGTGTGTGTGTGTGTGTTGTTACTGGCGTTGTTAACCCCAGTAGTGAATGGGTGACATATAAAATAAGTGATAATGTAAGGAGACAGGCAAGCTGTTAAGAACAGTAAATCTTTTCCTTATCAGTTTTGCTGCCTGTAAAGGGTAACCCTAGTCCCCACGTGTATTTATCCAGTGGTCAACTTTGCCTTCTGGACTGATAACACACCAGATGTTTATCTCACAAATTACCCAGAAATCCCTCTTGTCCTTGAAATACTGGGTGTGACATAATGTGGGAGGAGCAAAGTAGGGATGTTTGCCAATTAGAAGCCTAAATGGCACTTTCGTCACGTTCTTAATGGCACGTCAGTGGTCTTGTGTAATTTGTGTACTTCGCCATTGGCTTCCCTTCGTAGCAGGTGCCTCTGTACTTGGTGAGTGCCTGTAGATATTCCATAAGACAGCCTAGTGGTTAATTAGGTGGGAGAGGTGGAGTAACTCTGTTTTTATAAGCTCAAGGAAAATGTGAAGAGACACATTTTGTCTCTTTTTGTACAGACACATTTTTGTCTCACTTTGTACACACATCCCTGTACACATTTTGTCTCTTTTTGTACACAGATTCCTGTACACATTTTGTCTCAGTTTTGTACACACATTTTTGTACACATTTTGTCTCATTTACTGTCATGTTACACTTTTGTCACCATGTGTTGCACTTTTCCTCAACATTACTCAGTACGTGACTTTGATTACAAAACACACTGTTTGTGCACCATTTCCCATTCTTTGGTTCACTCCTCCATTTACACTAGTGTGTGAATTATATCTGGATTTAACCTTCGAAGTCTCCACGTTTCCTCGAGCTTTGTGAGTACTTAGCCTCCTCTGAGTGTATTCTGGTTAGGTAAGATATAACTTGTTTTATATTTGTATTCTGAGGCCTTAAAGAATCCTCCCTTTTGTAAAACAAACCCTGGTTTCTTCTTTGGTTGTGTATGTTATAGTGTACAGTAAAGTTGTTAGTTTTCTTGCACACTTTATCTTATCCCTTTTGGTGCTTAATTAACCCGCCCCGTCCCGTCGACGTATGGGTACGTTGTAACGATTTGCATTTGTCAGTCCCGGCGACGTACTGGTACGTCGTGCAATTGCAAGGTCCCTAATTTGAACAGTTTTCAATTTTTGCGCGTGATTTTTCGTATGTATACATGGGACACCTTCCTCTATTCCTTTACAAGATGCCAAGCAGGGACAATGCCTTACACCACATAACCTCCCCCCTCCCCCCCTCACGCCATTGTCTCGGCAATTCACCTGTTACTGGTGACCTGGCCAATAAAGACATTCAGGGCCAGAGTGATTCCCCAATCGATGACAATGTGGAGGACAAGGTTTACATAGCATTACAGGAAGAAAGAGTCAGAAATAATGATCAGGTAATGTGGGAAAAAAGGTCACGAATGGTGATTAGTTAGTGAGTGAAACAATGCTTATAATGCCTATATTACTGCTTGAAAACCAATATACTCTCATACTACATATCAATTTGTACCAAGTAAATAAATAAATACCGTTTATGAGTGGATAAAATAGTTACCCTCCCATAGAACATGTTTTCTTTGGTGCCAGCATGTTAGAAAACCCGGTCAGGTAAGGAGGAACTCCTACCTGGATTGAGTATTATAAACCTCAGGTGAGCGATTTCTCTATGAATTTTCGATGTTTCTCACCAAAAGCGGAGATTTTAGCCAAAAAAAAAATTTTCAAAAATACCTCGGGACTGGGGGATGTCGGAGGTGCGGAAAACCTTGGGACGTGACGGGTTAAGGGTTAAGAGTGCACCGTAATATACACCCCCATAACAATTTGGCGACCTCCTGGCCAGGATAGCTCTGTGACATAATATTGGCAACCTTGGCCACATACACAGTGCTTACTCTTACCTACTCAACTATAATAAGTAATCATGGCTGTAATGATTGATAGTGATGTGAAAGCACTTTTTGGATTCTAATCCTTCCCCAACCAGAGTGAACACACTCACAAAACACGAGCTCATATTGCTTGCCAACACCATGTTTAAGCAAAGTGAGTCCTCCATAGCTAGTTCTGAACCATTTGATACTGCCCAGGGTGTTGACCCTGAGCCATTGGCATCGGAGATACCTGGCCCTAGTGATTTTTCTGCTCATGATACCGGTGACAAACTCAACGAGTTAGCCAGAATTAAGCTGAGAGAACTTGAAGTGCAAACCAAAATAAGGGAAATAGAATTACAGGGTCAAATGAGACAAAAGGAAATGGATCAAGAATTCAGACTGAAGCACCCTGTTAGTTTACCTAGAGCTAGTAGTTCATCTGCCAGGGAATCTTTTGATGTTGCTAGGAACATTAAGCTAGTACCTCCCTTTAATGAGTATTTCCATATGTTTGAAAAAGTGGCAAGTCGTCTCTCGTGGCCAAAAGACTCTTGGACAGTACTGCTGCAGAGTGTTTTGAAAGGAAAGGCTCAAGAGGCTTATATTTCTTAACCCGCCCCATCCCGACGTTTTCTGGGCAGTGGTACGCCCCAGTCCCGACATTTTTGGACCTTTTTTTTTTTTTTGGCTCAAACATCCACTTTTGGTGAGAAACATCGAAAATTCATAGAGAAATTGCTCACCTGAGGTTTAAAATACTCGATCCAGGTAGGAGTACCTCCTTACAGGGTTTTCTATCAGGCTGTCTGCAAAGAAAACGAGTTCTATGGGAGGATAACTATTCTACACCACTCATAAACGGTATTTATTTATTTATTTGGTACAAATTTATATGTAGTACGAGAGTATATTGGTTTTCAAACGGTAATATAGGAATTATAAGCATTGTTTCACTCACTAACTCATCACCATTCCTGACCTTTTTTTGCCACATTACCTGATCATCATTTCTGACTGTTTCTTCCTCTAATGTTTGATCACCATTCCTGACCTTTTTTTGCCACATTACCTGATCATCATTTCTGACTGTTTCTTCCTCTAATGTTTGTCCTCCACATTGTCATCGATTGAGGAATCACTCTGGCCCTGAATTTCGTACCGTGGCATGACATGGCTTTACTGGCCAGGTCACTGATAACAGGTGAATTGCTAAGAAAAGGTCATGCAGGGAGGGGAGGATGTCATGCTGGGTAAGGCATTGTCCCTGCCTGGCATCTTGTAGAGGAAGGTGTCCCGTGTATACGTGCCAAAAATCACTCGCGAAAATTGATAATTGTGCAAATTAGAGACCTTGCAATGTCCTTGCAATGTTGCCACGTTAATTTACGTCTCCGGAATATTAGTGCACATCATGTGAGGACGTGAATTCACGTCTCCGGGACGGGGCGGGTTAATCTGTTGATCAAAGTGCCAACTATGATTGTTTAAAAGATGCCATTCTCAAAGCATATGAACTCGTGCCAGAGGCATATAGGCTTAAATTTTGATCCACCTTTAAACAAAAAGATCAGACTCATGTGAAATATGCTAGAGTACTCACAGACTTATTTGATCAATGGTTGCATTCTAAGAAAGTTGATTTCTGTAAACTTAAAGAATTAATGATCTTGGAGAACTTCGCTGGTAACATAGATAGGGATGTTGCAACATACCTAGTGGAAAAAGATTTAGATACCCTAGCTGAGGCTGCTGTTGTAGCAGATAACTATAGTATAATTCATAAGCATGAACATAAGCCTCAGGTATTTGTTAGGAGTAGGAGAGTGAACCAACCAGTTTTTGTGAACCCTTCTTCTGGTAAAGGCAAGTTAATGTCAAGTGACACTAGTGGGAACACTGCAACCCCAGAACATGTTAGTTTTACAATAGTATGTGAGGACAATGTCGCCAGGGGGTCAAGAAAAAGTGTCAGGTTTTGCCAGTATTGTCAGAATATGGGCACTTGGAGGATTGGCGCTGGAAAGAACAAGGGAAAAATTCCTCTGTAAAACCCATTACTTTGATAAAATCTTGGTGATCTTTTGACACCAACAGAGAGCAGCCACCCACAGATATTGTTAGCGGTAGTCAGACACAACCCCAGCAGGTGCATAATGTTGATAAGGCCAGAGTGGAGCTGTTAGTGACTGACAGACAGACTCCCGTAGAGCCATTGTTAGACACTAGTAAGACTGGAGCAATCTAGCCATCAGGTTCAGGTGAAAGTGGTAATAAGACTCCATCAGAGTGTCCTCCCCCAAGCAGTACTCAACGTGCCTCCTCCCCAGGTCATTTATTTGCTAACTTTATATCTGGGGGGTTAGTTTCAGTTAATGGAAAAGGTGGTAAGGAAGTCACTATACTGAGAGACACAGGAGCTTCACAGTCACTAATGTCGAGGGGGATTGTGATGTAGCTGACCCTAATGAATGTGTCTTGTTGCAGGGTATAGCTGAGTTTGTATCAGTTCCCCTAGTAAAGGTGAAGCTCCAGTCAGTGTTAGTTACTGGTTCAGTGCATGTGGGTGTTGTTGACTGGCTTCCTGTACAAGGGGTCACTTTCCTTTTGGGTAATAACTTGGTGAGAGGACAGGTGAGTGCTGTTCCCTGTGTGTCAAAAACTCTCCTGAGTGAGGATAGGACTAAAGAGTTGGAAGATACATGTCCTAAATTGTTTCCCGCATGTTCTGTAACTAGAGCTATGATGGCAAAAGCCAGCCATGAGAATGTTGACAGTAATGGCACTGGGAATGCCGATGATGTTATTGGGCTTGGTGATACCTTTTTTGCCCAGTTAAATGACTCAGAGGTTGATGATTCTCTCCAGACTGATGCAAGAGCAAAGTTAGCTGATATGCAAAGATCTGACCCAGAGATTGCCACTTTAATTGACTCAGCAGTTAGGGAAGATGAATGTGAGTCTGAACTGACAAAGTGTTATTATTGAAGGCCCAATAACGTGTTAATGCGAATATGGAGACCTCCTAGTGTTGGTCATGATAATGAGTGGGAGACTGGATATCAGGTGGTGGTTCCAAGACCCTGTAGGCAAAAAATTATGTCCATTGCTCATGACTCTTCTTTAGCAGGTCACTTAAGGGTGAGGAAGACTCTCTCCTGCATCTGGCAGCATTTTTACTGGCCTGGAATCCGTCGAGATGTCTCCCAGTTCTGTAGGTCATGTCACACCTGTCAGCTAGTCAGTATGAGCAATAAGCCCATTCCTGCGGCTTCTTTGATTCCTCTACCTGTGTTTGAGGCCCCGTTCACTAGAGTCCTTGTGGACATTGTTGGCCCTTTGCCTAAAACCTCCTCAGGCCACCAGTACATCCTCACAATGTTAGACATGGCCACTAGATATCCCGAAACCATTCCCTTGAGAAATATTTCAGCTAAATTGGTTGTAAAGGAGATGCTGACCTTCTTTACCCGTTTTGGTCTCCCTATGGAAGGTCAGTCGGATCTAGGCAGTAATTTTAATTCCAAACTGTTCAGACAAACCCTTAAGGAGTTAGGAATCTCACAGATCACTTCCTCAGCATATCATCCTCAGAGTCAAGGTGCATTACAGAGGTATCACCAAATTTTGAAGAGTATACTCAGAAAACTATGTGTTAATGAAAAGGAATGGGACAAGTGTTTGCCTTTCCTACTTTTTGGAACCAGAGAGGCACTGAGCGAGTCCTTGGGCTACTCCCTATTTCAGTTAGTTTTTGGCCATGAAGTAAGAGGTCTCCTTAAACTCCTCAAAGAACAATGGGTCAAGGATGTTGACCAAATTAACTTGCTAGACTATGTGTCAAAATTTAAAGAAAGACTGGCCTATAGTATGGAAGTAGCCAGAGCACACTTGGAGTCCTCTCAGGAGAAGATGAAGAGGTGGTATGACCACTCTAAGAAAGTTAGGCACAGAATGTTTCACCCAGGTGATGAAGGTCATGTCTTGCTTCCCATTCATGGTCAGCCTCTGCAGGCAAGTTTTGCAGGCCCTTATGTAGTAGAGAAGAGGGTAGGTGAAGTAAATTATGCCATTTTAACCTCAGACCAGAAGAAGGAACGAAGATTGTGCCATGTAAATATGTTGAAGGAGTACCACAGGCGAGACTTGGACCCCCCTAGTGCTGCATGCGTGGTGTCAGCTGTCGAGTTGGCAGAGGACGAGGGTTGCCCTTTGACTTTGGACCAGACAACCAGTTGGAGAGAAAACCAGGAAGCTTGGAGTACACTGCCCGATAAACTCTCCCACTTGACTGCAGAGTGGTGTGCTGAGCTTGATGCCCTTCTCAGGAAGTTCCCTGATGTCTTCCAGGACACCCCAGGACGGACGAAAGTGGCACAGCACGATGTGGACATTGGAGGTGCCAGCCCTGTAAAGCAATCCCCCTACCAGGCTAGTCCTCAGAAGCAGACCATCATTCAAGAGAAACTGAACTACATGTTGCAGCAGGGGTTAGTCGAGTCCTGTCAAAGTGAGTGGTGCTCCCTGGTCATAGTGGTTCCAAAACCCGATGCGACCTATCGCATTTGTATTGATTATCGTAAAGTCAGCTCCCTTACCAAGACAAATACTTACCCACGTCCTAGAGTAGATGGTTGTGTGGACGCGATGGGCAGTGCTAAGTTTATCACAAAATTAGATTTGATGAAGGGATATTGGCAAGTCCCACTCACAGAAAGGGCCCAAGAAATTTCCTGTTTTGTGGTTGGTGGCAGGACTTATAAATGTAAGGTCATGCCCTATGGTATGAAGAATGCTTCTGCCACCTTCCAAAGGCTGGTGAATTAATCTTACCAAGGATGTTAAATGTTGTGTTACTTACATTGATGATGATGATATTTTTTTTTGACTCCTGGGAACAACACTTGAGCCAACTAGATGCCTTGCTTCAGAGACTGTCCTCTACTAATTTAGTGCTTAATTTAACCAAATGTGAATTTGTGAGGGTTCGAGTGCAGTACCTAGGTTATGTGGTCGGTTTAGGCCAAGTGAGTCCACCTGATGTTAAAGTTCAGGCCATTGTCAATTCACCCCAACTCAAAAATAAGAGAGAGTTGCAACGATTCTTGGGTATGGTAGGGTACTACAGACGTTTTGTCCTGAACTTCTCTGATCTTGTAGCTCCCCTCACTGATTTGTTAAGAAAAGGAGTCAAGTAAGAGTGGAAGCCAGAATGTGAGGAAGCCTATGCTAAAGTCAAAGCCATCCCATCAAGTTACCCAGTGCTTCAAGCTCCCAATTTTGATAAACCCTTTAAATTAGCTGTTGATGCCAGTGGCCTAGGGGCTGGTGCAATTTTGCTTTCAGGATAATGATCAAGGGTTTGAGATGCCTGTGTGCTATTTTAGTAAAAAGTTTAATAAGACCCAGAGAAATTATTCAGCTATTGAAAAAGAACTCCTTGGATTCATACTTGCCCTTCAACACTTCTCTGTGTATGTTGGTCCAGGGTCAGGTGATGTTGTAGTGTACACTGATCACCACCCTCTAAAATTTTTGTTCTGATTTAAGGACAAAAATCTTAGATTGACCTGCTGGACCCTATTTTTGCAAGAATACTCCCTTGATGTGAGACATGTGAAAGGTGTTAGTAATGTTTTTGCAGATTACTTGTCCAGAACTTAGATTGTACAGTGTCCAGAAATTATCCCTCGGGAAATTTCTTCTCTCAGGAAGCGAGGTGTTACTGGCGTTGTTAACCCCAGTAGCGAATGGGTGAAATATAAAATAAGTGATAATGTAAGGAGACAGGCAAGCTGTTAAGAACAGTAAATCTTTTCCTTATCAGTTTTGCTGCCTGTAAAGGGTAACCCTAGTCCCCACGTGTATTTATCCAGTGGTCAACTTTGCCTTCTGGACTGATAACACACCAGATGTTTATCTCACAAATTACCCAGAAATCCCTCTTGTCCTTGAAATACTGGGTGTGACATAATGTGGGAGGAGCAAAGTAGGGATGTTTGCCAATTAGAAGCCTAAATGGCACTTTCGTCACGTTCTTAATGGCACGTCAGTGGTCTTGTGTAATTTATGTAACTTCGCCATTGGCTTCCCTTCGTAGCAGGTGCCTCTGTACTTGGTGAGTGCCTGTAGATATTCCATAAGACAGCCTAGTGGTTAATTAGCTGAGAGAGGCGTAGTAAGTCTGATTTTGGAAAATGTGAAGAGACACATTTTGTCTCTTTTTGTACAAACATTTTTGTCTCATTTTGTACACACATCCCTGTACACATTTTGTCTTTTTTTGTACACACATTCCTGTACACATTTTGTCTCAGTTTTTGTACACACATTTTTGTACACATTTTGTCTCATTTACTGTCATGTTACACTTTTGTCACCTTGTGTTGCACTTTTCCTCAACATTACTCAATACGTGACTTTGATTACAAAACACACTGTTTGTGCACCATTTCCCATTCTACGTGACTTTGATTACAAAACACACTGTTTGTGCACCATTTCCCATTCTTTGGTTCACTCCTCCATTTACACTAGTGTGTGAATTATATCTGGATTTAACCTTCGAAGTCTCCACGTTTCCTCGAGCTTTGTGAGTACTTAGCCTCCTCTGAGTGTATTCTGGTTAGGTAAGATATAACTTGTTTTATATTTGTATCCTGAGGCCTATATGAATCCTCCTTTTGTAAAACAAACCTTGGTTTCTTCTTTGGTTGTGTATGTTATAGTGTACAGTAACGTTACGTTAGTTTTCTTGTGAGCTTTACCTTATCCCTTCTGGTGATTAATTAAGGGCTAAGAGTGCACCGTAATATACACCCCCATAACTGTGTGTGCGTGTGTGTGTGTGTGTGTGTGTGTGTGTGTGTGTGTGTGTGTACTTAATCCTTTTTTTTTTTTCGGAATTTTACTTTGTCTCAAACCAGAAAAAGCAAGATTTTTTTGTGTATTTATTCATTTATTTATTTTTTTCTGTTCTGTGTGGTAGTGTTGTTATTTTTGTTTTTGTTTTGTTGTAAATGTTACTGTTGTTATTGTCTTCCTGCTTCTGGGCAGATTTTGGCATCATTCATTCACTGGTATCTCGTTGACCTCTCATTCCTCCTTCCTTCCTTCCTTCCTTCATCCATTCATTCATCCATTCATTCCATCATTCTCTTCATCCTTCCTTCCTTCATTCATTCATTCATTCATCCATTCATTCCATCATTCCCTTCATCCTTCCTTCCTTCCTTTATTCCTATCTTCCTTCCCTCATTCATTCATTCATTCATTCACTAGTATCTCTTTAACCTTTCATCCTTCCTTCCTCCCTTCTATCATTCCTTTCATCCTTCCATCAATCCTTTCATCCTTCTTTCTTTTCTTCCTTCCTTCATTCACTCATTCTATCATTCCTTCTTGCCCTCCTTCCTTCCTTCCTTCCTTCCATCTTTCTTTTTTTCTTTCTTTCCTTCCTTCTTTCCATCCATCTTTCCTACCTTCTTTCATTCATTCATTCCTTAAATCATTCATGTATTCATTCCATCATTAATAGTAATAATAATAATAATAATGAAAATAATAATGATAATAATAATAATAATAATAATAATAATAAAAAATTAATTAAATAAAAAAGCCTACAAATATTACACTTACCTTTTGTATCCCGGAAATACAGGTACAAAGTAGAATAGCGTACATTTACGTCCACGAAATCCATCGGGGGGGGGGGAGTGAGAGAGGCTGGCGAACAAAGGAACAAGATTACAAAGGAATCGGAGAGAGAGAGAGAGAGAGAGAGAGAGAGAGAGAGAGAGAGAGAGAGAGAGAGAGAGAGAGAGAGAGTGTGGGGAGAGGGGAGGCTGGAAGAAAGGAGGCTGGAAGAGGAGGAAGGATGGGAAGGAGGGGAGGGAGAGAGGAATTAAAGGGAAGGGAATTGGAGGAAAGGAGAGGAAAGGGGAAGGAGATGGGGAGAGAAAGGTAAGAGAGGAGGAGAAGGACGGGAGTAGAGAGAAGGGGGAAAGAAGGAGGAAGGGAAGGGAGGTAGAAGGAAGAAGGGAGGGGGAAGGGAGGAGGGCAGGGGAAGAAGGATAATGTGAGAGGAAAGGGGAATAGGGAAGGGAAGCAGAGGGAGAGGAGGAGAAGGAAGAGAGGGGTGGGAAAAGCAGAGTGAAGTCTCCCAGGTGTTTTACTGGTTATTATTGGACGCGGGTGTTTGGGGAGAGGAAGAGTTAAAATCACAGACTCCTTTCGCTCTGATGATGTGGTTAGCTTAATGATATGCTCAGCGGAATCAGTCTATTATTAACCCTTTACCTGAGAATTTCCAAGCATTCTTAACTCTTGAGCTGAGAATTATAAAGCATTCTTAACTCTTGAGCTGAGAATTATAAAGCATTCTTAACTCTTGAGCTGAGAATTATAA
>NC_137069.1:27629072-27675913 GCF_032717465.1 Coenobita brevimanus
TATAACTTTCTTACAACTTTCTTACAACTTTTTAACAATTTTTTTCTTACAACTTTCCTTTCTTGCAATTGTCTCACAATTTTTCTTTTTCTTACAATTTTTTTACAACTTTCTTACAATTTCCTTACGACTTTCTTACAACATTCTCTTTCTTCTTTCTCGTAAGTTTGGATTACCATTGTCTTGCATTTCTTATTCACTTTTTTAGGCCTCTTAGTCTTTCGTATATACTAAGCAATTCTTTAGCACTGCCACTTAACTAAAAATTTCCACGCCAAGTTCCATCTTTTCATTCAGCTGGTTATATGACTTAAAGGGAGGATCCAGGTGGTTAGAGGGAGGGTTCAGCTGGTTAGAGGGAAAGTTCAGCTGGTTAGAGGGAGGGATCAGCTGGTTATAATGATTTAGTGGCAGGATTCAGCTGGTTATAGTTATTTAGAGGCAGGGTTCAGCTGGTTAGAAGCAGGGTTCAGCTGGTCAGAGACAGGGTTCAGCTGGTTTTAAAGATTCAGAGGTAAGGTTCAGCTGGTACCTTTCTTTGTCCCCTCAAACGATGCTGATCACAGGTGGCAAAACTACTTCACCATGTTCAGGTAGAGAAAAAAAATGTGGATATGGACTAACATTAAGAATTTTGTATCAGCGTCCCCCAAGGTGGTTTAATATTATTGGTTTGACTAAAAAAAAGAAAAAAAGTGATCTTGTTACCTGTCTGAACTGAAGATAGGAACAAGGTAGGTAAATTATCATCTCAGGTAGGCTACAACAAGGCCGTTTTAACTTTGCCTCTCTCCTCATCCCACCAAACAATCTCAGTTTATGTATAATGCTTGAGGGTTTAACTTGAGAAGAGGCAAGTGTAGAGGTACCCCACCCTTCTCCCAACCCCCATCCCCCTCACCCCTCTGCGCACCCCCTTACCTCCACCTAACCCCCACCTCCCCCCACTACACTACCCCCACCTCCTTACCCATTCTCTGATGTTTACAAACTTCTCTAATTTTACATTAAATAAAAGGAGCCTTATTGATCTTTATGGTGGGAAATAAAGTATATAATTATGAGAAATATATTAGCAGTCTTTTGGGCATTATTAGGTGTGTGGATAGCTCAAGACTTTACTTTTATTCACAACTTTAATGCTGTCCTTACTGGATTTTTAGTATGGGTAATAAAGATATACCTGTATATATTTTTTTTAATTTTGCTCCCTCCACCCCACCTTACACCCTCCCACCCCATACCCCAGCTCCTCCCCCCCCCCCGCTTCTTCTCCACCTGTTCCACTGATCCCCTTCCTTTCCGTACCCCCCTTCCCCTCTCTGTCCATCTCCCCTCCTTCCCCTCCCTTCCTGGCGCCGCACTGGGACTTTGGTTTCATATACACAAACTTTCCTGAGATTAAGATCCATTGTAAATACTTAGCCAACACACACACACACACACACACACACACACACACACACACACACACACACACACACACACACACACACACACACACACACACACACACACACACACACACACACACACACACACACACACACACACACACACACACACACACACACACACACACACACACACACACACACACACACACACACACACACACACACACACACACACACACACACACACACACACACACACACACACACACACACACACACAAAACAGAGAGAGAGAGACTCTTCCATCTGGCCAGCTTGAACAATTTCCACCCCTGCTCCCATTCAGCTCTTTGTGTATGTGTTAGTGTTCTCAGCTCTATATATTCCCTTCTCAGCTCTATATATGTGTCGTCTTTCTCAGCTCTTTGTATGTGTCGTGTTTTAAGCTCTGCTGAACGTGTATATGTGTCGCCCGTCTGAACTCACCTTTGCTGCTCTTTTTGTGCCTCTGTGTCGTGGTTCTAAACTCTGTGCATGTATGTCGCCTCTCTCAGCTCTATAATGTGTGTGTGTGTGTGTGTGTGTGTGTGTGTGTGTGTGTGTGTGTGTGTGTGTGTGTGTGTGTGTGTGTGTGTTATCTCTAATCTCACCATCACTGTGTCCATCCTACTCTATATATGTATCCAGTTTGTGTCATCTCTCTCATTACACCTTCCTCTGCTATTACTGTCTGTATGTGTCTCTCATTTTTTCTTCATTTCTCATCATAGTTACCTGCATTGCTTATAAATCTCTTCAGTACAGGTAGATTTTATTCCTGTACAAAGTAAGCATAAGACATAAAGGTGATATTAATGAGCATATTTTGTTCATGCGTGTCTCTTTCCTTTAGATAGAAGTGTAATGCGTAAGCTGAGTGACAGAGCTTTATTTAGATAGATAAATGGGTAGATAAAGATAGTGAGACAGACAGACGGACAGAAACACAAATTTTACCTTACTCATACCAAAAGGCTTTCCCGTATAGAGCTAAAAATAAAACATGGCAGTGAAATGGCAGGCAAGGGAGACAAACTTACATACATATTTTATCCTCGCGAGTACCAAAGATGTGCTGGAGAGAGAGAACTAAAGGGAGATGCAGCCATGTCCCATCACCCACACCCTCACCCTCAGGACAGGCTTGGAGGGTGAGGGTGAGAGTGAGGGTGAGGAGGAGGGGGTCGACTCAAGGGACCCCCTACTAATTGATAAACCCAGGGATCAAGAGTCTTTGTCCCTTGCATGCTCCTGTAGAAGGGGGCATGAGGAAGGGCGTGGCAGGGAGAGGGCAGGGAGACCAGGGCAGTGTTCATCATACCCTGCCTCTCCCTGGCCCCTCCCCCTTCCCTTCAGGTCAGTCTCTCATCCCCTGCTTCTTTGCTACCCCTTCCCTAGTGATGCTTTATTTAGTTCTCAGTGAAGGGTTTGGCAGGGAAAGCAGGGTAGTGTTCTCCCACCCTGCCTCCCCCTTACCCTGCCTTTGCCTTCCCCTGCCTTCCCCTGCTTTCCCCTGCCTCTCCCTGCTTTCCCCTGCCCTTTTCCCTTCAGGTTAGTCTCATATCCACTGTTTCTTTGCTACCCCTCCCGTCACACACAGATGAGTTAATTTAAGTATGATGTCCTCTCTGTTTACCCCTCGATGATGAAGGATTAACAGGGAGAGCAGGGTAGAATTCTCATACCCTGCCTCACCCTGCCTGCCTTCCTTTCAAGTCAATCTCTCATCCCCCGCATTTTCTTTTTCCATCCCCTTTCACCAATAAAGAAATCTAAAGATGATGACACCTGTATTTTGGCAGGGAGAACAGGGCAGTGTTTTCGTACCCTGCCTTCCCCTACTGTCCTCTATCCCTGCCACACCCCGAAAAAAGGTTATATATGATTACGCCTTCTATACTTAATTCTATACTCTATTCATTTAACTTGCGTAAAATTGTCTTTTCTCCATCTTGAATGCTGAGCTATACAAGAGATTAAGGATAGAATATGGTGCTAGTCACGAAGAAGTGCTAGAAAATGCAGAACCGCGGTATCAATCTTGCCATAAGGAAAATAAGCTGCAAAAGAACGAAAATCCCCCTGCCTACCTCCCCTGTCACCCCTGCCTACCTCTCCTGCTACCTCCTGCCTTCCTCCCCTGCCACCCCCTGCCTACCTCCCCTGCAACCCCTACCCTCCCTGCCTTCCTCCCCTGCCACCCCTTGCCTTCCTCCCCTACCACTCCCTGCCTTCCTTCCATACCACCTCCTGCCTTCCTCCCTGCCACCCCCTGCCTCACCCCCTACCACCCCCTGCCTTCTTCCCCTACCACCCCTTGCCTTCCTCCCTTGCCACCCCTTGCCTCACCCCTGCCACCCCAAAAAGGAAAGTTAAGACCGGAAGCAGAACACCAGAGATCATATTTATAAACTTTTAAAGCTTAAGTTGCATTTAAGATTATTTGTGCATATGTCTGCCTTTCGCTCGTACAGTCGCCAAACTTTCCACCTGGGCCACCAAGCCGCGAGAGGTGGGTAGCAGGTACTGGCAACAGTGTATCTGTTTGTTCGTGTGTACGTGCTCGACGAAAGTTCGGATCGTCAACTCTCTTCGTCCGTAGTGAACCTCAGTCAGAGTTCATCACAATATTCAGTCGACAATTTTTAGCCAACAGGATTTCAAATGAACTTCTTGAAAGTATTGGATATTGCGAGTATTGAAAACAATAACTAAAATAATCCAAAAGACCGCATCTTTACATTATTACATATTTATAAACGTATTCTTTTTCATTATTATATGATAATCCCACGGCTAAAAATTGTCAGCTGAATACTGGGGGGAAGAACCGTCGTGTGACCGGCCTTTACGGTAGAAAAATAGATACCGGTGTCTAACTGTTCGTTTTGCATTTGGCCAGTCCTGGGCCGGTCACGATTAAACCTATTGAAATACAATTCTTGATCCGAGACATGATTAGATAAGTTAGGTCATTAACCGTTACAGGATTACTCATCGGACGGATATTAATGTAAACTAAGTAGGGAGAGATAGGAAGTGTAGATGTCGGAGGTCGAAGCTCGTTCGTTGAGGCAGAATACGGCCTGGAGTACAGGTTCGTGGCATAAAAAAAAGAATAAAATAAAATAAAAATAAAAGTTCCAGCCTGTAAGGATAATTTCATGATCGTTACGCTTCATTTACCAATCAGACAAGTAATATCACAGGCAGTGATTATATAACTGTCCCAGCAATCCATGAATCAATAGCAACTGTGCTTAAAATGAATGGAAGCTTTTACATACTGTGATGGAGAGGTGGTGTCTTCATCACGCTCTAATGTGGGATAATGTTGTTTAGTGTATAATCGATGAGCGTGTAAATGTGCGACCTCACACATAAGCGGCACCGCTCATTATCAGTTTTCCTTGTAATCTGTAATTCAGTCATTCGTTAGATGAATGGACTATAAAGGTGTGCTGTTATGACCAAAGTCATATGAAATATGATACAGTAAGTCATTATCATAGCTAATATAATAGCCACATTCGACAGCAGTATGCATAAACTCTTTGCCTGTTGAGGTGACAGTATTTTAGCATACTTATTCGTGGTGCACCACAAAGCACATAAAAACATCTACCTGAAGTACTACCAATGAGGAAATATGTAACGTTAACAGTGCCTGAACATCAGCCTAATGTTTAATGGCCAGTGTCATTCATGATGTGAATATGGTAGGTAATCTTACTTGTAACTGGATGCTGATGTTAGGTAAATGCACTCCTCTTCAACCTATACTGATAATGGTATCAAGTGATAACCCTACGAAATGGAATTTCTGATATAAGGAGAGAGTGAGGGAGAGAAAGGCTTGCAGCGATTCCAGTATTTAGTGGATTAACATGTTATGGTAACAATGTAGAAACAACATAGAAAATAAAATGTTTAGTATTGTTAAGAATGCAAATATTTACTAGAATGCTAATGGATCTCAAAAACTAGTTCGGCAATTATCATCAATGGTGGTACGAATAACGTAACCCCCACCCCCATCCAGCACCTGCCCTGGCCTTCACTGTGCCAAGCTCCCCCCTTAAGCAGCTCTCCCATCTGCTCGACTAGTTGCAGGAAACAGGTCGTATGGAATTGTTGCGTGCCACAGGTTGCACGGACCAGGGCCAAGTAAGTATCAATCAATCAATCAATCATTTCCTGTGGCACCCCACGGGATGCATAGGGCCTCAATGAACTCTCTCCACCAATATTTGTCTCTTGCCATCTCCTTCAGGTCCCACCAACACTCCTCTCCTGCTTCTTTTTTCATTGTCCTCAACCAGGTTTCCCTCGGCCTACCTCTACCTCTTCTTCCTCTAGCAATCCACTCTGGCACATCCTGTATTAAACTACCTTCTTTTCTGTATATGAGCCCCAGCCACTTCCAACAAGACAGTCTCACATATTCATTAACTGGTTCCACTCTCGTAATATCCCTTACTCTTTCATTTGTAACTCTGTCTTGCCACTTTACCCCAAGAATCCTTCTCAGTATTTTATTCTCAAATCCTAATACTTTCTGATCTGTTCCAATTGTACTGTATAGTATAATATATATTATTCTGTTATATAAAACAGTATATATTTAGGCTACATCATAATATTGTATATACTACCTTATTATAAAATTAATATAGTCATATTTATTTGGCCTTGGTCAGCGCGATCTGTGGCATACAAGTTTTCCGTGCGACCAGTTTCATGCAACTGGATGAGCCGATGGGAAAGCCGCCTTACTCCTCAGACATTTTTCTCTCCACCCAACTCCGTACCCAGCCATCTATGGGATGAACTCTGACGGAGGTTCACTACGGACGAAGAGAGTTGATGATCCGAACTTTCGTTGAACATGTACACACGAGCAAACAGATACACTGTTGCCAGCACCGTTACCCACCTCTCACGGCTAGGTGGCTCAGGTGGAAAGTTTGGCGACTGTACATATGACATCATCATCATCATCATCATCGAGAAAAAGAAATCGGTGCTATGTGTGACTTAGCTACTGAAACTGTTGTTTATTTTAGAGAGAGAGAGAGAGAGAGAGAGAGAGAGAGAGAGAGAGAGGAGTGAAAAAAAAAAAAAAAGTCGAGCAATATTCATGTCGCAAACTCTACCTCCACTCAAGCTCTCGGACTAAAAATTACCATGAAAAAGTGACACGAAAAATCGCCGCAAAAAACTGCCACGAAAAACTGCCACGAAAAACTGCCACTAAATTCTTGCCCGCGAACGTAGGCTACACCTCCACTCCGGCAAAAGCAACAACACGAACAGACAGCGTAACAAGGACCTCCAAGAACAAGGCCAGATTCTCTCTCTCTCTCTCTCTCTCTCTCTCTCGGACAATTGTGTTAGGCTGTGTTTGCTGCAGTTTGCTTGAATCTTTAACAGTCTCTCTCTCTCTCTCTCTCTCTCTCTCCTCGTCGTCCTCGTCCTTGTCCTCGCTCTCTCTCTCTCCTCGTCGTCGTCCTCGTCCTTGTCCTCGCTCTCTTCTCTTCCTCGTCGTCCTCGTCTTTCTTGTCCTCGTCCTGGTTCTCTCTTTCATCCTTTCATCCTGCTCCTTCTCACCTTCGTCCTCCTCCTCCTCCTCCTCCTCTTCCTCTTCCTCTTCCTCTTCCTCCTCCTCCTCCTCCTCTTCCTCCTCCTGAACATTCCCCTTGATGCATAAAGTGGGGAATAGTTTTGCTAGTCAGGAACTGTCTGAGTAGCCTCGTTTTAAAATTCAGGATGGAAGAATAATGCGTTCAACTTCCTTTTCATAAACATTCTTTTTGATGGCTAGAGTTAAGAATTTCATAGGCACACTTTTGAAATATGGGAGGACAATTAAAATGCCTTTGTTATTAGGGTGTCGAACAGTTCAGAAAAACTTACGCAATATTTTGAAAAGGCTATTGAATTCCGAAGGTGGCATTAGTGGATTCTGAAAGTTATTGTTCAGTGTGTGGTTGTTTATCGTTATGAAGGGTGTTGATGTTTGCAGGCATCAATCTCTCTCTCTCTCTCTCTCTCTCTCTCTCTCTCTCTCTCTCTCTCTCTCTTTCTGCCTGGTTGTAATGGGTTCAAACGATCTTGGTGATATGGTTGCCACCCAACGTAGTACACGTTGTCTCTAGTACAGGAAATCTTGCGGCATATCCCTCCGTTTAGAATCATTCACTACATCAAGTGAGTGGATGGTAGTGCCTTCACCCACAGCAGAGTGGATAGTAACAGTAAAAGAAAAGGATCGTCGGTAAAATTTGAGAGATAACTTTGCTGGAATTCTCTGAGGAGTTTGGAGAGAGAGAGAGAGAGAGAGAGAGAGAGAGAGAGAGAGAGAGAGAGAGAGAGAGCGTAGAGAGGCAAGAAACGAAAGATGAGACTGGGGGGGTAAAAGTTAGATGGGGGGAGGGGAGGGGGAGGAGGGGGAAGGAGGAGGGGGAAAGAGGGTCGGGGAGTGGGAGGGAGTGTCGTGGAGAGGGGAAGAAGGGTAGGAAGGGGTGCAGAAGTGGATGTCGGAGAAGGAGAAGAAAAGGCAGACGGAGATAAGAGTGGTCGGTGGCGGTGAGCGAAAATAACCTGAAGATATCGGAAGTATGAGATAAGATGGCCGAAGGAAATTGAAGGGGCCTGCTTCTGACCTGACCTTGAGCTGTAGATAAGCGTATGATAAGAGAAGGTCAAGATTGTAACAAAGAACAGTATTAAGATGGTTTGTATATGACTGGAACCTGATGTGTTTGTTTGGTTTCATATTTTTTTCCTCCTCCACATCCTCCTGTCCGTCCGTCCGTCTATCCTTCCTTCCTTCCTTCCTTTTCTTTTTTCATTCTTGGACGTGGTTGGAAGGATCCACATCAAGAGTGAGAGGAGTGGAAATGAGTTATCTGAGATAAGTTTGTGGCATGATGTGGAGAAATGAACAGCGAAATGAGGAAGTTAAGGAGCGTTGTGGTGATGATGTGAAGGCGCTGGAAGGTATGTCCAGAAGCACTTTAAGATGTTTTGGCCAGGTGGAGAAACTGGAGAGAGAATAACTAAGATTGTAAGTGAGAAAAGTGCCAGATTCCTGAATGCGTAGATGGAGAGAGTGTGGGTGAGGGAAGAGAAGAATATAAGAACAGGAAAAACAAAAAATGGTTTTATCGCAAATAGACGAGTGGCAGAAAATGGAGTGTGTTCTTGGGGAATGTGCCTAAAAAAAAAAAAAAAAAAAAAAAAAAATTGTTCCTTGTGCCCAAATTTCAAGTGTGTTGGTGTAGAGTGTGTGGCGTGAGGGAAGAAAAAGAATATAAGAACAGGAAAAGCAGGAAAAATTAACCAGTCGAAAATGGAAGTGACAGAAAATGGAGTGTGTTTCTGCATACCAGGAAAAAGAGTCTGTTTCTTGTGCCAGAAAACTGAGTGTGTTGGAGAGTGTGTGGTGGAGGCGGTGTGAGAGGGAAGAAATGGAAAGGAAGTTTATAATGAATGTAGGAACAGAACAGGAAGCACAGATTAACGAATATATGTGTCGAAATAGTGTGTGTTACCGGGAAGTCAAAAAAAAATATATATATATATTGTTTTGATGTGTGTGTAGGTGTGATGTAAATAGAGATAATAATATCAAAACAGAAAACCAGAAGAGCAAAAATTATTAAAAAGTAAAAACTGGAGTGCGTGAAAGGATCGAGAAAGTGTGTGTTCACTGGACCAGAGAGTTGAGTGTGTTGGTGATGAGGGGGGGGGGTAGCTGTGGAGGTGGTGGAGGGGGTGTGTTGGTGGTAGTGCGGGAGTGTCTAGCTGTGGTGGTGGTGATAGAGAGGGAGAATGAGTACTGTAACTGTAGTGGATGTGGTGGTGGCGCCTTATCTGTGGTTGTGGTTGTGGTAGTAGTGGTGGTGCCGGTTAATGTGGTGGTGTTCGGGGGTTAGCAGGTGGTGGTGGTGGCTGTGATGGGGGAGGCACCAGTGATCACAGGGCTAACGACGTCATCAGCTTTGTCGTGTTGGCTTCGTCGCTCCTCTGATACCGTTACACAAGCACCATCTTTCACTAGGGACTCTCTTTCTCTCTCTCTCTCTCTCTCTCGTGACACCAATGAAAATGTTATTAGAGGTAGGGTAATATTTCTTGCCTTAATATTACTAGTACGGGACAGGCACAGGGGACATAGGAACCTGGCAATTACCGTTAGTGTGTGTGTGTGTGTGTGTGTGTGAACGAGAGAGCAGTGTTTATAGATAGATCTCGTATATATGTGTGTGTGTGGGTGTGTATGTATGTATGTATATACGTGTGTGTGGGTGTGTATGTATGTATGTATATACGTGTGTGTGTGTGTGTGTGTGTATGTGTGTGTGTGTGTGTGTTTGTGTGTGTGTGTACAAGAGCAGTACATATATATATCCCAGTATGGACGGACCGAATGCCCAAGGGTGTTTTTTTTTTTATTGCCAGGACACTCGTAGCTGCAGCCAAGCGGTGTGTGTGTGTGTGTGTGTGTGTGTGTGTGTGTGTGTGTGTGTGTGAGAGAGAGAGAGAGAGAGAGAGAGAGATCAGTTAATATATACATGTTGTGCCCCTGTGTGTATATATGTGTGTGTGTGTGTGTGTGTGTGTGTGTAGGAGTGTTGGCACCCCCCCCACACACACACTGCCAACCTCCCATTTGCCAACACAGACTAAAGCAAGATAAAAGTTGGTAGTAGTGGCGATTTTGGTATGTGCACTGTGGTAGGGATGTTGGTAAGAGAGAGAGAGAGAGAGAGAGAGAGAGAGAGAGACAGACAGACAGACAGAAGGAAAAGAGCTTATTATATACCGTAAATAGAACAGTGACAGACAGGTGGACAGATACAGACAGATGGACGGATTTAAGCAAACTCGGGACACAGACAGACACAAACACACAGACAGACAGACAAGTAGACAGGCAGACAGACAAAATCATAGAAGTAAAATGACTGAGAGACCTAGACATATACAGACAGACAAATTATTGATAGACAGATTGGCAAAGAGAGTCTGAAAGAGAAATGGGAAAACAGACACAGACACAGGAGGGGGTAGAGGTAGACAGACAGAGGCACAAGCAGACATAGATATCGAAAGGCAGATGAGCAGACACACAAGCAAACAAATAAACAGATGTAAAGAAATGGATATAGAGACAAGCGGAGAGACAGACAGAAGCAAACAATGAAGAAACAGAGAGAGAGAGAGAGAGAGAGGGAGGTTTAAACACACACACACACACACACACACACACACACACACACACACACACACACACACACACACACAGCAAATAAAAGAGCAGAAGCGTGAGTGAGCAAAGGTAAACAAAGACCTTTTGTTGTGAAAAGGTGCATCCCAGGTATAGATAGGCAGGTGTGGAGAGAGAGGGAGGGAGAGAGGGATTCGGAATGGTTTTTAAAAAGTAATATTCTAATATTAATACTCTTTCGAGGAAATTAACTTTATTTCTGCAGGTGAATTAGATATTATATAATCACGTGGAAAGAGTAAAGTACCCTGAGATGGATTGGCCACATGGAGAGAATGGAGAGAGACTGAATACGAGAGTGTGTGTGAGTGTGGTGGTGAGAAAGTGAGTGTGTGTGTATGTGTGTATGTGTGTGTGTGTGTGTGTGTGTGTGTGTGTGTGTGTGTGTGTGTGTGTGTGTGTGTGTGTGTGTGTGTGTGTGACAGACAGACAAACAGACAGACCGGGCGACAGAAAATCCAGCTGCAGAATTGCCCACTCACGTCTCCTATGATTTATACTTTTTCTAAGGGCAGTGAGTAATGGGTGACTGGAGGTGATGTCTTGGAGGCTCCTTGAATGATTAACTGAGGAGGACTTAAGACTACCCTTGAGAAATATACAAGAAGGTGAAGCAGGAGGGAGTGGGAGGTGAAGGTGGAGGACGAGGAGTAGGTGATAATGATGATGATGATGTTGAAGCATAGGGGAGGGTGGTTTGGAATATTGGAGGAGGTTGAGGTGGAGGGGGAGGAGGAGGAGGACTATATAGGCAATGATGAAGAAGAAGGGGGATGGATGGGAAGCAGAGGATGATGATGATGATGATGATGATGATGATGATGATGATGAGCCGTATTCTAGGTGACAGTAAGAGCCTCCGTAGCACTTCTTCCTCAGCGATTTATTTTCATATTATATTTGAGCAGTATTTTTATGCCAATAATTTCTCTTTAATATCGACAGGAATATATCAAGGTGTAATATAATAGAATACTTTGATGTGAAATAAATCGGTCAGGGAGAGGTGCTGCGGAATTAAAACACACACACACACACACACACACACACACACACACACACACACACACTGCTTTTTCTCCATCTCCTCTTTCACTTTTCCATAACATTCGTTTTCATTGTTTAACCTCTCTCTCTCTCTCTCTCTCTCATTGCATTCTCAAAAAAATGGGTAAATCGTCACGTCTCATCGAAAAAAAACAAAAAAAAAACAAGATCTATTCAATAGCCAACAGTGATTTAATTTAGTGTGTTGTGTGGGATGTGGTGTTGGGGTGGTGATGGTGGTGATTGTTTTGGTAGGGATGGTGGTGGTGGTTGTGGTGGTGATTGTTGTAGTAGGGATGGAAAAGATGATGGCGGTGGTGGTGGTGGTGACTGTCGTGGTGATGGTGATAATTATGGTGATAACTTTGGTGGCCAACTGTGATGTGCTATTATCGTTATATTGGAACCTTTTGCATACAATCCTCATTCTTCTCTTCCTCTTGCATGCAGTCCTCAATCTTCTCTTCCTCTTCCATACAATCCTCAATCTTCTCTTCCTCTTGCATATAATCCTCAATCTTCTCTTCCTCTTGCATATAATCCTCAATCTTCTCTTCCTCTTGCACATAATCCTCAATCCTCTCTTCCTCTTGCATAGAATCCTCAGTCTTCTCTCCTCTTGCATTTAATCCTCAATCTTCTCTTCATTCTGCATACAATCCTCAATTTTCTCTTCCTCTTGTATATACTCCTGAATCTTGTCTTCCTCTTGTATATAATTCTCAGTCTTCTCTTCCTCTTGCATATACTCCCCAATCTTCTCTTCCTTTTGCGTATAATTCTCAATCTTGTCTTCGTCTTGCATATACCCCTCAATCTTCTCTTCCTCTTGCATATAATTCACAATCTTCTCTTCCTCTTGAATATACTCCTCAATCTTCTCTTGCTCTTGCATATACTCCTCAGTCTTCTCTTCCTTTTGTGTATAATTCTCAATCTCCTCTTCCTCTTGCATATACTCCTCAATCTTCTCTTCTTCTTGCATATGTCTCAATTTTCTCTTCCTCTTGCATATACTCCTCAGTCTTCTCTTCATCTTGCATATGTCTCAATTTTCTCTTCCTCTCGCATATACTCTTCAATCTTCTCTTCATCTTGCATATGTCTCAATCTTCTCTTCCTCTTCCATATACTGTACTCCTCAATCTTCTCTTCCTCTTGCATATACTTTACTCCTCAATCTTCTCTTCCTCTTGCATATACTGTACTCCATCTTGCATATGTCTCAATCTTCTCTTCCTCTTCCATATACTGTACTCCTCAATCTTCTCTTCCTCTTGCATATACTTTACTCCTCAATCTTCTCTTCCTCTTGCATATACTGTACTCCTCAATCTTCTCTTCCTCTTGTATATAATCCTCAATCTTCACTTCCTCTCTTCACGCGAGAAGCCAAAGGAACCTGAAAAAGCAACTGGACTATTCCTCGATCAACACGCGTCCTACATCCCCATCTGCCGTCTGTCTATGCCTGTCTGTCTACCTGTCTGTCTGTCTACCTGTCTGTCAGTCTGCCTATCTGTCTATATCAGTCAACCAGTCATTGCAGCTGAAGCTCCTATACCACACTCAGCTGAAGGAAACAATCTGATGTACCAACGATGCTACAAGAGGGAACGCAGACCATGCTGATGGCCGGATGCGTAGACGGAAGTTTATGGGATTCGCAATTGTAGGGGACGAAATGGAACGAAAATGTTTGCTAATCAGATAGAAGTTACTCTCTGAGTCATGTGTTCTCCTAAGTTAGCGTTCAGTTCCACGTTCTTCATTCGATTTCGCACTTCTCAACATATTTTAGATCGACTGAGCATACGGCTGTAACTTTGATGACACTGATGCTAATATTTCCCTGCACTTCTATTATAAGCTTTTGTTTTGACTTTTACAACTTGATCCTGTGTTTTCATTGGAGAGATTTATATGTATTATTTATACAGAACCGTGTGCTGTTAGACAAAATTATTAAAATAGATATACTGGGAAAATAATCAGACAGTGCCTGTTAAATATGAGGATAATACATTTTTTAATATTTATATTTACTGAGTTAGAAACGGGTTTGTTGACAGAACCCCGGTTAATATATATACAGTATATAATACATGTTCCTTATTTTCATGAACTGAGTATTACTGAAAAAAATGAATAAATGTCTATGATGTTAACTTGCTCAGATGAATAAAATCATCATCATCATCATCATCTAATCCTACGTTGCCCCATGAGGAGCGTAGGAGCCTGGGGCTAGGAAAGTTGGTCCTGACATTTAAGATGAGAGTGACCAGCCTCACTCATCCCTGAGTGGCATTACATGATCAATAAACCCCAACCATCCCTTGGATATAAACCTTCACCGACTCAATCCGATTGGAACACCTTTATTACCCACTAAACCACCAGGAGCCAAAATTTGGTTATATGGTTACCACCCAGCGTAGTAAATGGTTTCCTGGTGTACAGGAAACTATTTGGCTTGTCACTCAGAGTAGAGTCACCGACAGGCAGAAGGAAGAGGAAAGAATGAAGGAAAGAATGACACAAGAGGGAGTGTAAAGTCACCAGCAGGCAGAAGAAAGAGGAAAGATGAATAAAATAACCTGTTAAATCATCAGAGAGAGAGAGAGAGAGAGAGAAGGGTTTAACAGAATAAAATGAGTTAAGGAAATGTGTAAAAGAGGGGGACAGAGAAAAAAGCTTTGTATGTGTGTGTGTGTGTGTGTGTGTGTGGAGGTCTCGGTGACCACCTGCTGTCGGCCCCAGTGCAGCTGTGATCCATTATCAGGTCCGTAGAGGAGAAAGAGACGAGTTGGAGTTTTGCCGAATGTGCAGAGAGAGAGAGAGAGAGAGAGAGAGAGAGAATGTCTGAAACTGTGGAAATACGATTAAGTAAGGAACCCCCCAAAGCAGAATATTATTACTAGAAATTAAAAAAAATAATAATAATATTATCATAGCGACTGTGACAAAAAAATGTATGCTTACTAGAGTTTGAAAGAAAAAAATAGGAAATCCAAAAATACTAGAAACGAAAAAAAAAAAAAATCTAGGCAGAAATATGAGTGAAAAAAAATAGACGAAAATTTTTGACCAGCGAGCATAAATGTGCGTATGAAATTGAAAAAAAAAAAAGTGTGTTTGTTGGGGTAGAAATGTGTGATGAATTGTGAAACATTAATGATCAATAAGCTACGCCTGGAAGGAAAGTGTTAGCCCGAAAATAAAGAAAAATATTGTGTGTGTGTGTGTGTGTGTGTGTGTGTGTGTGTGTGTGTGTGTGATAGAATCGGGTATGTACGTGTATGTTTGCTTCCATCTGTGTGTGTGTGTGTGTGTGTATGTGTGTGTGTGTGTGATGGATAGAATTGGGTGTGTACGTGTATGTTTGCTTCCATCTGTGTGTGTGTGTGTGTTGTGTGTGTGTGTGTGATGGATAGAATAGGGTGTGTACGTGTGTGTTTGCTTCCATCTGTGTGTGTGTGTGTGTGGTGTGTGTGTGTGATGGATAGAATCGGGTGTGTACGTGTGTGTTTGCTTCCATCTGTGTGTGTGTGTGTGTGTGTGTGTGTGTGTGCGTGTGTGAACCTTCGTCTGTCCACTGTTGAGAGAGATAACACGGCTCTCAATCTCTCACTTAAGATTACCGCTGCCCCCCAGGAAAAGAGAAAAAGAGAGAAAGAGAGAGAGCGACTCGAAATATTTCCTATTTTTCGTCTCCTCCTTGAAGGGTGTTTGTTTGATCAATTTCTGTCGCTCTGGTAATGCTTTCACCAGTTGTCTGTGCTAACGTCTTTGGTGAGTTATTCTTGGTACTTTGTCTTTATATTAGGACCTCCACATTCTATGGACTTCTTATTGATATTATAGATTTTTTTTTTTGTTTGGGGGGGAAGGGGGGAAGATCTAGAAGGCTGGCATTCCAAGATCCTTCGAGATAGTGACTTGAAATTATCAGGAGTGACGTATCTTGGTTGCAGGCTTCTTTGGCACTAATTTTTTCCCTAGCACTAGCACCGCACTAGCGTCCTCTATTATTTATTTATTTTTTTTTTTTTTGCTCCTGCGCAGCAAAAACCACTGAAAGGATTGCTTTGCAAATGTTGCACTATGTATTGGTCAGCATATCCTAGTGCACCTGGGTATTGCTGCAGTATGTAGTGGTCAACATATACTAGTGCACCTGGGTATTGTTGCAGTATGTAGTGGTCAACATATACTAGTGCACCTGGGTATTGCTGCAGTATGTAGTTGTCAACATATACTAGTGCACCTGGGTATTGTTGCAGTATGTAGTGGTCAACATATACTAGTGCACCTGGGTATTGCTGCAGTATGTAGTGGTCAACATATACTAGTGCACCTGGGTATTGTTGCAGTATGTAGTGGTCAACATATACTAATGCACCTGGGTATTGTTGCAGTATGTAACGGTCAACATATACTAATGCACCTGGGTATTGTTGCAGTATGCAGTCGTCAACATACTGTATAGTAATGCACCTGGGTATTGTTGCAGTATGCAGTCGTCAACATACTGTATAGTAATGCACCTGGGTATTGTTGCAGTATGCAGTCGTCAACATACTGTATAGTAATGCACCTGGGTATTGTCGCAGTATGCAGTCATCAACATACTGTATAGTAATTGTCACGAGTCGGCTAGTGACATTGGCTTTTGTGGGAAACCGCGAACTCTAGTGGAATCCCAGTTTATCGTTCAGTTAACCGCTCATTCGGTCGGGAGTCTTTTCAAATCAATTTTTCACTGTCATAAGTGATCGTCTTTGTGTGAGACATTAGCGCTTCCGCTGAGCGATTTGTTTTGGGCGTGTTTCGCTCATTCTAGCCGTTAGAAAGTCAGTCACAGCGCTCCCTTCTTTCCCACGAGTTAGGCAGTCAAGATTTGAGCGTCACAGAAGTAGGTTGTGTGTGGCAGTGTCCTTCCTCAACGACATCTAGTTCCCACCTTCCACATAGCTGATTTGGCGAGAGACAGCGAGTGCAGTGTTCTTCCTCAGTAACAACACCCAGTCACCGCTTAGTCCACTCTTTGACCAGTATTTTCTTTTCGTTTTTCTAGACTTAAGAGTTTAGTTAAGTGTGCTGTTCCCTCACATGCCGGCCGGCTGCGCCGCATGTTGTTTTCCTAGGCATAAGAATTTAGCTTTTGAGTGAGTGAGTGAGTGCGATCTCTTTATTTGAATTCACTTTGAAATGTAACGTTAAATGTATTCCTTTGTAATCAATAAATTTAACAGTTCTTTTTCTTTGAGCTTAATGTAATGTAAACTCGTGTTTCATTTCTCCATAATTAAGCTTGTTCTAGTTATAGCTCCTAGCTTGCATAAACACATTGCTATTCATAACTGGTACTTGGGACAGTCTTGTTGTGTTAAGCTTAAAATCCGTTGTGCCTTCTAGGAGTTAACGCATCAGCAAGAACCTGATATCATTCATAGTATTAGTTATTTATTGTCAGGGGTGAAGTCACTTTCTCCAGAGGCTAACAGTACTAATAAACAGCAATTGTGAGTAATTAGTCTCTGCTGTGTACTGTTGAGAAAGTTTATAAATTCTCGTTCCGAGAGAATTGGCAAAGCAAGCTGGCATAAAGTAATCATTGCTTGATTTTAGCAAGACAATTCTTGTTCCTGCTGTTCAGTATTATTGAACATTATCATTTAATAATCGCATTTATCTTAAAAACACCGTGACAATTGGCGACCTCGCCAGGATATTAACTCCTAGCTCTAAAGCTATTCACGAGATAATACTCACTCGTTCATACTTAGGTATTTATATTAAAGTCTATAGGCATTGCCTTACTGGTGATTATTGACTCATTTTTATTAATTTACATAATAGTTTTGACAGTCAGTTGTTTGTTTAATTTTCTTTCTTTACCAGTTTAATTAGATAAAACTGGTCACCACTAACCTGTGCCTATATTCTTTATTTTTTATTATTGGCATTTCTCTTTGCAAAAAAAAAAAAAATCGCAGTCAGTACTGAGTCGCTAGTTACTTAGAATGAGTTAGCATCATGTCGACCAGCATCTATGTACAGGAAGCCAAAGATATGGGTCTTATGGACCCAACCGAAATTAAGGAGTTCGTCCTCTCACGGTTTAATTACGAGCAAGGACGTGAGAAAGATGCTCGTGAAGAGCGTAGAATCCTGCACGAATACGAGTGAGAACAGCGCGAACACGAACAAAAACAACGCGAACTCGAGTTAGAACAAGAGCGACAACAGCGTGAACACGAGCAAAAACAACGCTAACTCGAGTTAGAACAACGCGAGAGAGAACATCAATATGAGTTAGAACAACATGAGAGAGAACGTGAATATGAGCGTGAACAACGAGAACATCAACGTGCCGAGCGAGAAGCACGCGAATAACATGAATATGAAATGCTGAAGCTCAAGCGAGATTCCTTGGCTTCAGACACATCTGGTGCAGTTGGTCCAAGCTCCACGAGCATTCTCCCTGCACATGTAATGGCGACCCCACACATCAAGCTTCCCCCATACAAAGATGGCGAGTGAATCGAGCCATACATAGCTTGTTTTGAAGACATGGCTCAACTTTACCAGCTGGATGATGCAGCTAAGCAGCTTCAGTTTCTTAGCCTGTTTGAGGGCCCTGCCCTCGATATTCTTCACAGAATTCGTGGAGACAATCTCACGTATGAGATGATGAAGGCCGCACTCGTCAAAGCGTACGGTCTCACTGAAGATGACGCCAAGAGTCATTTCATGCGGGCGCATTTACAGGATAAAGAGACTGCTGTTCAGTTTCTTGACCAGCTTACTGCTTACTTAAATGAGTGGATGGAGAAAGATGAAACTCCTTCCACGCGTGAGGGGATAATTGACCTTATGCCGCGCATGCAGCTAGAAAAGTCGTGGCCTGCTGAACTTATGGCTCAATTTAAGATCTGCCAGGTGAAAGATGCCAGCCAAATGGTGGAAAAGTCTGACGCATATTTCACTGCATATGGGTATCAAACTCGCAAGCAGCATACCTAGAACAGAAAACCTGATAAATCTGGGAAACCGTCTCAGACTGAACCCCAGCAACAAGGCCGTTCTCAGAATAATGGCCAAGGTCCAAAACCGCAGTGGAAGGACCAGGGGTAAAACACTTAGAAACCTGAGTAGAAGAGGTACAACAGGTACCCTAACCAGCAGCAGTATCAGCCATGCAACCAACCGTCGGGACTGTCCTTTTCACCACCAGCTCAAGTGAATAGGAGGCAGGAGGCGAATGCAGCCTTCATTCCTGAGCAGCAGCATGGTGGTGTCGTCCCTACCAGTACTGGTACTCCCCCACAGTTCACTAGTCCCACAGCGATAGTGAACACCCCTCCACAGATGGCCAATGTTCCATCTTCCCAAGCAGTGAGTACGATCTCTCAAGTTTCTAAGTCACAAGGCACCATGTTTGCCGCATCATTTATTCAGCAGCCTCATGAGTGGCTAGCTGCTTCCTCCACAGGCCCTCCCACAGGTGACAGTACCTTCCTTGTTCAGCCAGGGTTTGTGGGAGGCATTCCTGTGAAGGTCCTGAGAGATAATGGATCCTCAGGTTGCTCTGTCAAGCAGAGTCTAGTTCGGCCTGAGCAGTACACAGGTCGACAGATCCAGGCAAACCTTATTGATGGATCAGTGAGATTGTTCCCTGAGGCATGTATCCAGGTGGCATCTCCTTTTTATACTGGTATGACACTGCAGTTGTCATGCCAGAACCCTTATTTGACCTAATCATAGGCAATATTTCCGGTGTCAAGGATAGTTGCACCGAAGATGATGCTACTCAGACTTTGGTTGCAGAAACACGAGCCATGACTGAGGCTCCAGACTGTGTCACCCCTGTGACCATTGAATCGCAGCAAGATCTGATGTGTAGCCAACTTGTTGTTCAAGAACAACATTCTGACCCAACACTTGCTGCCGTGCGAAAGAAACAAAAGGGTCGAGTGATTAAGTATTCACGGGGAGGTCGATCCAAGTTCCTTCGCATACAAGGACGGCTCTACAGTGAGTCACGAACACCCGAGGGTGAGGTTCGGCTGCAGTTTGTCGTTCCTGCCAAGTACCACCTAGCAGTGTTAGAATGGGGTCATTGTTCAGCCTCAGGAGGTCACCTGGGCAAAAGGAAAACCCAGGGCCATACTCGAGCTGACTTTTTCTGGCCAGGGATGGGGCGAGACATAGATAGTTTTGTGTGCTCCTGCAATGTGTGTCCACGTAACACCAGTCAGGGACACATCCTTCCTACGCCGTTTGAACTCACACCCATAATCTCTGAAGCAGTTGAGAGACAGGGTAGTGGTGAAGTGGGTGCAGACCTGATGTCTCACCTGTTGGCCTCACAGGACACATCATGTCCAGGGCCTGTACATACATATTATGTACCATAGTTTAAGGGGGGAAAGTTCGAGAACCCGCAGAGGCGACCCGAGGCTGTGTCTGCGGACACACGAGCCCAAGTTTGCGTAAGGATTCTCAGCTGCCCCGATATTGTATATACGTGTGTACTCTAGGCTAAAGGGGGGAAGTTTGAGGACCTGTGTGCAGTCCAAGGCTGTTTCTGCGGACACACGAGCCCGAGTTTGCACAAGGTTTCTCAGCTCCCCGATATTAATAAGTACTGTAGGTTAAGGGGGAAGTTCGAGAGAGAACCCCGCAGAGGCGACCCGAGGCTGTGTCTGCGACACACAAGCCCGAGTTTGTGTAAGGATTTTCAGTTGCCCGATATTAATATAGGCACTAGCTTAAGGCAGAGGTTGAGGACCCGTGTGCAGTCCGAGGCTGTGTCTGCGGACACACGAGCCCAAGTTTGCATAAGGATTCTCAGCTTGCCGACACTAATTGTAAGTGCAGAGTTAAGTTTAACCAGTAAACTACACGAGTCCTCGAGACCAACGGCGTCCAGGGACTATGTTTCCTGGTTAATAACATACCTAATGAATTAATGGCGACCTCGAATGTACGAAGCTTAGGCTGTCACTCGTATTTTTCAGCTTGAGCGTACCTTTCGTAGCAGGTACTGATTGCTAAGCAGAGAGAGTAATTGTAATGTAATAAGAATTTTTGTCTCATTGACACTTTTGATGCTCCACCTTAATTGATTTTGCAGGTACAACGATGGGCGTAGCAGTTTTGCTGTGCAGGCCAGCTGATCGTCTGCCGCACGGTGCCGCCTCTTCTCCTCTGCCTTCGTTGTCATCATATTATTAATATTTACTGTATCATTTTACACGTAGGTACAGTTACACTACAACTATCACACCTACACCGTGTATCACATACACCATGCTACACAACAATTAGTTGTCAGTGTAAATTTAGGGAACTTTCGCTCAGTTTGACCTGAGTATAGGATTTTCACTGTCGTCACGGAGTTTTTTCCCTCAAGCTTGCTTCTATTAGCGTAAATACGAGTTTTTTTTCGCTCACTGGGGACTGCGACTTTCTCCTGTAGCAGGATAGCACACACACCAGTGTGAATCTTGTGTGACTGAGTTAGGATTTATATGTATGTATATTGAAATCTTTTTTCTGAAGAAAAAGAGATTGATTTTCATGAGGCGTAATGTCACGAGTCGGCTAGTGACATTGGCTTTTGTGGGAAACCGCGAACTCTAGTGGAATCCCAGTTTATCGTTCAGTTAACCGCTCATTCGGTCGGGAGTCTTTTCAAATCAATTTTTCACTGTCATAAGTGATCGTCTTTGTGTGAGACATTAGCGCTTCTGCTGAGCGATTTGTTTTGGGCGTGTTTCGCTCATTCTAGCCGTTAGAAAGGCAGCCACAGCGCTCCCTTCTTTCCCACGAGTTAGGTAGTCAAGATTTGAGCGTCACTGAAGTAGGTTGTGTGTGGCAGTGTCCTTCCTCAACGACACCTAGTTCCCACGGTCCACATAGCTGATTTGGCGAAAGACAGCAAGTGCAGTGTTCTTCCCCAGTAACGACACCCAGTCACCGCTTAGTCCACTCTTTGACCAGTATTTTCTTTTCGTTTTTCTAGACTTAAGAGTTTAGTTAAGTGTGCTGTTCCCTCACATGCCGGCCGGCTGCGCCGCATGTTGTTTTCCTAGGCGTAAGAATTTAGCTTTTGAGTGAGTGAGTGCGATCTCTTTATTTGAATTCACTTTGAAATGTAACGTTAAATGTATTCCTTTGTAATCAATAAATTTAACAGTTCTTTTTCTTTGAGCTTAATGTAATGTAAACTCGTGTTTCATATCTCCATAATTAAGCTTATTCTAGTTATAGCTCCTAGCTTGCATAAACGCACTGCTATTCATAATTGGTACTTGAGCCAGTCTTGTTGTGTTAAGCTTAAAATCCGTTGTGCCTTCTAGGAGTTAACGCATCAGCAAGAACCTGATATCATTCATAGTATTAGTTATTTATTGTCAGGGGTGAAGTCACTTTCTCCAGAGGCTAACAGTACTAATAAACAGCAATTGTGAGTAATTAGTCTCTGCTGTGTACTGTTGAGAAAGTTTATAAATTCTCGTTCCGAGAGAATCGGCGATGCAAGCTGGCATAAAGTAATCATTGCTTGATTTTAGCAAGACAATTCTTGTTCCTGCTGTTCAGTATTATTGAACATTATCATTTAATAATCGCATTTATCTTAAAAACCCCGTGACAGTAATGCACCTGGGTATTGTTGCAATATGCAGTCGTCAACATACTGTATAGTAATGCACCTGGGTATTGTTGCAGTATGCAGTCGTTAACATACTGTATAGTAATGCATCTGGGTATTGCTGCAGTATGCAGTCGTCAACATACTGTATACTAATGCACCTGGGTATTGTTGCAGTATGCAGTCGTTAACATACTGTTTACTAATGCACCTGGGTATTGTTGCAGTATGCAGTCATTAACATATACTAGTGCACCTGCGTAGTGATACTGGGATCCATATTTTTTTATATACTGAGGAAAATCAAAATGGCCTCCTCATGCCTGAAACTGCTAAATCGGAAAGTATTCTGCCGATTTTGGCCAAACTCGGTAGAAATGTAGTGGGTCATGAGTGAACATGATTTGCATAGTATGAATGATCTTGATCTCAATCTCAAGGTCACGGGTCAAAATCCATAATAATTTTAAGTCATACAGAAAGTCCCTTAATAATTAAATAGGTCTACAGTGATTACTCTTTTCATCTGGAATGTGGAGTTATTTGAAATTCTAGTTGTTTCGAGTATTTGTTATTCTTGTTTGTTGTTGTTGGTGGTAGTAGTTGCGTTGCTGTCACATCGTCTTGTTACTGCTATTTGTTTGGTGTTGTTGTCTCAGACTCACTTGCACCAGAACCCGGTGGACTGCAGACTGAAGCTTCTCTTTTCTTGCAATGCACTAAAATCCATTCGATGAGTGCAGGGTGTGGAGTTATGGGACATTTAACTAGAACAACCACGTTGTTTGCGGCTGGATCCCCAGGACTTATGGAAAAAAAGGTGCTTAGAAATTTTTTGGGAAAAAGGCCTCTTTCTCACAAACAAGGCGAATATGTTTTCACCCCCCCTCCCTTTTTTGTGTGAGAGAGAGAGAGAGAGAGAGGTTTGGACCAAATTTGGTGGGTAGATACCCTATGTCCCAGGGAACAGTCGATAAACTTTTGGGACCGATCCGGATCGTATTACAGATTTTGGATCCGGAAAACACTTTTTGCGAAACTGTAGTGAATGACGAGAAAACTTAACCCATTACAAAGAGTGGTTTGGAAATTACGTTGCCCTTGTCGGAGAGAGGCGCTCCACTGAGTGCCCCTCTAGTTAGTAATTTGACTTCATGTTTATAAAGAATCGCAATGTAGTTACAAAAAAGAAATCTTCATGAATAAAACAAACCATATTTTAAAAATATATATGAACCATAATCAGAAAAAAATAATTAAAAAGACCACTGTAGGAACATGGCGTAAATCATTGATAATCGTAAAATATTTATGAAAAATGAAAAACTTTTGTGAATAAGCCCCCAGTCTCTGTGAATCATTGTGTGCGTGTGGAAGGGGGGTTGGGTCGTAGGAAGGCACCTGTACATGTCCTGGAGGCTCTGGGGCAACTGTAATGGACTAATTTAAAAGCAGTCCCTCAGTGACTCGGTAAGTAGGTGATCCAGTGACATTGGTTCTTATAGACAACCAGGCAGTGGAGCCACCTGGTTACGTCGGTGCCACCACGTGAAAGTGTCCCTCTGCAGCACCCTTTATTCTTGGTACAGCCAGACGATTTTCCTCAGCACAAGAAATTACCGTAATGTAGTCCTTTTGATTTAACTTGGCCCTCATTTTTATATCCCTTTGCTGTTTGTTTAATAGCTTAGTGGCAAAATAACATAATACTGTGGCTCTACGTACTTCACGCAGCACTTTTTTTTCCTATCACCATTATTCCAAAGTGAACCTAATGTAACAGCTCGGCATTTAAGAAGGCGAGAGGATAATTTCAGGCCACAATGTTGCTGTTGTTGTTGTTTCTGAGTAACCCTAGTGTGTGTGGCCGAGCAGACCCATCAACCACAGCAAGCAACAGTCCCTGAAGGGCCGTCTCGTGCAGTGAACCTATGTTCCCTTACGGTAGACAGTGCTGTGGCGGAAGAGCGTGGAGGTTGGCTCTGGATGGACGCCGCACTTGCGTCTGTCTACCCCGTTAGCAGGGAGACAATAGCAGGCTCCATATAACTCCGTTATTTGATTACATGGTTACCACCCAGCTTTTTAAGTGGTTTCCTTGATTACAGGACACCATTAGACTTGTCACTTAGTGCGGAGTCACCAGAAGTGGAAAGAGGAGTAAAGAAAAGTGACTAGAAAGACTGGAGAAATAGGATGAGAGGAGGGCAGACACAGAAAAAGAATGACGAAGGTGAAGGAAGTAATAGGCAGCAGTACATTAAGTGAGTGGATGGTCGTCGTTGTCACGAATTTGCGAGATTGTGTATTTACGCCATTTCGTGTCATTGTACTTTGGTGGGAAGCCACGAACTCAAGTGGAAGAACCACTGTGTGTCACTCAGTTTAACCGTCCCTGTATGCACTTTGATTGGGATGGTTTTTCAGAATATTCATCACTGCTCCAAAAGTGATTGTTCTTATGCACGACATTAGTGTTTCACTGAGTGATTTTATTGCGTGTGTACATCGTTCGCCTTGCCACCACTGACCGTTGAAGTTAAGCCACGCCCATTTCCAGGGAACATGCCCGTTCTCACACCCCTGTACCGACTTAATGGTTACATCAGTTTGTGTTGGACGGCCACGGGACGAGAAGTTGTCGAGCGCAGAGCAGAGCAGGCCCCTCATCCTAGTGCCTACAGTCTCTAGCAGTTCAACGATTTCCCGTATCTCCCCACGGAGTTGGTGATCGGTTGTACAGCTAGCTCCGTTTCCTCCACTGACTAGTATTTTCGTTCCTTTTCCTAGGCTTAAGTCTAATTAGCTTTCCGAATGTGAGTGAGTGTATTTCCTTTGATATTTGAATTCGTTTTTGAGATTCTTGTAACGTATATTTGTTGTAATATATAAATTTGCAGTTCCTTTCTTGAGCTTAATGTAAATGTAGAATCGTGGTTGATTTCTCCGCACTGAGCTTACTTTAGTGTGCTACTCCCAGTTTGGACAAACTTCTTGTAATAATTATGACTGGTATTTAAGCCAGTTCTTTCATATTAATTCTTAAATCCGTTGTGCCAGCCAGGAATTAGCATCAGCAAGAACCTGTCCATTATTATTAGTATTAGTTATTGATTGTCAGGGGGTAAGGACACTTTCTCAGAGGCCAACAGTACTAATGATACAGCATTCGTGAGTAATTAGTCTCCGCTGTGTACTGTTGAGAAAGTTTATAAAATTCTCGTCTCTAGAGAATCGGCGAAGTAAGCCACATAAAGTAAAACTTACTACTTGATTTCACGAGTCAGTTCCTTGTGTCAACCGATTATATATATATCTACCGACGATATATACATAGATTAGCATCTTATTCTTAATTCCACATCCCCCCGTGAGAGTCGCCACCTACCATTAGGCCAAGTTAGAGTAAAAGAAAAATTGTAATAAGGTTAATAAAGGCAATAGTTAACCCTTCTACTTATAAGGTTTTATTTGAGGTTAAAGAAAAACACGAGAGCAAGAATATTGTGAAAAGATGTCATTATATTGAAGGGGTGAAGAGACAGACAGACAGAGTGGCCCCATCTCTTGCTGCCATCTTACATTTTCTTTGTCTGTATTTCACTCATCACTTTTTTATGCTCCACCTCATCTCAGTTTATCATCCTAAATGCTGTGTCTCTGTCTTTGCATCAGAGTCTTTGTTACGGTCTTTGCCTCAGTCTTTCAGTCGCTCATTTTAGCCTTCCGACCCACTGCATCTCTCTCTCTCTCTCATCATAAATTCTCTCTCTCTTCCCTCCTCTCTCTGTCTTTGGTTCACTCACTCACCCATGCTTTCTGTTCCACTGCATCTTTGTCTGCCGTCTTCTGTGTTTTTGATTAAATATTTTCCTCTTTGTTTTATGTACTTATCCCTGCCTTCTACCCCAACTCATCTTTATCATCATATATTCATTGTTTTCTTCTTTGTTTTGGTGCTTATTACCACCCTCTTCTCCAGCGCAGCTCTAACATCATCTCTGTGTCAGTTTTTTCTTCATTGTTCCAGTCGCTCATACACTGTTTCCTTTTCCACTTAGTCTGTATACACCATCCTAATTCCTAATTGTTTTAGTCTTTATTGATAAATTCCTTTTGTCTTGATTTGTATTCTTGCTACTATTGTGTATTTTCTATTTGTGCTTAATTTTCTTCAGTCTTTGTTTCAGTCCTTCCTTCAGTCTTTCCTTCAGTTACTTTAGTCTTTCCGTCAGTCTTTGCTTCACTCACACATTGTTTTCCCTCGCGCCTTCAGTCTTCGTCAGTAAGTAGTTCCTCTCCTTGCTTCAGTCTTTCCTTCAGTCTTTGCCTCAGTCTTTCCTTCAGTCCTCCCTTCAGTCTGTGTTTCAGTCTTTCCTTCATTCCTTCAGTACTTGCTTCAGTCTTTCCTTCAGTCTTTGTCTCAGTCTCTGCTTCACTCACATATCACTGTTTTCCCGTCCTCACGCCTTCAGCCATCGTCAGTAAGTAGCTCCTTTCTTTCCTTCAGTCTTTCCTTCAGTCGTTGTTTCAGTCATTGCTTCACTCACACGTCACTGTTTTCCCTCACGCCTTCAACCTTCGTCAGTAAGTAGCTCCTCTCTCACAGCCTCGGGTTCCCCACAACAATGCCTCTGCTAATGGCCGCTTCCTCACGCTGTACACTTTATTTCCTCCTCCTTTTGTTCCGTGGGCGTGTGTGTGTGGGGGTGGGTGCGGGAGGGGATCTGGGTGTGGGGATGGGGAGATGTGTGTGTGGAGGAGGGGTGGGGGGCTGGGGGGGTAACCGTGGTGTGTATGGGGGTGGGTGGGTGTGTAGGTGAGAAAGTGGATGTGGGTGTATGGATGGGTGGGGTTGTGGGTGTGAGTGTGGGTCAGGGTTTATGCGTGTGTGTGTGTGTGTGTGTGTGTGTGTGTGTTTACGTTTTTACCCCTTATCTTCCACTCTGTTATTTATCTATCTTTCCATCTATCACTGTCATACCTGTAATCAGAGGCATGGTAAAAATTTAAAAATTCTCATTCCCAATACCATTTTCTTTATAACACTATTTATTCACATTAAAGGGAACACTTTTAAAATTCAGACTCCTTTCCACACGAGCACTCATTTGATCTTTAATATTATAAAAAGTCGCTTAATTTTGAAATAACACTAGAGCTTGATTTTTTAAAGTAAATTTATTGGTAAATATTTGAGAATTTTCAAATAGGCGGCTTAGAAGGAAAGTTACAGTCTTGGTGTTTTAATATGTTATAGAGATATTTTTTTTGGTGGTAGGTGATGGCGACCATCATTCACTCACGATGTAGTGCTGCCTACTTTTTCCTTCACCTTTATCATTCTTTTCCTGTCTCTACCCTCCTCTCTTCCTATTTCTCACCATCGTCCACTCACTTGATGTAGTGCTGCCTACTTTTACCTACACATTTATCATTCTTTTTCTATGTCTGCCCTCATCCCTTCTTACTTGGCACCATCATCCACTCACTTGATGTATTGGTTCCTGTTTCTTTCTTCACATTTATCATTCTTTTTCTGTGTCCCCCTCCTCTCTTCTTATTTCTCCCATCTTTCTTGTCACATTTTATTGCTTTTTCCAGTTAGCTTTACATTGAGTGACAAACTTATTGGTTTCCTGTAAGCCAGGAAACCATTTACAGCGCTGGGTGGTAACCATAATTATAACCAACCCAGACGCGTTCCCTACGTGTCAACAAGTGGATTGGCGGAGGGTTAGTGCCCTCCCCGTTAAACAACAAGCTCAAAGACAAACGGCCACCCCTTACCGGATTATGGCATCTGGCGATAGATAAATAGACAAGTGCTCGAAGGGCCCCTCGCACTTGCTCCTGCGGTGGGCTGTCGCGTTTATGTGCTGTGCTAGTGTAACGTTGTCACTTGGATTTTTTGCAGCTAACCAGTTGATCGTGTTATTTGCAGCTTTGGGAATGGAACCCAAGTTGTCCGAACGCAAGTCCGAAATATACACACAGCTACTGCTATAGTACATTAGATGTAGCTGTGGGCAATAAAATTCTACGGAGATCCTATGCCGGGCGCCAGGAGTGGCTTTTTTTTTTTTTTTTGTCATAATGTGATCGCTCATTAAATATAGTAAGTTTTTCAATTGTGATGGGACCAAGTTTTTTCACATCAGCGAATTTTTTGCGATTTTTGTGCCAATTTTGGTGCGATTTGAATGTGTAGTTTCGGCTGGCCAAAACACACCCACACCCACCCACACACACACACACACACACACACACACACACACACACACACACACACACGGCTACTGCTATAGTATATTAGATAGATAGACAGATAGTTCCAAAGAAGCATTTGACTTTGGAATAACGTAATAGGTACTTCATCTCGATATGCCTCTATATTTACAAACTCTATATTGATGTAACATAATTCTGTATTTCAGGCTGACAAAACAGAGATTGTGGTACAAAGACATTGCAAAACGAGAGAGAGAGAGAGAGAGAGAGAGAGAGACAGACAGACAGACAGACAGACAGACTGACAGAAAAAAAATAAAAATTAATGCCAAGAGTGACTTTTGCATCTTCCTGTACTAATTCATAGACAATATCTTGCTCAGGTACCCATCCCAAAAGAAAAGAAAAAATGGAAATAGTGAATGGAAGGCATAAGATGTCTATGAAAAGAGAGAGAGAGAGAGAGTAGGATGAGGAGGAGAGAGGAAAGGAGAGGAGGAGAGGGGAGGGGAGAGGAAGGGAGTGGAACAGTATGGCGGGGCAGGGTAGTGTGAGGCAGAACAGGGTGATTTTGGATAGGGTGAGGCAGGTAGGATGACGTAGGACAGGGTAAGGCAGGGTTACATGTTGCAGCGCACGATAAGGTAAGGTAAGGCGAAGCACGGTAAGGGAAGCAGAGTAGGGGAAAGAAGGGTAGGGTGAGGTAAGAGTGAGGCAGGGCAGGGCAAGGTGAGACAGGGTGAGGCATGAATAGAGAGAGGGAGGGGGGCGCAAATCCCCCTCCAGTCGGCACTTGTAGGGTAAGAGGGGAGTGGCCACAATCTGGTTACCTCTTGTGTAAGGCTTCCCAATCTCTGCTCATCAAGTGCACATCATTTATTCACACACACACACACACACACACACACACACACACACACACAATTTAAATATCACCACTTGTACGCTAAGACCCACTGCCCATAGCTCATACATGCTATGGTTGTCTCATTCAGAACTGTTTTGATGGTATTAGCGGTGTTTGTGTGTGTGGAAGACCAGTAAAGATTATTAACCCATCCAATATAATATCCTATTCTTGAGAGCCTCCTTCTGTACTATCCTTGTCATATTCTAGTAGTTTAGTCACTGTCTTGAAGGAGCTGCCTAGTGTGGACCATCTTGTCCTGCTGCAGTTATCCTCTCTTGTTATGTTCTTGTGTTCTTGGTATATTTTTGTTCTGTTCTTCTTATATCTTTGTCACATTTACATTATTGTATTTAAGTTCTGAACAAATTTTTATAATGAAAAGGTTAATGAAAGAGTCCAAAAAAAAAAAAGTGTCTGGTTTCATTATACATCGTTCATCCTGGCAAAAAAACTTCAATCTCTTTTAGCTCAGTTGAGACTTCTTTGACTAGTAACAAAGGAGACTCATGCCTATCTCATAACCTGATCTTCGAATTTTATACAGCCACGACTTTTTGCTTAATAAGGGGTACTGGGCCAGTTCTCTCAGGTGAAAACGAACTGACTATAGCCTGAGTCACCCACCCATCCATCCATCTTCCTATCCATCCATCTTCCTATCCATCCATCATCCCACCCACCCTTCCCTCCATCCACATCCACCCATCTATCCATCCATCCATCCATCATCCTACCCACACTTCCCTCCATCCACATCCATCCATCATCCTACCCACCCCTCCCTCCCTCCCTCCCTCCATCCATCCATCCATCCATCTTTCCATTCATCCACCCATCCATCCATCATCCCACCCACCCCTGCCTCCCTCCCTCCTCCCTCCTTCCCTCCGTCCATCTATCCACCCATCCATCATCCCATCCACCCTTCCCCCCCTCCCTCCACCCTTCCCTCCATCCATTCATCCATCCATCCATCCATTCATCCATCCATCATCCACCCATCAAATCCCACCCATCCATCATCCCACCCATCATCCCACCCATCCCTTCATCCATCCATCCATCCACACATCCATCCATCATCCCATCCTTTATTGTCTCATCAGGTGTGTAGGAGGGCAATATACAAGAGAAATCACTACACATCGTTTACTTTAACTTGGCTGAGATTTTTGTCCTTTTCCAGCTTATTTCACATAGCTCAGTGGCAGAATAAGACAATACTACGGCTCTATGTCCTTCCCATAGCACTTCTTCGTGACTAGCACTTTATTGTAGTATTGATCTATGACGATATACAGTACCGAGGCTCTACATCTTTTTCATAGCACTTCTTCGTGACAAGCATTGTGCTCTAGTGTTATTCGTTAGTTACAGTTCACTAGTAGAAAAACACAAGAGCTGTATATCCTTCCCATAGCACTTCGTGACTAGCACCATATTCTATTGTTGATCTAGTGTTACAGACAGAATACAGTACTTCGGCTTCACATCTTTTCCGTAACACTTCATCGTGATTAGCACCATCGTGTTAATTGTTACAGTTTAGTGGCAGAAAATGACAGTATTAAGGATGGGGTTTTGTGGGGTTCAGGGATGTGGTGTGTGGGCTTAGTGTGGGTAGGAGAAGGAGTGTGGGTGAGGTGGGGTGGGGTGAGATTATGGGGTTTAAAGGGGGATGGGGGTAGGGGTGATGAGGGAGTTGGGGTGGGGTGGAGTAAAGTTATGGGGTTTGGGGTTTTTGGTGTGGAGTTTAAAGAGGGGGTCGGGGTACGGATGGAGGGTTTGGGGTGGGTGTGGTGGGGGAGTGAGGGTGGAAGGTTGGGATGGGGGATTGGGGGTGGAAGGTTGGGATGGGGGATTGGGGGTGGAAGGTTGGGATTGGGGAGTGGAGGTGCAGAGAAGGGCGGGGCACCTGGACTTATTGCACACTCTTGCATAATGGACCATCAATTGCAAAGTATGAAGCTTGGTATTAATTCACGTAGGATTTCGTTCCAGTGAGAATGAAGAGGTACTGTGTGTGTGTGTGTGTGTGTGTGTGTGTGTCGGTATCTTTAATTTATCTAAATTTACTTTTCCCATTGTGGACATTTATTTGTCAAACCCGCTTCCCCCGCCTTACCCTGCCTCAACCTACGTTGCCTTATCCTACTCTGCCTCACCCTTCGTTGCCTTATCCTACCCTGCCTCACTCTACCTTGCCTCACCTTGCCTTCCCTTACTCTGCCTCACTCTGCCTTGCTTCACTTTTCCCTACATCGTCTCACCTCGCCCTGACACCCTACCCTGCCTAACCCTGCCCTGCCTCACCCTACTTTGCCTTACCCTACCCTGGCACCCTACCCTGCTTTGCTCTATCCTACCCCACCCCTGCCCTCTCTCTCCATCCTTCCTTACCCTACTCTGCCTCACCTTAACCAAACCCACCTTGCCCTGCCTAATGCTACTCTGCCTTACCCTGCCCTGTCTCACTTTCCTTTACCCTACCCTGCCATGCTTCACATTGCCTACTTCAACCTACCCTGTCTCACCCTGCCTTGCCTCGCCTTACCCTACCTCACCCTACCCTGCCCTGCCTCACCCTACCCTGCCTCACCCTACCCTGCCTCACCCTGCCTTGCCTCACCCTACCCTGCCTCACCCTGCTCTCCTCGCCCTACTCTACTTCACCCTTCCCTGCCTCGCCTTACTCTACCTCAACCTACCCTGCCTTATCTCACCCTATCCAGCCTAACCTTCCTTACCCTAACCTGCCTCACCCCACCGTGTCTCACTCTGCCTTACCCTACAGTGCCTCACCCTGCCTGCCTCACACTGTCCTACCTCACCTAACCCTGCCTCACCCTACCTTGTCTCACCCTGCCTAACCCTGCCTAACCTTGCCTCAACGGTCAACTATTTTCTAAGTTTCCATTTTGTGTTTTCCTGTTTTTCCTCTGTATAATATTTCTCTAGAGTTTCTCCTGCATTATAAGTAGTCGTCTGTATTCAGGTTTCCTCCGATGTTTTCTTTAATAGTTTTTTTTTTTTTTGCTTCTGTCTTGGCTTACACACACACATACACATGTGCATTACATAAACACACACACACACACACACACACACACACACACACACACACACACACACACAACCAGTGTTGTAGGTCACGAGACCAGTTTGATGTGGTCTTAGTCTTGATCTTGGTCTCGTTTGATGTGGTCTTGGTCTTGATCTTGGTCTCGAAGCTCCTGGTCTCGGAGTTTTGGCTCGAGACCAGGTCGAGACCAGCATTACAAAGTGCATCGTGGCGTGGGGAAGGTCGGGATTTATGATCATACACGGAGAAAAATCATGGCTGATTCGATTCACGGCACGCCATGCAGCGTTGTACTGTCTATAGATACTGCCTGGCTAGCGCTACGGTGATGATGCATGAGCTGAGCCTTACGAGCGCCGATAGAGTGCGTGCGAGTCGAGAAAGCTTGCATGACGTGGCCATTCTCGCAGTGATAATGTCCGTTTGCACGTACGCATGTTTGCAGCTCTGTTCACCTCCGTGTACTTCATATACGTGTATGGTGTATGCAATTCCCGCACCCTTCGTACACGTACACCACAGGTTTAGTTTGCTCGGAAAATGTAATCACAAAAATTTCAATTTTTGTTTTTTTCTTCATGCCAGTGAAGCAATGAAATCAGAAATATGCTACCTAGATGTTATTTTTTTTTTTATGCGAGGAAGAAGGAACCAAAGGCCATGAGCCCGCAGTAACAGTTCCCTCCAAGAGAAAAACATAATACAATAGAGAGCCAAATTCAAGATCCGATCATTTTGAGATGCCTGGACACACTGCGTTTGAAAGACTGGAGATCATAGGCAGCAGGAAATACAAACAGAGGGAGACAGTTCCAGAGCTGACCTGTTCCATAAATGAAAGACTGGGAGTAACGGTTAACTCTTGCATTAGAGAGTTGGACAGAAAAAGGATGAGAGTTTGCTGCCAGACGGGTGCTACACGCCCGTCGTAGAGGTGGAGGAATGCAAGCAGATAGTTCAGAGGAGCAGTGACCATTAAAGTAGCGATAGAAAAGAGATAAAGATGCAACAGTGCGGCGAAGAGACAGAGGTTGAAGGGAGTCAGTAAGAGGAGGAGAGTTAATGAGACGAAAAGCCTTTGACTCCACCCTATTGAGCAGAGCTGTATGTGGGGAGCCTCCCCACACATGAGAGTTGTACTCCACACAGGGGCGGATAAAACCCCTGTATAGAGTCAACAATTGTGCAGTGGTAAAGAAAGAGCGGAGTCGGCTTAGCACACCCAATCTCTTGGAAGCAGATTTTACAAGAGATGTAATATGATCTTTCCAAGATAAGTCCCGAGTAAATGAAACCCCAAGCATGTTCAAGGATGATGCAGGATTAAGCTGAATATTATTAAACATTAGTGGGTATACCTGTGGAAGATTTTGTCGGGTTGATAGGTGTAAGAACTTAGTCTTAGATGCATTAAAAAAAACATATTATTTTTACCCCAGTCAGAGATACAAGCCAAGTCAGACATTAGGTGCGCCATAGCCTCATCCCTTGTTTGTTGAAATAACTGTTCAGATGGGCGTTGCGGGAACCGAATGGAAAGGTGAAGGGTGGAGTCATCAGCGTATGAGTGGATAGGGTTAGATGTACAGCTTAGAAGATCATTGATGAATAAAAGGAAGAGAGTTGGTGATAGGACAGAGCCCTGAGGAACGCCACTGTTGATAGATCTAGGAGAAGAACGATGGCCGTCTACAACAGCGGCTATAGAACGACCAGAAAGGAAGCTAGCGATGAAGGCACAGATAGAAGGATAGAAACCGTAGGAGGGCAGTTTGGAAATTAAAGATTTATGCCAGACTCGATCGAAAGCCTTTGAGATGTCAAGTGCAATGGCAAAGCTTTCGCCAAAGTCCCGAAAGGAGGATGACCAGGAGTCTGAAAGGTAGGTGAGAAGATCGCCAGTGGAGCGTCCCTGACGGAACCCGTACTGACGATCGGAAGGAAGGTTGTGATAGGAAAGATGCCTTAAAATTTTTCTATTGAGAATTGACTCGAAAACTTTTGAAATACAGGACATTAAAGCAATTGGACGATAGTTGGAGGGTTGGGAGTGGTCACCCTTCTTTGGGACTGGCTGAATGAGAGCAAACTTCCAGCAAGAAGGAAAGGTACAAGTTGACAGACAAAGGCGAAAGAGTTTGTCTAGGCAGGGTGTAAGCACAGAAGCACAGTTCTTGAGAACAACAGGAGGGACCCTATCAGGCCCATATGCCTTGTTAGTACTGAGGCCAGTGATGGCAGAAAATACATCAACTGAAGAAATTTTAATGTCAGCCATGAGGAAGTCAGAGGGGGGAAGTGATGGAGGAACAGCACCGGAATCATCTAAGGTGGAATTGGAGGAGAAAGTCTGTGCAAAGAGATCTGCTTTATCAGTAGAAGAAATAGCTACAGAACCATCAGAGTAGAAAAGAGGAGGGAAGGATGATGAGGTAAAGTTGTTAGAAAGATTTTTGGCAAGGTGCCAGAATGAGCGGGAAGAATTTGAGTTGGAGAGTTGAGAGCATTTAGTATGGATGAAATTATTTTTAATAGAGCGAAGAACAGACTTAGCACGATTCCGGGCAGAAACGTAAAGATGATGTGATTCAGGGGTGGGTTGGCTCCGGTACCTTTTGTAGGCCCTCTCCTTGTTGCGGACAGCATTAGAACAAGCGTGATTAATCCAAGGCTTTCTTGTGTTAATCAAAGGATATGAGAAAGGAATGTATGCTTCCATGCCCGAGAGAATAACCTCCGTAATGGGCAAGGCACACTCAGGTGGCTCCCGGCCATGGAAGCAATAATCATTCCAGCGAAATTGAAAGAAGTACTGCCTGAGGGCCTCCCAGTCCGCAGCTCCAAAAATGCCACAGACGACGTTTCCCTGGAGGGTCCACAGGCCGTACCGGAGTGATAGGAGAGGTTAAGGTAATAAGGTTGTGATCGGAGGAGCCCAACGGAGAGAAAAGATTAACAGAGTAAGCAGAAGGATTAGTTGTGAGGAAGAGGTCAAGTATGTTGGAGCTCTCTCCAAGGCGGTCAGGGATACGGGTAGGGTGCTGTACAAGCTGCTCTAGATCATTAAGGATAGAAAAGATGTAGGCTTGTTCACCAGGTGGATCAATGAAAGGAGAGGAGAGCCAAAGGTGGTGGTGAACATTGAAATCTACTAGAATGGAGATTTCAGAGAAAGGAGAAATGGATTGAATGTGTTCCATCGTAGAAGTAAGATAGTCGAAGAATTTTTGATAGTCAGTAGAATTAGGGGATAAGTAAACAGCACAGATATATTTAGTCAGAGAATGACAGGAAAGCCGAAGCCAGAGTTTAGAGAATTCAGAAGAATCGAGTTCAGGAACACGAGAGCAAGATAAGTCGTTGCGTATATATACACAACAGCCACCTTTGGCTTTGAAATGAGTATAAAGAAAGTAGGAGGATACAGAAAAGGGTTTGCTGTCAGTTGCCTCAGACAGCTGAGTCTCAGTTAGAAAAAGAAAGTGAGGTTTAGAGGAGGAGAGGTGGTGCTCAACAGAGCGAAAGTTAGAGGAAAGGCCGCGAATGTTGCAGAAATGAAGAAGAAGAAAGTCAGACATTTCCTCCCTTACAGGGGTGTAGCCAGGATTATGGAGCGATGGGGGCCAAGTCAGACATCAGTGGCTTCCCACCTTTCAAGTTATGACCCTTCAGAGCTTCGAAATGGCTATCACGGAGGCCTGTAGTGACTTCTGTGACCCTTTTAGAAGAAATCAGAATATTTTCTAATTTTTCACAGCCACCCAAGTATTTCATACAACTTATTCACCTATGAGCGGGGGGCCATGGCCATGTGGCCCAGTGGCGTTTCTAGCCCTACTAAAGTGGAGAGGCCACCTGGGGGCCGATTAATCATCTGTAGGCTACTAGCAAGAAGGACAGTGAGCAGACTCGAATGAGGGTCCCTTTCAAGAGGGAATGTTAGTGAAAACTGTTCTCTTAAACAAATAGTGGGTACGACCGTAAGAAATATCTGGAGCACTTATGGAAGTAAAATATATATTTTATATTTATGAAAAATTTTTGCTTCCCACCTCTGTATCCCGAACCCACTTCGGCCTCTTGTGTAATTATCCGGAAGAGTAGGTAGTTCCTCTCGACTGCTCACGAGAAACGAAAGATGATATGGTGTGTATGGAACGTTTGGGCACGGGTAAAGCTTGGACAGAAGTGCGAAAATTAGTCTTCAGAAAACCAGCTTTCGCAGAAAAGGAAGATGCAGCTATACATGAGTACGATGGCACTGACACAGTATGCAACACCATACATTATAACTTCAAAACTGTACTTTCAAAAGTATAAAAACTTAGAAAACTTTCAAAAGCTGTAACATCGGTGTGCAGGGCCGTAGAGAGCTATGACCGCGCCCTGGGGTGCCTGGAAAACGTTTGACGCAGGCCAGAAAAACAAGCAAAATTGTCACATACCTAATGTGAGCCCTGGAACCTTCATACTCTTGAGTTTTGGCCTGAGAACTATCCACATTGCCCACTTCTCTCAGTCATTCTTCTTGGTAATTTACCCATAAACTCCTCGACCTCATTCAACTCATGTTGCGACAATCAACTTAATTTCGTTCAAAAAGGTGTTGAGTATCGCATCGATACATAATCTGCAGCTGAGTGCTCTCACTCGAGGGGCTGAGTCGCTTGTGAATACTTACCAGCAGTGCAGCACCTGCAGGCTGCAGCTACTCTTCATTCATTCAGCAGACACATAAATTCTTGGTCTTGGTCCCGGAGGCCTGGTCTTGGTCTTGGTCTTGGTCTCCCAGGATCTGGTTTTGGTCTTGGTCTTGGTCTCGGACGGTCTGGTCTTGGTCTCGAGGTGCCTGGTCTTGACTACGACGCTTTGACACACACACACAGATAGATAGATGGATGTAGTAGAAATAATTTTGAAGATATGTCAAGAGGGAGGAGAGTTTGGTCGAATGTGTGTGTGTGTGTGTGTGTGTGTGTGTGTGTGTGTGTGTGTGTGTGTGTGTGTGTGTGTCTGTGTCTGTGTGATGGTCTTTTAACTCCATTCTGAACACGTTTGCTACTCTACCACACACCACACTGACACGTCCATAAACTGTATTTTTGCATGTGTGTGTGTGCGTGTGTGTGTGTGTGTGTGTGTGTGTGAGAGAGAGAGAGAGAGAGAGAGAGAGAGAGACTGCGTATGTCTGTGTGGGTGCAATGTATGTGCGTGGATCGGAAGGTAGGTAGGCTGTGTATGTATGTATGTAGATAGGTATAAATGTACGTTTTTCCACCCTCACACACACACACACACACACACACACACACACTAAAATACACATCCACGTCAGGCGATAAGAATGGCTAGAATTTTACGGGCTCCGAATTTCGCTTACCCCTCTCGTGGTAGGCACAACTCTCGCATTCTTTTCCCCCCGCCAAAACCAGACGATTTTATTCAACTGAGAGTGAGTCGTAGGAGCCTGAGAGAGAGAGTCGTGGGATTTTGAAGTGTTTTTGACTTCGACTTTGCCCATATTCCTGTCGGTTAAGGAAACTCCCTAACACCTCTTCCCAGTCGATTTATTTTGTTATTCCACATCGTTTCTCACGAAGTGGAATCTTAGGCTAGGTCTTGTCCGTCCGTCCGTCCGTACGTCCATTCGTCCGTTCCACGCTGGATCTCTGAAACAATTTGCAGTTATTTTCTCATATTTGTATGACTGGGGAACCAAATAGGAGGTTGATGCCCGTCTTTTCGAAATTTTGAAAAGGTCCTATATGGCCGAGTTAGACCAATTTTCTATTTTTGAGACCTTAAATCCTTTATCTCCTTTCCGTTAACAGGTTTACAGGCTGTGATAAACTTACATAGGAAGTCATGTACAGTCAGTCTAAACATGATGGCAGATTTGACCTGTGACCTTTCCTTCAAGGTCATCTGAAAGGTCGAATGTCAATTTGCACGAATGATGTTATGAGTCGTTCCAATATTAATTTCCATCATATTTACTGGGGATTTTTAGTACATGTGGCATTGACAGACTCCGTCAGGTGGAATCCATTTTTCCCTTGGGATGAACCAGTTTATAAGTAAGCCAACACAGATATCAGCAGCAATAGTAGATCTGCTATTCACCAATCTCAAAGGTCCTCACGATGCTACTGTTCCGCTGTATGTTACTGATCATCATATGATTTTCTTAGGATTTTAAATTATTGATGAATATTATGATATATTTAGATGTTTACAAAACAGTTGTAACAATGAATAAATTTGCATAATTATTTTCTGACTTAAAAAATTAATGAACTACATAAGCTATCTATCTGTATACCTAGGCTGCTTCCCCCCAAAAAAAATGTGGGAACCAAGACAGGACGACACACTCCCAGTTTACTCATCCACACACACATTCACTCGTATCTTAGTCCCAAGGGGAGAAGAGACCGATCCTCACCGCATTACACCACACGAAGGTCAACTGCACTGTGCACTCAACGACATCTGCAGCAGGACCCGACAGCAGAGCTGGTTTACTCCTGCCACATCAAAATGGACCCAGCCCCTTTCCCGCACCTGACCTGATCAGCTGATCAGACAGAATGCAGGAGAATATCCCCTCAAGGCCGCATCACCATTTATTCATTCACAATTTCTCTCCATTCATTCCTATCACCCTCAACCACTCTTCCATGCTCTACAGACATCCCTCCCGCATCTAACGTCCTCTTCCACACTGTCCATTCATCCTATTCGTGGTCGTTCTCTCAGTCTTACGTCCCTCACATGCGATCCAGTTATCTTCTTCACCAGTCGCTCATTATCCATTCTCTCCCTGTGGCCAAACCATCGCAACATACTCTGCTCAACTCGATCAGCCATCTCCCACATAACTCTAGTTCTCCTCTGCACTACATTTTTCTCACTCAATCCATGCGTATCACTCCACACATACTCCTCAGACACGTCATCTCCATTACATTCAAGTTTTCCTCTCTGCTACACCCATATTCCATGTTTCCAGTTCCATATAACGCAGTCAGTACCACTACATCCTCATGCAGCCCTCTCTTTACATCCATTCTTAGTGAAGGACATCTAAAAACTTCTTTCATTCCTCCAAGCACTTCAATCATTCTAAGCTTCACCTCAACATTTAATCATCCATCCACAGCAACATGTGACTCTAAATACTTAAAACGCTCTACCTTCTCAAGCAATTCATCATTCAAAACTACGATCATTTCCCTACCGTCTATCAACGTCGTACACTTCATCACTTTACTCTTATTCCGATTTACTCTCAATTTCCTCCTTTCACACACCCTTCCAAACTCCTCTACCAACTGACCCAATCTCTCCTCCGAATCAACTACCAGTGCAGTACCATCCGCAAACAGCAGCTGATTCAGATTCCACTCTCTACCATCAGCATTCATGAGACTCAAACTTCCACCTAACACTCTCACATTCACCTCTCTTACAACACCATCCGTATGAATATTAAATAACAAAGGCGACATCACACATGCCTGCCGTAGCCCCCACTCTCACGGGAAACCAATCACTCATTGAATTTTCCACTATTTAACACTATTTCCTATTTACATAAATACTTTTCACTCCTTTTAGCAACCTACCATGAAGTCCATACAATTCCTAAACAGTCCAGAAAGCCTCCTATCAGTTCCATCATACTCTTTCTCTAAATCCATAAATGCCCAAAACACATCCTTACCTTTCGCTAAGTACTTTTCACACACCTGTCTCACAGCAGACACATGATCTACATATTCCCTCCCTCTCCTAAACCCACACTGCTCATCAACAATCACACCCTCTGTACCCTCTCTAACTCTCTTGATCAACAAACACTCTACCATACACCTTGCCTACAACACTCAACAGACTTATACCTCTTAAGCTATAAATAGTACATTCATACTTATCACCCTTACCTTTATACAATGGAACCAGACGCACATGCCCAGTCAACTGGTATCATACCTCTCACAAAACACACATTCCACAATCTTACCCCAACCACTCAACAATAGTCGCTCCACCACCTTTCAGGCATTCCACAGCACACCCATCCATACCTGCAGCTTTCCCTGCTTTCATCTCCTTTGCTGCCTTCTGCATTTGCTCCATCGTGATCAAAGAATCATTCAGCTCTCCCAACACATTTATTCCTTGCACCCGTCCATCTGCCACAGTCTCAGCCTCCCTTTCCTCCTCTACATTTAACAATCTTTCAAAATACTCTGCCCATCTCTTCCGTACTGCATCCATCTCAGTTAACATCCTTCCATCATCTGTTTTTACTCGCTCTTACCTCCCAGACTCTCCCTTTTGCACCCTCTTTGCCTCCTTCCAAAACATTTTGTTTTTACTACATAAGCAAATGTTAAAGATATTTAGAATATGAGATAAATTAATGAATATATATATATATATATATATATATATATATATATATATATATATATATATATATATATATATCATTTCCTGTGGCACCCTCGGGGATGCATAGGGCCCTCGATGAACTCACACCACCACATCCTATCTTGTGCCAACTCCTCAAGATCTCCCCAACACTCATCTCCAGCTTCCCGTCTCATTGTCCTCACCCACGTCTCTTTTGGCCTTCCTCTACCTCTCCTACCAAGTGCCACCCACCCTGGTGTACCTCGTACTATTCCCTGTCTCCTGTACACATGTCCTAGCCACTTCCATCGAGAGAATCTAACATATTCATCGATCGGCTGCACTCCCGTTATTTCTCTAATTCTACTATTTGGTATCCTTTCCCACCACTTAACTCCTAATATTCTTCTAAGTGCTTTATTTTCAAACACCAAGAATTTATTTTCCATAGTCACTGTGCTGTACCAAGACTCGTGTCCATAAATTAAGATACTCCTAACCATTACCTTATAAAGTTTGATTTTTGTATGCACAGAGAAATTGTTATTATTCCAAATATTTTTAAGCATTCCCATTGCCTGATTTGCCTTCTTTAACCTTTCCTCGAATTCAAAGTTCAAAGAACCATCCTTGGCTAAATAAGTACCTAAATATTTAAACCTATCAACTTGCTTTACAACCATACCTCCAATTACACATTCCTGTGCATTTTCCATATTCATATTGATTATTTCAGTTTTTCCACAATTAATAACCAAACCCACCTTGCGACCTTCACTCACCAAACAGTCCAACACTCTCTGCATCTCTTCTGGCCCATCACAAATCAAAACTATATCATCTGCATAATCTAAATCCAAAAGTTTCCTGTTCTCTCCCCAAAGTATACCTGCACCGGTTTCTGTTCCAACGCGTTTCATAATGTAATCAATGACCAATATAAATAGTAAAGGCGATAGAACACCACCTTGAATTACTCCTGACTTGACTTCAAACGAATCACTCAGACAACCATCAACTATCACTTTACAAAATGTGTCCTCATGCATATTCATAATGACCCTCACAAACTCCTCTGGTATTCCATAATGTCTCATGATCTTCCCCATAGTCTCTCTCGAAACACTATCAAAAGCCTTTTCAAAATCAACAAAACAAAGACTTAACGGTACTCTCATTTCATTAACTTGCTGCATCAAATGCCTAACTATAAAGATCTGATCATTGCAACCACGTCCCTTTCTAAAACCAGCCTGTTCATCCCTCAGAATACCCTCAACCACCGGCTCCAACCTATTTAACAACACTCTACTGAAAACTATCAAAGCTATCGGTGACAAAGAGATTCCCCTCCAATTACCACATTCACTCAGGTCTCCCTTCTTCGGAACTTTAACAATTACACCATTCTTCCAAACTGATGGTAGTAACCCCGTCACCCATATCTTATTGAATAGCTTGGTCAAGATCATTATTAATCTATCCCCCTCCACTTTAAACATTTCCGGAAATAAACCATCCTCCCCTGGTGCCTTATTATTCTTTAACTGTTTTACTGCTTTCTCCACTTCTGCAAGCCTCAACTCTCCTGTTTCTATATTTAAATCTTCCTGAGCAGACGGTATATCCTCTACTGGTGGTATTGGTCTATTAAGAACTGTCTCAAAATGCTCTTTCCATCTATTTTTAATATCTCCATCTTTGGTCAATAAATTTCCTTCCCTGTCTCTAACTGGTATTTCCTTGCGTTTACCTGCATTACCACTCAGTTCTCTAATCGATTCATATGCTATTCTTTGACTCTGTCCATCATTTTTGTTTATTAAGATTTCAGTCTCTGCAACCTTTTCTTCCACACATCTTCTTTTATCTCTCTTAGCTAACCTTCTTATTTCTGAATTCAAACTCCAGTACGCAGCTCTTGCTAATTCAATCTCTCGTTCATCAACGCATTGCATCTCACTCCTCAATTTAGCCTCACCTCTCTTTTTTATCATATCCCACGTTTCCTCTAATATCCATTTCTTTCTCCTGAATCTATGTCTCCTTCCAATCGTACATTCAGCAGTCTCATGCAAAACTTTGTTCACATCCTCCAACATCTCATCTACACTTCTCTCCCCCTCTTCCAACGTTTCCAACACCAAAAACCTATTTCTGCATTCTAATCTGAATTCCTCCTTTTCTTCTCCTTCCCTTCTAAGCTTAACAATATCGTATCTACCAACACCAGATTTTTCCTTCTTCTGATTTTTAAGTTTAAACCTTATTTTTGCAATGCTGAGTTGATGGTCACTACCAATATCCGCTCCCCGTTTAACATGAACATCTAGCAGAGAACTTCTATGCCTCCTACTGATAGCAATGTGATCAATCTGATTTTTATATTTTCCACACGGCGACACCCAAGTTGTCTTGTGTATATTGCAATGCTGAAAGAGTGTGCCCCCGATGACTAAGTCATTTGCTAGACAGAAGCTTCCAAACCTCACTCCGTTTTCACTCATCCTACTACCAACTCCCATCTTACATATATATTTATATATTGTGAAAAATGTTGAATAGTTCTGGTAAACAAATCGGGGCCCTCTTTCTGGGCACTGAAAAGTGAAAAATATTTAATGTATCCAAGTCGGTATCCCTGCCGGGACACCTGCTATGCAAGAATTTTCTGGTACACAACTCAGTAGGGTGTTTACCATTTCCCTAAAGTTGTCTAAGTAAATTAAACAAGTCTCATAGAGTTAGGCGAAACGTAAATTAAATCTTAACTCACCTACAATAACTATCTTCTATCTCATAGCTTCAATCCCCCCTTGAATTGGCCAATTCGTAGTAAGGTTACTTAGCTAGTGAAGAGGGAGTGATTGTTAACCGATGAGCGATGAGGCTGCTTGGTGAAGTTGCTTGAGCAAGCAAGCGTCCTAATGGTGCTTCTGTGCAACCTAGCTTGAGAATGACTAGGGAACAAGGTGCTAACTCCACGAGATCTAGGTGGAGCAAGAGTGAAGGTGAACGCGGCAAGCCCCAACTCTTCATTGGAATTGTGGGTTGCCAACTCTGTATTTTTAATTACAGTACTAAATACAGTTATATTACATCATGATATGTACAGGGCAAATCTAACAAATTAATCTTAGTTTTACTTAAACTAAAGTTAAGATCAAATATTCCCCTTTAACTGTGTAAAAATATCTTAATTTCACATCTCTGCCTTAACAGGAGAATCTTTCCCTGCTTGCCTACGTCACCTAACGGCAGACGCATGATTTAGGGTCAGTGGAAAATTCCACATAATTACATGTATTTTACAAAGTACAGTTGTCCACGGGGGTTAAATGCAGTAGCATTTAATTCTATCAATAACAAGAATTTATTAAAGAGAACTGTCATTTCTGGGTTATTAAAACTGCTTGAACAATTAACAACGGTCTCTATTTTTCCCTCTGCAACTTTTAACCAGGGCTAACTATGATAAATACAGAGAGTGCGACTGCTCTGGGGAAAATATTTCCCACAGGTTTTGGGGTCGGTGGAAAATGATACGGCTGTATCATGTAATATGACCCTTAGCCAAGAGTTCCCTCCATAGTTCTCGAGGAACCTTGTGCTGGCGGCCCTACTAGGTCGCGCTTCTTGACCCGTTTGATCTTCACCATCCTCTGGATTCGGAGTGGCTGCTAACTCAAGAGGTACCAGTTTATCAATAATTTTTATACTGGTATGTCCCCTGCATTTTATTTTTACGAGTCTCAGCACCCCTTCCAGAATCTGGGTGTGTGGAGATCCACTTTAGCTTTAACTGTGGCCACTTGGATCTTGGCTGTTCAGTCTTCACTTGCTAAGACCACATCTCCTTCGTGTTAATAACTGATTTGTTGCTGGCAGCTTGAGCTCCATAAAACCTCTCGCGTAGGCAGAAGCAAAAGATACTCTTCGCTCCAATGTCTATTCCAAGTATCCAGCACCCTTTTCAGACGTAGATATCCCTCCCGCAGATGTTGTCCTAAATCATTATTTTCTATGTTAGGATCATCAACTTCTTCCTGGATATCCACACAAGGCCCAATCGGATGGAGCTTCCTGCCATATAACATGTGAGCCGTGGTGTTAAGGCTCTCTAGCGAGTCGCTTAGTGTCATCTTGATAAGTCAAGAGTCTATTATTAATCCTGGTTTTCAATTTCAGTTATTACTGTTCTTAAATCTTCTCTCGTGATCTTAGTTCTATGTAATGTTTTTCCCTCAGGCAGTTCTTGACAAAACCAATCATTCTTTCGGTAAATCCATTTGCCATGGAGTTCTTGGGAGCTGTGAACTGCCAGATACAATTTCGGATTCCCAGCGCCGACTTAACCTTTGGGTCGTTCATTATGTTCAACAGTAAGGGTGCTGCTTCAACGAAATTGGATTCTGTTGTCGCTTATTAACTTCCCAGGACAAGACCTTCTAGCAGCAAATCTGCAGAAAGACATTGAGGAATGTCTCAGAGCTTAGGTCTTCCGCTAATTCTAGATGGACTGCCCTTGTGTAGGCACAAGTAAATAAACAAATGTAAAACTTTATGGGGAGTTTCCTCTCCGTAACAGTTATAGCCCCTGTGTAGTCCACTCCTGTTATATGGAAGGGCCGAACTTATGTTCACCCTAACCTTCGGTAGGTCTGGTGGTCCCTGGGTAGATATAAAGGTCGCTGCTCATACCTCCTACAAATGATGCAGTTTTTGAGATATTTTTTAATAACCTGTCTACCTTTAGGAATCAGTACCTTTCCCGAATTTGGGCTAAAGGTCTGCGGTACACCTCCATAGAGAGTGGAATCTTGAGCTTCCTTTATAATAAGTTGTACAAAGCATCCACTCTTAGGTAATAAAATGAGATGTTTGGTTTGGATGGGCAAGTCAGCCTTTACCAATCGGCCTCCGACATCTTATCAGACCTTTTCCGTCCTAAGAACAAGCCTAAATTCTTCATCAGCTTATTCCTTTTTTCCAGTGTCTTGGCCTAAAAGTTTATATATTTCCCCATCAAGAATTTCTTTGTACTCTTTTCATCCAGTATTCTAGGGGATCTAATTTCTGAAACCCCACCTTCTTATTCAAAAATTCAACAACCAATTTAGTGGTATTTAGAAGTTGTCTTATCGATGAAAATCGGCTGATGTCAGTTACTTCTGGCTCAGGTACTACAGGATCCAAGTTCACTACACTAATCTCAGCAATACTGTACTGTTTCTGTTCAGGCCAATCCTTAGTGAGTAACCATTTAGGACCTTTAAACCACAAATTATCTTTGATCAGTCTCCTTATGGTCGAACCTCTCGAGAGCAGATCGGCTGGATTTTGTTTGGAGGGACACATGCATGAAATTAAATTTGGAAGACAGCTCTTTAATAGTCTTCACTCTATTACGGACGAAAGGAATTTTGCTGTCTTCCTTCCCTATCCAATAAGAAATAAATCTCACTGTCAGTCCATATATAGATATCCTCAAACTGAGTATCAAGAGTAGTGGTTATATACCTGGCCACTTTAGTTCCTACTTCTATGGAAGGCAATTCCATTTGAGGTAGGGTTCTTCCTTTAAATGGTGCAACTCTGGCTTTGGACATAATAATCTTAATATCCTCTCCTTTTGTGCAATAAGCTACTGCTCCATAGCCTCTTTGAGAGCATCACATAATATGTGTAGGTGCGACTTCTCATTACTGTTTATTTTCCTGGGAATACATATTAGCTTGATGTAGTTTCAAACT